>NW_027140423.1:924434-1232578 GCF_036365525.1 Heterodontus francisci | reverse complement strand
AGATGAACAGTATAAGTGAGGAGAGTGTGTTCCCCTGATTGTTTTATATGCACGGGACATGTTACCAGGTGAACAGTATAAGTGAGGAGAGTGCTTTCCCCTGATGGTTTAATACACACAGGACATGTTTCCAGGTGAACAGTATAAGTGAGGAGAATGTGTTCCCCTGATGGTTTATTGTACACACGACATGTTACCAGGTGATCAGTATAAGTGAGGAGAGTGTGTTCCCCTGATTGTTTAATACCCACGGGACATGTTACCAGCTGAACAGTATAGGTGCGGAGAGTGTGTTCCCCTGATGGTTTAACACGCACGGGACATGTTACCAGGTGAACAGTATAAGTGAGGAGAGTGTGTTCCCCTGATGGTTTAATATACACGGGACATGTCACCAGGTGAACAGTATAAATGAGGAGAGTGTGTTCCCCTGATGGTTTAATGCACACGGGACATGTTACCAGGTGAACAGTATAAGTGAGGAGAATGTGTTCCCCTGAAGGTTTAATATACACAGGACATGTTACCAGGTGAACTGTATAAGTGAGGAGAGTGTGTTCCCCTGATTGTTTAATATACATGAGACTTGTTACCAGGTGAACAGTATAAGTGAGGAGAGTGTGTTCCCCTGATGGTTTAATATACACGGGACATGTTCCCAGGTGAACAGTACAAGTGAGGAGAGTGCTTTCCCCTGATGGTTTAATATACACGGGACATGTTTCCAGGTGAACAGTATAAATGAGGAGAGTGTGTTCCCCTGATCGTTTAGCATACACGGGACATGTTACCAGGTGAACAGTATAAGTGAGGAGAGTGTGTTCCCCTGATGTTTTAATATACCCGGGACATGTCACCAGTTGATCAGTATAAGTGAGGAGAGTGTGTTCCCCTGATGGTTTAATATACACGGACATGTTACCAGGTGAACAGTATAAGTGAGGAGAGTGTGTTCCCCTGATGGTTTAATACACACAGGACATGTTACCAGGTGAACAGTATAAGTGAGGAGAGTGTGTTCCCCTGATTGTATAATACTCACGGGACATGTTACCAGGTGAACAGTATAAGTGAGGAGAGTGTGTTCCCCTGATTGTTTAATACTCACGGGACATGTTACCAGGTGAACAGTATAAGTGAGTAGAGTGTGTTCCCCTGCTTGTTTAACACGCACGGGACATGTTACCAGGTGAACAGTATAAGTGAGGAGGGTGTGTTCCCCTGATTGTTTAATACTGACGGGACATGTCACCAGGTGATCAGTATAAGTGAGGAGAGTGTGTTCCCCTGATTGTTTAATACTCACGGGACATGTTACCAGGTGAACAGTATAAG
Source organism: Heterodontus francisci (assembly GCF_036365525.1). Classification (NCBI taxonomy): domain Eukaryota; kingdom Metazoa; phylum Chordata; class Chondrichthyes; order Heterodontiformes; family Heterodontidae; genus Heterodontus; species Heterodontus francisci. Next base: position 1,231,243 of record NW_027140423.1, on the reverse strand, counting down.
TGAGTAGAGTGTGTTCCCCTGATTGTTTAACACGCACGGGACATGTTACCAGGTGAACAGTATAAGTGAGGAGGGTGTGTTCCCCTGATTGTTTAATACTGACGGGACATGTCACCAGGTGAACAGTGTAAGTGAGGAGAGTGTGTTCCCCTGATGGTTTAATATACATGGGACATGTTACCAGGTGAACAGTATAAGTGAGGAGAGTGCTTTACATGATGGTTTAATATTCACGGGACATGTTACCAGGTGAACAGTATAAGTGAGGAGAGTGTGTTCCCCTGATGGTTTAATATACATGGGACATGTTACCAGGTGAACAGTATAAGTGAGGAGAGTGCTTTCCCATGATGGTTTAATATTCACAGGACATGTTACCAGGTGAACAGTATAAGTGAGGAGAATGTGTTCCCCTGATGGTTTAATTTTCACAGGACATGTTACCAGGTGAACAGTATAAGTGAGGAGAGTGTGTTCCCCTGATGGTTTAATTTTCACAGGACAATTTACCAGGTGAACAGTATAAGTGAGGAGAGTGTATTCCCCTGATTGTTTAATATACCCGGGACATGTCACCAGGTGAACAGTATAAGTGAGGAGAGTGTGTTCCCCTGATGGTTTAATGCACACGGGACATGTTACCAGGTGAACAGTATAAGTGAGGAGAGTGCTTTCCCCTGATGGTTTAATATTCACGGGACATGTTACCAGGTGAACAGTATAAGTGAGGAGAGTGTATTCCCCTGATTGTTTAATATGCCCGGGACATGTCACCAGGTGAACAGTATAAGTGAGGAGATTGTGTTCCCCTGATGGTTTAATACACACAGGACATGTTACCAGGTGAACAGTATAAGTGAGGAGAGTGTGTTCCCCTGATGGTTTAATACACACAGGACATGTTACCAGGTGAACAGTATAAGTGAGGAGAATGTGTTCCCCTGATGGTTTAATATACCCGGGACATGTTACCAGGTGAACAGTGTAATTGAGGAGAGTGTGATCCCCTGATTGTTTAATATACATGGGCCTTGTTACCAGGTGAACAGTATAAGTGAGGAGAGTGTGTTCCCCTGATGGTTTAATATACACGGGACATTTTCCCAGGTGAACAGTACAAGTGAGGAGAGTGCTTTCCCCTGATGGTTTAATATGCACGGGACATGTTTCCAGGTGAACAGTATGAGTGAGGAGAGAGTGTTCCCCTGATGGTTCAATATACACGGGACATGTTACCAGGTGAACAGTATAAGTGAGGAGTGTGTGTTCCCCTGATTGTTTAATATGCACGGGAAATGTCACCAGGTGAACAGTATAAGTGAGGAGAGTGTGTTCCCCTGATGGTTTAACACGCACGGGACATGTTACCAGGTGAACAGTATAAGTGAGGATAGTGTGTTCCCCTGATTGTTTAACACGCACGGGACATGTTACCAGGTGAACAGTATAGGTGAGGTGAATGAGTTCCTCTGAATTTTTAATATACCCGGGACATGTCACCAGGTGATCAGTATAAGTGAGGAGAGTGTGTTCCCCTGATGGTTTAATATACACGGGACATGTTACCAGGTGAACAGTGTAAGTGAGGAGAGTGCTTTCCCCAGATGGTTTAATATACACGGGACATGTTACCAGGTGAACAGTATAAGTGAGGAGAGTTTGTTCCCCTGATGGTTTAATACACACAGGACATGTTACCAGGTGAACAGTATAAGTGAGGAGAGTGTGTTCCCCTGATGGTTTAATATATACACGACATGTTACCAGGTGAACAGTATAAGTGAGGAGAGTGTGTTCCCCTGATTGTTTAATACCGACGGGACATGTTACCAGCTGAACAGTATAGGTGCGGAGTCTGTGTACCCCTGATGGTTTAACACGCACAGGACATGTTACCAGGTGAACAGTATAAGTGAGGAGAGTGTGTTCCCCTGATTGTTTAATATACCCGGGAGATGGCACCAGGTGAACAGTATAATTTAGGGGAGTGTGTTCCCCTGAAGGTTTAATATACATGGGACTTGTTACCAGGTGAACAGTATAAGTGAGGAGAGTGTGTTCCCCTGATGGTTTAATATACACGGGACATGTTCCCAGGTGATCAGTACAAGTGAGGAGAGTGCTTTCCCCTGATGGTTTAATATACACGGGACATGTTTCCAGGTGAACAGTATAAGTGAGGAGAGTGTGTTCCCCTGATGTTTTAATATATCCGGGACATGTCACCAGTTGATCAGTATAAGTGAGGAGAGTGTGTTCCCCTGATGGTTTAATATACACGGGACATGTTACCAGGTGAACAGTATAAGTGAGGAGAGTGAGTTCCCCTGATTTTTAATATACCCGGGACATGTCACCAGTTGATGAGGATAAGTGAGGAGAGTGTGTTCCCCTGATGGTTTAATATACACGGGACATGTTACCAGGTGAACAGTATAAGTGAGGAGAGTGTGTTCCCCTGATGGTATAATACACACAGGACATGTTACCAGGTGAACAGTATAAGTGAGGAGAGTGTGTTCCCCTGATGGTTTAATATACAGGGGACATGTTACCAGGTGAACAATATAAGTGAGGAGAGTGTGTTCCCCTGATGGTTTAACATACAGGGGACATGTTACCAGGTGAACAGTATAAGTGAGGAGAGTGTGTTCCCCTGATGGTTTAATGCACACGGGACATGTTACCAGGTGAACAGTATAAGTGAGGAGAGTGCTTTCCCCTGATGGTTTAATATTCACGGGACATGTTACCAGGTGAACAGTATAAGTGAGGAGAGTGTGTTCCCCTGATGGTTTAATACTCGCAGGACATGTTACCAGGTGAACTGTATGAGTGAGGAGAATGTGTTCCCCTGATGGTTTAATATGCACGGGACATGTTACCAGGTGAACAGTATAAGTAAGGAGAGTGTGTTCCCCTAATTGTTTAATATACACAGGACATGTTACCAGGTGAACAGTACAAGTGAGGAGAGTGCTTTCCCCTGATTGTTTAATATCCTGGGGACATGTTACCAGGTGAACAGTATAAGTGAGGAGAGTGTGTTCCCCTGATGGTTTAATGCACACGGGACATGTTACCAGGTGAACAGTATAAGTGAGGAGAGTGCTTTCCCCTGATGGTTTAATATTCACGGGACATGTTACCAGGTGAACAGTATAAGTGAGGAGAGTGTGTTCCCCTGATGGTTTAATATACACGGGACATGTTCCCAGGTGAACAGTACAAGTGAGGAGAGTGCTTTCCCCTGATGGTTTAATATACACGGGACATGTTTCCAGGTGAACAGTATAAATGAGGAGAGTGTGTTCCCCTGATGTTTTAATATACCCGGGACATGTCACCAGTTGATCAGTATAAGTGAGGAGAGTGTGTTCCCCTGATGGTTTAATACACACAGGACATGTCACCAGGTGAACAGTATAAGTGAGGAGAGTGTGTTCCCCTGATTGCTTAATACTCATGAGACATGTTACCAGGTGAACAGTATAAGTGAGGAGACTGTATTCCCCTGATTGTTTAATACACACGGGACATGTTACCAGGTGAACAGTATAAGTGAGGAGAATGTGTTCCCCTGATGGTTTAATATACACGGGACATGTTACCATGTGAACAGTATAAGTGAGGAGATTGTGTTCCCCTGATTGTTTAATATACACGGGACATGTTACCAGGTGAACAGTATAAGTGAGGAGAGTGTGTTCCCCTGATTGTTTAATATACACGGTACATGTTCCCAGGTGAACAGTATAAGTGAGGAGAGTGTGTTCCCTTGATGGTTTAATATACACAGGGCATATTACCAGGTGAACAGTATAAGTGAGGAGAGTGTGTTCCCCATGTGGTTTAATATACACGGGACATGTTGTCAGGTGAACAGTATAAGTGAGGAGAGTGTATTCCCCTGATTGTTTAATACACACTGGACATGTTACCAGGTGAACAGAATAAGTGAGGAGAGTGTGTTCCCCTGATGGTTTAACACGCACGGGACATGTTACCAGGTGAACAGAAGAAGTGAGGAGAGTGTTTTCCCCTGATTGTTTAATACTCTCGGGACATGTTACCAGCTGAACAGTATAAGTGAGGAGAGTGTGTTCCCCTGATTGTTTAATACTCTCGGGACATGTTTCCTGCTGAACAGTATAAGTGAGGAGAGTGTGTTCCCCTGATGGTTTAACACGCACGGGACATGTTACCAGGTGAACAGTATAAGTGAGGAGAGTGTTTTCCCCTGATTGTTTAATATACCCGGGACATGTCACCAGGTGAACAGTCTTAGTGAGGAGAGTGTGTTCCCCTGATGGTTTAATACACGCAGGACATGTTACCAGGTGAACAGTATAAGTGAGGAGAATGTGTTCCCCTGATGGTTTAATTTTCACAGGACATGTTACCAGGTGAACAGAAAAGTGAGGAGAATGTGTTCCCCTGATGGTTTAATATACCCGGGACATGTTACCAGGTGAACAGTGTAATTGAGGAGAGTGTGATCCCCTGATTGTTAAATACACACGGGACATGTCACCAGGTGAACATTATAAGTGAGGAGAGTGCTTTCCCCTGATTGTTTAATATACACAGGACATGTTACCAGGTGAACAGTACAAGTGAGGAGAGAGTGTTCCCCTGATGGTTCAATATACACGGGACATGTTACCAGGTGAGCAGTATAAGTGAGGAGTGTGTGTTCCCCTGATTGTTTAATATGCACGGGACATGTTACCAGGTGAACAGTATAAGTGAGGATAGTGTGTTCCCCTGAATGTTTAACACGCACGGGACATGTTACCAGGTGAACAGTATAAGTGAGGAGAATGAGTTCCCCTGAATTTTTAATATACCCGGGACATGTCACCAGGTGATCAGTATAAGTGAGGAGAGTGCTTTCCCCAGATGGTTTAATATACACGGGACACGTTACCAGATGAACAGTATAAGTGAGGAGAGTGTGTTCCCCTGATTGTTTTATATACACGGGACATGTTACCAGGTGAACAGTATAAGTGAGGAGAGTGCTTTCCCCTGATGGTTTAATACACACAGGACATGTTTCCAGGTGAACAGTATAAGTGAGGAGAATGTGTTCCCCTGATGGTTTATTATACACACGACATGTTACCAGGTGATCAGTATAAGTGAGGAGAGTGTGTTCCCCTGATTGTTTAATACCCACGGGACATGTTACCAGCTGAACAGTATAGGTGCGGAGAGTGTGTTCCCCTGATGGTTTAACACGCACGGGACATGTTACCAGGTGAACAGTATAAGTGAGGAGAGTGTGTTCCCCTGATGGTTTAATATACACGGGACATGTCACCAGGTGAACAGTATAAATGAGGAGAGTGTGTTCCCCTGATGGTTTAATGCACACGGGACATGTTACCAGGTGAACAGTATAAGTGAGGAGAATGTGTTCCCCTGAAGGTTTAATATACACAGGACATGTTACCAGGTGAACTGTATAAGTGAGGAGAGTGTGTTCCCCTGATTGTTTAATATACATGAGACTTGTTACCAGGTGAACAGTATAAGTGAGGAGAGTGTGTTCCCCTGATGGTTTAATATACACGGGACATGTTCCCAGGTGAACAGTACAAGTGAGGAGAGTGCTTTCCCCTGATGGTTTAATATACACGGGACATGTTTCCAGGTGAACAGTATAAATGAGGAGAGTGTGTTCCCCTGATCGTTTAGCATACACGGGACATGTTACCAGGTGAACAGTATAAGTGAGGAGAGTGTGTTCCCCTGATGTTTTAATATACCCGGGACATGTCACCAGTTGATCAGTATAAGTGAGGAGAGTGTGTTCCCCTGATGGTTTAATATACACGGGACATGTTACCAGGTGAACAGTATAAGTGAGGAGAGTGTGTTCCCCTGATGGTTTAATACACACAGGACATGTTACCAGGTGAACAGTATAAGTGAGGAGAGTGTGTTCCCCTGATTGTATAATACTCACGGGACATGTTACCAGGTGAACAGTATAAGTGAGGAGAGTGTGTTCCCCTGATTGTTTAATACTCACGGGACATGTTACCAGGTGAACAGTATAAGTGAGTAGAGTGTGTTCCCCTGATTGTTTAACACGCACGGGACATGTTACCAGGTGAACAGTATAAGTGAAGAGGGTGTGTTCCCCTGATTGTTTAATACTGACGGGACATGTCACCAGGTGATCAGTATAAGTGAGGAGAGTGTGTTCCCCTGATTGTTTAATACTCACGGGACATGTTACCAGGTGAACAGTATAAGTGAGTAGAGTGTGTTCCCCTGATTGTTTAACACGCACGGGACATGTTACCAGGTGAACAGTATAAGTGAGGAGGGTGTGTTCCCCTGATTGTTTAATACTGACGGGACATGTCACCAGGTGAACAGTGTAAGTGAGGAGAGTGTGTTCCCCTGATGGTTTAATATACATGGGACATGTTACCAGGTGAACAGTATAAGTGAGGAGAGTGCTTTACATGATGGTTTAATATTCACGGGACATGTTACCAGGTGAACAGTATAAGTGAGGAGAGTGTGTTCCCCTGATGGTTTAATATACATGGGACATGTTACCAGGTGAACAGTATAAGTGAGGAGAGTGCTTTCCCATGATTGTTTAATATTCACAGGACATGTTACCAGGTGAACAGTATAAGTGAGGAGAATGTGTTCCCCTGATGGTTTAATTTTCACAGGACATGTTACCAGGTGAACAGTATAAGTGAGGAGAGTGTGTTCCCCTGATGGTTTAATTTTCACAGGACAATTTACCAGGTGAACAGTATAAGTGAGGAGAGTGTATTCCCCTGATTGTTTAATATACCCGGGACATGTCACCAGGTGAACAGAAGAAGTGAGGAGAGTGTGTTCCACTGATGGTTTAATGCACACGGGACATGTTACCAGGTGAACAGTATAAGTGAGGAGAGTGCTTTCCCCTGATGGTTTAATATTCACGGGACATGTTACCAGGTGAACAGTATAAGTGAGGAGAGTGTATTCCCCTGATTGTTTAATATACCCGGGACATGTCACCAGGTGAACAGTATAAGTGAGGAGAGTGTGTTCCCCTGATGGTTTAATACACACAGGACATGTTACCAGGTGAACAGTATAAGTGAGGAGAGTGTGTTTCCCTGATGGTTTAATACACACAGGACATGTTACCAGGTGAACAGTATAAGTGAGGAGAATGTGTTCCCCTGATGGTTTAATATACCCGGGACATGTTACCAGGTGAACAGTGTAATTGAGGAGAGTGTGATCCCCTGATTGTTTAATATACATGGGCCTTGTTACCAGGTGAACAGTATAAGTGAGGAGAGTGTGTTCCCCTGATGGCTTAATATACACGGGACATGTTCCCAGGTGAACAGTACAAGTGAGGAGAGTGCTTTCCCCTGATGGTTTAATATGCACGGGACATGTTTCCAGGTGAACAGTATGAGTGAGGAGAGAGTGTTCCCCTGATGGTTCAATATACACGGGACATGTTACCAGGTGAACAGTATAAGTGAGGAGTGTGTGTTCCCCTGACTGTTTAATATGCACGGGAAATGTCACCAGGTGAACAGTATAAGTGAGGAGAGTGTGTTCCCCTGATGGTTTAACACGCACGGGACATGTTACCAGGTGAACAGTATAAGTGAGGATAGTGTGTTTCCCTGATTGTTTAACATGCACGGGACATGTTACCAGGTGAACAGTATAAGTGAGGTGAATGAGTTCCTCTGAATTTTTAATATACCCGGGACATGTCACCAGGTGATCAGTATAAGTGAGGAGAGTGTGTTCCCCTGATGGTTTAATATACACGGGACATGTTACCAGGTGAACAGTGTAAGTGAGGAGAGTGCTTTCCCCAGATGGTTTAATATATACACGGGACATGTTACCAGGTGAACAGTATAAGTGAGGAGAGTGTGTTCCCCTGATGGTTTAATACACACAGGACATGTTACCAGGTGAACAGTATAAGTGAGGAGAGTGTGTTCCCCTGATGGTTTAATATATACACGACATGTTACCAGGTGAACAGTATAAGTGAGGAGAGTGTGTTCACCTGATTGTTTAATACCGACGGGACATGTTACCAGCTGAACAGTATAGGTGCGGAGACTGTGTTCCCCTGATGGTTTAACACGCACAGGACATGTTACCAGGTGAACAGTATAAGTGAGGAGAGTGTGTTCCCCTGATTGTTTAATATACCCGGGAGATGGCACCAGGTGAACAGTATAATTTAGGGGAGTGTGTTCCCCTGAAGGTTTAATATACATGGGACTTGTTACCAGGTGAACAGTATAAGTGAGGAGAGTGTGTTCCCCTGATGGTTTAATATACACGGGACATGTTCCCAGGTGATCAGTACAAGTGAGGAGAGTGCTTTCCCCTGATGGTTTAATATACACGGGACATGTTTCCAGGTGAACAGTATAAGTGAGGAGAGTGTGTTCCTCTGATGTTTTAATATACCCGGGACATGTCACCAGTTGATCAGTATAAGTGAGGAGAGTGTGTTCCCCTGATGGTTTAATATACACGGGACATGTTACCAGGTGAACAGTATAAGTGAGGAGAGTGAGTTCCCCTGATTTTTTAATATACCCGGGACATGTCACCAGTTGATGAGGATAAGTGAAGAGAGTGTGTTCCCCTGATGGTTTAATATACACGGGACATGTTACCAGGTGAACAGTATAAGTGAGGAGAGTGTGTTCCCCTGATGGTATAATACACACAGGACATGTTACCAGGTGAACAGTATAAGTGAGGAGAGTGTGTTCCCCTGATGGTTTAATATACAGGGGACATGTTACCAGGTGAACAATATAAGTGAGGAGAGTGTGTTCCCCTGATGGTTTAACATACAGGGGACATGTTACCAGGTGAACAGTATAAGTGAGGAGAGTGTGTTCCCCTCATGGTTTAATGCACACGGGACATGTTACCAGGTGAACAGTATAAGTGAGGAGAGTGCTTTCCCCTGATGGTTTAATATTCACGGGACATGTTACCAGGTGAACAGTATAAGTGAGGAGAGTGTGTTCCCCTGATGGTTTAATACACGCAGGACATGTTACCAGGTGAACTGTATGAGTGAGGAGAATGTGTTCCCCTGATGGTTTAATATGCACGGGACATGTTACCAGGTGAACAGTATAAGTAAGGAGAGTGTGTTCCCCTAATTGTTTAATATACACAGGACATGTTACCAGGTGAACAGTACAAGTGAGGAGAGTGCTTTCCCCTGATTGTTTAATATCCTGGGGACATGTTACCAGGTGAACAGTATAAGTGAGGAGAGTGTGTTCCCCTGATGGTTTAATGCACACGGGACATGTTACCAGGTGAACAGTATAAGTGAGGAGAGTGCTTTCCCCTGATGGTTTAATATTCACGGGACATGTTACCAGGTGAACAGTATAAGTGAGGAGAATGTGTTCCCCTGATGGTTTAATATACACGGGACATGTTCCCAGGTGAACAGTACAAGTGAGGAGAGTGCTTTCCCCTGATGGTTTAATATGCACGGGACATGTTTCCAGGTGAACAGTATAAATGAGGAGAGTGTGTTCCCCTGATGTTTTAATATACCCGGGACATGTCACCAGTTGATCAGTATAAGTGAGGAGAGTGTGTTCCCCTGATGGTTTAATACACACAGGACATGTTACCAGGTGAACAGTATAAGTGAGGAGAGTGTGTTCCCCTGATCGTTTAATACTCACGGGACATGTTACCAGGTGAACAGTATATGTGAGTAGAGTGTGTTCCCCTGATGGTTTAACACGCACGGGACATGTTGCCAGGTGAACAGTATAAGTGAGGAGAGTGAGTTCCCCTGATTGTTTAACACGCACGGGACATGTTACCAGGTGAAAAGTATAAGTGAGGAGACTGTGTTCCCCTGATGGTTTAATATACATGAGACTTGTTACCAGGTGAACAGTATAAGTGAGGAGAGTGTGTTCCCCTGATGGTTTAATATACACGTGACATGTTCCCAGGTGAACAGTATAAGTGAGGAGAGTGCTTTCCCATGATGGTTTAATATTCTCGGGACATGTTACCAGGTGAACTGTATAAGTGAGGAGAGTGTGTTCCCCTGATTGTTTAATATACATGAGACTTGTTACCAGGTGAACAGTATAAGTGAGGAGAGTGTGTTCCCCTGATGGTTTAATATACACGGGACATGTTCACAGGTGGACAGTACAAGTGAGGAGAGTGCTTTCCCCTGATGGTTTAATATACACGGGACATGTTTCCAGGTGAACAGTATAAATGAGGAGAGTGTGTTCCCCTGATCGTTTAGCATACACGGGACATGTTACCAGGTGAACAGTATAAGTGAGGAGAGTGTGTTCCCCTGATGTTTTAATATACCCGGGACATGTCACCAGTTGATCAGTATAAGTGAGGAGAGTGTGTTCCCCTGATGGTTTAATATACACGGGACATGTTACCAGGTGAACAGTATAAGTGAGGAGAGTGTGTTCCCCTGATGGTTTAATACACACAGGACATGTTACCAGGTGAACAGTATAAGTGAGGAGAGTGCTTTCCCCTGATGGTTTAATATTCACGGGACATGTTACCAGGTGAACAGTATAAGTGAGGAGAGTGTGTTCCCCTGATGGTTTAATATACACGGGACATGTTCCCAGGTGAACAGTACAAGTGAGGAGAGTGCTTTCCCCTGATGGTTTAATATACACGGGACATGTTTCCAGGTGAACAGTATAAATGAGGAGAGTGTGTTCCCCTGATGTTTTAATATACCCGGGACATGTCACCAGTTGATCAGTATAAGTGAGGAGAGTGTGTTCCCCTGATGGTTTAATACACACAGGACATGTTACCAGGTGAACAGTATAAGTGAGGAGAGTGTGTTCCCCTGATCGTTTAATACTCACGGGACATGTTACCAGGTGAACAGTATATGTGAGTAGAGTGTGTTCCCCTGATGGTTTAACACGCACGGGACATGTTGCCAGGTGAACAGTATAAGTGAGGAGAGTGAGTTCCCCTGATTGTTTAACACGCACGGGACATGTTACCAGGTGAAAAGTATAAGTGAGGAGACTGTGTTCCCCTGATGGTTTAATATACATGAGACTTGTTACCAGGTGAACAGTATAAGTGAGGAGAGTGTGTTCCCCTGATGGTTTAATATACACGTGACATGTTCCCAGGTGAACAGTATAAGTGAGGAGAGTGCTTTCCCATGATGGTTTAATATTCTCGGGACATGTTACCAGGTGAACTGTATAAGTGAGGAGAGTGTGTTCCCCTGATTGTTTAATATACATGAGACTTGTTACCAGGTGAACAGTATAAGTGAGGAGAGTGTGTTCCCCTGATGGTTTAATATACACGGGACATGTTCACAGGTGGACAGTACAAGTGAGGAGAGTGCTTTCCCCTGATGGTTTAATATACACGGGACATGTTTCCAGGTGAACAGTATAAATGAGGAGAGTGTGTTCCCCTGATCGTTTAGCATACACGGGACATGTTACCAGGTGAACAGTATAAGTGAGGAGAGTGTGTTCCCCTGATGTTTTAATATACCCGGGACATGTCACCAGTTGATCAGTATAAGTGAGGAGAGTGTGTTCCCCTGATGGTTTAATATACACGGGACATGTTACCAGGTGAACAGTATAAGTGAGGAGAGTGTGTTCCCCTGATGGTTTAATACACACAGGACATGTTACCAGGTGAACAGTATAAGTGAGGAGAGTGTGTTCCCATGATCGTTTAATAATCACGGGACATGTTACCAGGTGAACAGTATATGTGAGTAGAGTGTGTTCCCCTGAAGGTTTAACACGCACGGGACATGTTGCCAGGTGAACAGTATAAGTGAGGAGAGTGAGTTCCCCTGATTGCTTAACACGCACGGGACATGTTTCCAGGTGAACAGTATAAATGAGGAGAGTGTGTTCCCCTGATCGTTTAGCATACACGGGACATGTTACCAGGTGAACAGTATAAGTGAGGAGAGTGTGTTCCCCTGATGTTTTAATATACACAGGACATGTCAGCAGGTGAACAGTGTAAGTGAGGAGAGTGTGTTCCCCTGATGGTTTAATATTCACGGGACATGTTACCAGGTGAACAGTATAAGTGAGGAGAGTGTGTTCCCCTGATGGTTCAATACACACAGGACATGTTACCAGGTGAACAGTATAAGTGAGGAGAATGTGTTCCCCTGATGGTTTAATTTTCCCAGGACATGTTACCAGGTGAACAGTATAAGTGAGGAGAGTGTGTTCCCCTGATTGTTTAATATACCCGGGACATGTCACCAGGTGAACAGTATAAGTGAGGAGAGTGTGTTCCGCTGATGGTTTAATATACAGGGGACATGTTACCAGGTGAAATGTATAATTGAGGAGAGTGTGTTCCCCTGATGGTTTAATATTCACGGTACATGTTACCAGCTGAACAGTCTAAGTGAGCAGAGTGTGTTCCCCTGATTGTTCAATGCACACGGGACATGTCACCAAGTGAAATGTATAATTGAGCAGAGTGTGTTCCCCTGATGGTTTAATATACACGGTACATGTTACCAGGTGAACAGTATAAGTGAGGAGAGTGTGTTCCCCTGATGGTTTAATATACAGGGGACATGTTACCAGGTGAACCGTATAAGTGAGGAGAGTGTGTTCCCCTGATGGTTTAATATACACAGGGCATATTACCAGGTGAACAGTATAAGTGAGGAGAGTGTGTTCCCCTGATTGTTTAATGCACACGGGACATGTTAGCAGGTGAACAGTATAAGTGAGGAGAGTGTGTTCCCCTGATGGTTTAATATACACGGGACATATTACCAGGTGAACAGTATAAGTGAGGAGAGTGTGTTCCCCTGATGGTTTAATACACACAGGACATGTTACCAGGTGAACTGTATAAGTGAGGAGAATGTGTTCCCCTGATGGTTTAATATACACAGGACATGTTACCAGGTGAACAGTATAAGTGAGGAGAGTGTGTTCCCCTGATGGTTTAATATTCATGGGACATGTTACCATGTGAACAGTGTAAGTGAGGAGAGTGTGTTCCCCTGATGGTTTAATGCACACGGGACATGTTACCAGGTGAACAGAAGAAGTGAGGAGTTTGCTTTCCCCTGATGGTTTAATATTCACCGGACATGTTACCAGGTGAACAGTATAAGTGAGGAGAGTGTGTTCCCCTGATGGTTTAATATACACGGGACATGTTTCCAGGTGAACAGTATAAATGAGGAGAGTGTGTTCCCCTGATCGTTTAGCATACACGGGACATGTTACCAGGTGAACAGTATAAGTGAGGAGAGTGCTTTCCATAGATGGTTTAATATACACGGGACATGTTACCAGGTGAACAGTATAAGTGAGGAGAGTGTGTTCCCCTGATGGTTTAATACACACAGGACATGTTACCAGGTGAACAGTATAAGTGAGTAGAGTGTGTTCCCCTGATCGTTTAACACGCACGGGACATGTTACCAGGTGAACAGTATAAGTGAGGAGAGTGCTTTCCCCAGATGGTTTAATATACACGGGACATGTTACCAGGTGAACAGTATAAGTGAGGAGAGTGTGTTCCCCTGATGGTTTAATACACACAGGACATGTTACCAGGTGAACAGTATAAGTGAGTAGAGTGTGTTCCCCTGATCGTTTAACACGCACGGGACATGTTACCAGGTGAACAGTATAAGTGAGGAGAGTGTGTTCCCCTGATGGTTTGACACGCACGGGACATGTTACCAGGTGAACAGTATAAGTGAGGAGAGTGAGTTCCCCTGATTGTTTAATGCTGACGGGACATGTCACCAGGTGAACAGTATAAGTGAGGAGAGTGTGTTCCCCTGATTGTTTAATACTCACGGGACATGTTGCCAGGTGAACAGTATAAGTGAGGAGAGTGTGTTCCCCTGATGGTTTAACACGCACGGGACATGTTACCATTTGAACAGTATAAGTGAGGAGAGTGTGTTCCCCTGATGGTTTAATATACCCGGGACATGTCAGCAGGTGAACAGTATAAGTGAGGAGAGTGTGTTCCCCTGAGTGTTTAATATACACGGGACATGTTCCCAGGTGAGCAGTATAAGTGAGGTGAGTGCTTTCCCCTGATGGTTTAATATACACGGGACATGTTTCCAGGTGAACAGTATAAGTGAGGAGAGTGTGTTCCCCTGATCGTTTAGTATACACGGGACATGTTGCCAGGTGAACAGTATAAGTGAGGAGAGTGTGTTCCCCTGATGGTTTAACACGCACGGGACATGTTACTAGGTGAACTGTATAAGTGAGGAGAGTGTGTTGCCCTGTTGGTTTAATATACACAGGACATGATACCAGGTGAACAGGATAAGTGAGGAGAGTGAGTTCCCCTGATTTTTTAATATACCCGGGACATGTCACCAGGTGAACAGTATAAGTGAGGAGAGTGTGTTACCCTGATGTTTTAATATACACGGGACATGTTACCAGGTGAACAGTATAAGTGACGAGACTGTATTCCCCTGATGGTTTAATATACACAGGACATGTTATCAGGTGAACAGTATAAATGAGCAGAGTATGTTCCCCTGATTGTTAAATATACACGGGACACGTTACCAGGCGAACAGTATAAGTGAGGAAAGTGTGTTCCGCTGATGGTTTAACATACACGGGACATGTTACCAGGTGAACAGTATAAGTAAGGAGACTGTATTCCCCTGATGGTTTAATATACACGGGACATGTTACCAGGCGAACAGTATAAGTGAGGAGAGTGTGTTCCCATGATGGTTTAATATTCACGGGACATGTTACCAGGTGAACATTATAAGTGAGGAGGCTGTCTTCCCCTGATGGTTTAATACTGTCGGGACATGTCACCAGGTGAACAGTATAAGTGAGGAGAGTGAGTTCACCTGATTGTTTAATACACACGGGACATGTCACCAGGTGAACAGTATAAGTGAGGAGAGTGTGTTCCCCTGATGGTTTAATACACACACGACATGTCACCAGATGAACAGTGTAAGTGAGGAGAGTGTGTTCCCCTGATTGTTTAATGCACACAGGACATGTTACCAGGTAAACAGCATAAGTGAGGAGATTGTGTTCCCCTGATGGTTTAATACTGATGGGACATTTCCGCAGGTGAACAGTATAAGTGAGGAGAGTGTGTTTCCATGATGGTTTAATACACACAGGACATGTCAACAGGTGAACAGTATAAGTGAGGAGAGTGTGTTCCCCTGATTGTTTAATATGCACGGGACATGTTACCAGGTGAACAGTATATGTGAGGAGAGTGTGTTTCCATGATGGTTTAATACACACAGGACATGTCAACAGGTGAACAGTATAAGTGAGGAGAGTGTGTTCCCCTGATTGTTTAATATGCACGGGACATGTTACCAGATGAACAGTATAAGTGAGGAGAGTGTGTTCCCCTGATGATTTAATGCACACAGGACATGTCACCAGGTGAACAGTATAAGTGAGGAGAGTGTGTTCCCCTGATGGTTTAACACGCACGGGACATGTTACCAGGTGAACAGTATAAGTGAAGAGAGTGTGTTCCCCTGATTGTTTAATACTCACGGGACATCTTACCAGCTGAACAGTATAAGTGAGGAGAGTGTGTTCCCCTGATGGTTTAATACACAGGACATGTTACCAGATGAACAGAATAAGTGAGGAGAGAGTGTTCCCCTGATGATTTAATGCACACAGGACATGTCACCAGGTGAACAGTATAAGTGAGGAGAGTGTGTTCCCCTGATGGTTTAATACACAGGACATGTTACCAGGTGAACAGTATAAGTGAGGAGAGAGTGTTCACCTGATGGTTTAATGCACACGGGACATTTCACCAAGTGAACTGGATAAGTGAGGAGAGTGTGTTCCCCTGATGATTTAATGCACACAGGACATGTTACCAGGTGAACAGTATAAGTGAGGAGAGTGCTTTCCCCTGATGGTTTAATACACACAGGACATGTTACCAGGTGAACAGTATAACTGAGGAGAATGTGTTCCCCTGATGGTTCAATATACACAGGACATGTTACCAGGTGAACAGTATAAGTGAGGAGAGAGTGTTCCCCTGATGGTTTAACACGCACGGGACATGTTACCAGGTGAACAGTATAAGTGAAGAGAGTGTGTTCTCCTGATTGTTTAATACTCACGGGACATGTTACCAGCTGAACAGTATAAGTGAGGAGAGAGTGTTCCACTGATTGCTTAATACTCACGGGACATCTGACCAGCTGAACAGTATAAGTGAGGAGAGTGTGTTCCCCTGATGGTTTAACACGCACGGGACATGTTACCAGGTGAACAGTATAAGTGAAGAGAGTGTGTTCTCCTGATTGTTTAATACTCACGGGACATGTTACCAGCTGAACAGTATAAGTGAGGAGAGAGTGTTCCACTGATTGCTTAATACTCACGGGACATCTGACCAGCTGAACAGTATAAGTGAGGAGAGTGTGTTCCCCTGATGGTTTAACACGCACGGGACATGTTACCAGGTGAACAGTATAAGTGAAGAGAGTGTGTTCCCCTGATTTTTTAATACTCACGGGACATCTTACCAGCTGAACAGTATAAGTGAGGAGAGTGTGTTCCCCTGATGGTTTAATACACAGGACATGTTACCAGATGAACAGAATAAGTGAGGAGAGACTGTTCCCCTGATGATTTAATGCACACAGGACATGTTACCAGGTGAACAGTACAAGTGAGGAGATTGTGTTCCACTGATGGTTTAATACACAGGACATGTTACCAGGTGAACAGTATAAGTGAGGAGAGAGTGTTCCCCTGATGGTTTAATGCACACGGGACATTTCACCAAGTGAACTGGATAAGTGAGGAGAGTGTGTTCCCCTGATGATTTAATACACACAGGACATGTTACCAGGTGAACAGTATAAGTGAGGAGAGTGCTTTCCCCTGATGGTTTAATACACACAGGACATGTTACCAGGTGAACAGTATAAGTGAGGAGAATGTGTTCCCCTGATGGTTCAATATACACAGGACATGTTACCAGGTGAACAGTATAAGTGAGGAGAGAGTGTTCCCTTGATTGTTTAATACTCACGGGACATGTTACCAGGTGAACAGTATAAGTGAGGAGAGTGTGTTCCCCTGATTGTTTAATATACATGAGACATGTTACCAGGTGAACAGTATAAGTGAGGAGAGTGTGTTGCCCTGATGGTTTAATATTCACGAGACATGTTAGCAGGTGAACAGTATTAGTGAGGAGAGAGTGTTCCCCTGATGGTTTAATATTCACGGGACATGTTACCAGGTGAACAGTATAAGTGAGGAGAGGGCTTTCCCCTGATGGTTTAATATTCAAGGGACATGTTACCAGGTGAACAGTATAAGTGAGGAGAGTGTGTTCCCCTGATGGTTTAATATACATGGGACATGTTACCAGGTGAACAGTATAAGTGAGGAGAGTGTGTTCCCCTGATGGTTTAATACGCACGGGACATGTTACCAGGTGAACAGTATAAGTGAGGAGAGTGTGTTCCCCTGATTGTTTAATACACACAGGACATGTCACCAGGTGAACAGTATAAGAGAGGAGAGTGCGTTCCCCTGATGGTTTAATATACGCGGGACATGTCACCAGGTGAACAGTATAAGTGAGGAGAGTGTGTTCCCCTGATTATTTAATACACACAGGACATGTCACCAGGTGAACAGTATAAGAGAGGAGAGTGCGTTCCCCTGATTGTTTAATACACACAGGACATGTCACCAGGTGAACAGTATAAGAGAGGAGAGTGCGTTCCCCTGATGGTTTAATAAACACGGGAAATGTCACCAGGTGAACAGTATAAGTGAGGAGAGTGTGTTCCCCTGATTGCTTAATACTCATGAGACATGTTACCAGGTGAACAGTATAAGTGAGGAGAGTGTGTTCCCCTGATAGTTTAATACTCACGAGACATGTTGCCAGGTGAACAGTAGAAGTGAGGAGAGTGTGCTCCCCTGATGGTTTAATATACACAGGACATGATACCAGGTGAACAGTATAAGGAAGGAGAGTGTGTTCCCCTGATGATTTAATGCACACAGGACATGTTAGCAGGTGAACAGTATAAGTGAGGAGAGTGTGTTCCCCTGATTGTTTAATACTCACGGGACATGTTACCAGGAGATCAGTATAAGTGAGGAGAGTGTGTTCCCCTGATGGTTTAACACGCACGGGACATGTTACCAGGTGAACAGTATAAGTGAGGAGAGTGTGTTCCGCTGATGGTTTAATATACCTGGGACATGTCAGCAGGTGAACAGTATAATTGAGGAGAGTGTGTTCCCCTGATGGTTTAATACACACAGGACATGTTACCAGGTGAACAGTATAAGTGAGGCGAATGTGTTCCCCAGATGGTTTAATATGCACAGGACATGTTTCCAGGTGAACAGTATAAGTGAGGAGAGCGTGTTCCCCTGATTGTTTAATACTCACGGGACATGTTACCAGGTGATCAGTATAAGTGAGGAGAGTTTGTTCCGCTGATGGTTTAATATACCCGGAAATGTCAGCAGGTGAACAGTATAAGTGAGGAGAGTGTGTTCCCCTGATGGTTTAATATTCAAGGGACATGTCACCAGGTGAACAGTATAAGTGAGGAGAGTGTTTTCCGCTGATGATTTAACACGCAGGGGACATGTTACCAGGTGAACAGTATAAGTGAGGAGAGTGTGTTCCGCTGATGGTTTAATATACCCGGGACATGTCAGCAGGTGAACAGTATAAGTGAGGAGAATGTGTTCCCCTGATTGTTTAATATTCACTGGACATGTTACCAGGTGAACAGTATAAGTGAGGAGAGTGCTTTCCCCTGATGGTTTATTACGCACGGGACATGTTACCAGGTGAACAGTATAAGTGAGGAGAGTGTGTTCCCCTGATTGTTTAATACACACAGGACATGTTACCAGGTGAACAGTATAAGTGAGGAGAGTGTGTTCCCCTGATGGTTTAATACTGACGGGACATGTTGCCAGGTGAACAGTATAAGTGAGGACAGTGTGTTTCCCTGAAGGTTTAACACGCACGGGACATGTTACCAGGTGAACAGTATAAGTGAGGAGAGTGTGTTCCCCTGATGGTTTAATATTCAAGGGACATGTCACCAGGTGAACAGTATAAGTGAGGAGAGTGTGTTCCCCTGATTGTTTAATATTCACGGGACATGTTACCAGGTGAACAGTATAAGTGAGGAGAGTGTGTTCCCCTGATTGTTTCATACACACGGGACATGTTACCAGGTGAACAGTATAAGTGAGGAGAGTGCTTTCCCCTGATGGTTTAATATTCACGGGACATGTTACCAGGTGAACAGTATAAGTGAGGAGAGTGTGTTCCCCTGATTGTTTAATACACACAGGACATGTTACCAGGTGAACAGTATAAGTGAGGAGAGTGTGTTCCCCTGATTGTTTAATACTCATGAGACATGTTACCAGGTGAACAGTATAAGTGAGGAGAGTGTGTTCCCCTGATTGTTTAATACACACGGGACATGTTGCCAGGTGAACAGTATAAGTGAGGAGAGTGTGTTCCCCTGATGGTTTAACACGCACGGGACATGTTGCCAGGTGAACAGTATAAGTGAGGAGAGTGTGTTCCCCTGATGGTTTAACACGCACGGGACATGTTACCAGGTGAACAGTATAAGTGAGGAGAGTGTGTTCCCCTGATGGTTTAATATACACAGGACATGATACCAGTTGAACAGTATAAGTGAGCAGAGTGAATTTCCCTGATTGTTTAATACACACAGGACATTTCAACAAGTGAACAGGATAAGTGAGGAGAATGTGTTCCCCTGATGGTGTAATATACACGGGACATGTTACCAGGTGAACAGTATAAGTGAGGAGAGTGTGTTCCACTGATGGTTTAATATACACGGGATATGTTATCAGGTGAACAGTATAAGTGAGGAGAGTGTGTTCCCCTGATGGTTTAATATTCACTGGACATGTTACCAGGTGAACAGTATAAGTGAGGAGAGAGTGTTCCCCTGATGATTTAATGCACACGGGACATGTTGCCAGGTGAACAGTATAAGTGAGGAGAGAGTGTTCCACTGATGGTTTAATATACACAGGACATGTCACCATGTGAACAGTATAAGTGAGGAGAGAGTGTTCCACTGATGGTTTAATATACACAGGACATGTTACCAGGTGAACAGTATAAGTGAGGAGAGAGTGTTCCCCTGATGATTTAATGCACACAGGACATGTTACCAGGTGAACAGTGTAAGTGAGGAGAGTGTGTTCCTCTGATGATTTAATGCACACAGGACATGTTACCAGGTGAACAGTATAAGTGAGGAGAGTGTGTTCCCCTGATTGGTTAATATTCAAGGAACATGTTACCAGGTGAACAGTATAAGTGAGGAGAGTGTGTTCCACTGATAGTTTAATATACATGGGACATGTTACCAGGTGAAAAGTATAAGTGAGGAGAGGGCTCTCCCCTGATGGTTTAATATTCAAGGGACATGTCACCAGGTGAACAGTATAAGTGAGGAGAGTGTGTTCCCCTGATTGTTTAATATTCACGGGACATGTCACCAGGTGAACAGTATAAGTGAGGAGAGTGTGTTCCCCTGATTGTTTACTACACACGGGACATGTTACCAGGTGAACAGTATAAGTGAGGAGAGTGTGTTCCCCTGATTGTTTACTACACACGGGACATGTTACCAGGTGAACAGTATAAGTGAGGAGAGCGTGTTCCCCTGATGGTTTAATACGCACGGGACATGTTACCAGGTGAACAGTATAAGTGAGGAGAGTGTGTTCCCCTGATTGTTTAATACACCCAGGACATGTTACCAGGTGAACAGTATAAGTGAGGAGAGCGTGTTCCCCTGATGGTTTAATACACACAGGACATGTTACCAGATGAACAGTATAAGTGAGGAGAGTGTGTTCCCCTGATTGTTTAGTACTCACGGGACATGTCACCAGGTGAACAGTATAAGTGAGGAGAGTGTGTTCCCCTGATTGTTTAATATACACGGGACATGTTACCAGGTGAACAGTATAAGTGAGGAGAGTGTGTTCCCCTGATTGTTTACTACACATGGGACATGTTACCAGGTGAACAGTATAAGTGAGGAGAGCGTGTTCCCCTGATGGTTTAATACACACAGGACATGTTACCAGGTGAACAGTATAAGTGAGGAGAGTGTGTTCCCCTGATTGCTTAATACTCACGGGACATGTTACCAGGTGAACAGGAAAAGTGAGGAGAGTGTGTTCCCCTGATTGTTTAATACTCACGGGACATGTCACCAGGTGAACAGTATAAGTGAGGAGAGTGTGTTCCCCTGATTGTTTAATACTCACGGGACATGTTGCCAGGTGAACAGTATAAGTGAGGAGAGTGTGTTCCCCTGATGGTTTAACACACACGGGACATGTCACCAGGTGAACAGTATAAGTGCGGAGAGTGTGTTCCCCTGATTGTTTAATACTCAAGGGACATGTTGCCAGGTGAACAGTATAAGTGAGGAGAGTGTGTTCCCCTGATGGTTTAACACACACGGGACATGTTACCAGGTGAACTGTATAAGTGAGGAGAGTGTGTTCCCCTGATTGTTTAATACTCACGGGACATGTTACCAGATGAACAGTCTAAGTGAGGAGAGTGTGTTCCCCTGATGATTTAATATTCACGGGACATGTTACCAGATGAACAGTATAAGTGAGGAGAATGTGTTCCCCTGATTGTTTAATACACACGGGACATGTTAGCAGGTGAACAGTATTAGTGAGGAGAGAGTGTTCCCCTGATGTTTTAATATTCACGGGACATGTTGCCAGGTGAACAGTATAAGTGAGGAGAGAGTGTTCCACTGATGGTTTAATATACACAGGACATGTCACCATGTGAACAGTATAAGTGAGGAGAGTGTGTTCCCCTGATTGGTTAATATTCAAGGGACATGCTAACTGGTGAACAGTATAAGTGAGGAGAGTTAGTTCCACTGATGGTTTAATATTCACTGGACATGTTACCAGGTGAACAGTATAAGTGAGGAGAGAGTGTTCCCCTGATGATTTAATGCACACGGGACATGTTGCCAGGTGAACAGTATCAGTGAGGAGAGAGTGTTCCACTGATGGTTTAATATACACAGGACATGTTACCAGGTGAACAGTATAAGTGAGGAGAGAGTGTTCCCCTGATGATTTAATGCACACAGGACATGTTACCAGGTGAACAGTATAAGTGAGGAGAGAGTGTTCCCCTGATGATTTAATGCACACGGGACATTTTACCAGCTGAACAGTATAAGTGAGGAGAGTGTGTTCCTCTGATGATTTAATGCACACAGGACATGTTACCAGGTGAACTGTATAAGTGAGGAGAGAGTGTTCCCCTGATGATTTAATGCACACAGGACATGTTACCAGGTGAACTGTATAAGTGAGGAGAGTGTGTTGCCCTGATTGGTTAATATTCAAGGGACATGTTACCAGGTGAACAGTATAAGTGAGGAGAGGGCTTTCCCCAGATGATTTAATATTCAAGGGACATGTCACCAGGTGAACAGTATAAGTGAGGAGAGTGTGTTCCCCTGATTGTTTAATATTCACGGGACATGTTACCAGGTGAACAGTATAAGTGAGGAGAGTGTGTTCCCCTGATTGTTTAATACACACGGGACATGTTACCAGGTGAACAGTATAAGTGAGGAGAGTGTGTTCCCCTGATTGTTTAATACACACGGGACATGTTACCAGGTGAACAGTATAAGTGAGGAGAGTGTGTTCCCCTGATTGTTTAATACACCCAGGACATGTTACCAGGTGAACAGTATAAGTGAGGAGAGTGTGTTCCCCTGATTGTTTAATATACCCAGGACATGTTACCAGGTGAACAGTATAAGTGAGGAGAGTGTGTTCCCCTGATTGTTTAATACACACGGGACATGTTACCAGGTGAACAGTATAAGTGAGGAGAGCGTGTTCCCCTGATGGTTTAATACTCACGGGACATGTTACCAGCTGAACAGTATAAGTGAGGAGAGTGTGTTCCCCTGATTGTTTAATACTCACGGGACATGTTGCCAGGTGAACAGTATAAGTGAGGAGAGTGTGTTCCCCTGATGGTTTAACACACACGGGACATGTCACCAGGTGAACAGTACAAGCGCGGAGAGTGTGTTCCCCTGATTGTTTAATACACACGGGACATGTTACCAGGTGAACAGTATAAGTGAGGAGAGTGTGTTCCCCTGATTGTTTAATACTCACGGGACATGCTACCAGATGTACAGTCTAAGTGAGGAGAATGTGTTCCCCTGATGATTTAATATTCACGGGACATGTTACCAGGTGAACAGCATAAGTGAGGAGAATGTGTTCCCCTGATTGTTTAATACACACGGGACATGTTAGCAGGTGAACAGTATTAGTGAGGAGAGAGTGTTCCCCTGATGGTTTAATATTCACGGGACATGTTACCAGGTGAACAGTATAAGTGAGGAGAGTGTGTTCCACTGATAGTTTAATATACATGG
The DNA here is from genome assembly GCF_036365525.1 of Heterodontus francisci. NCBI lineage: Eukaryota > Metazoa > Chordata > Chondrichthyes > Heterodontiformes > Heterodontidae > Heterodontus > Heterodontus francisci. Next base: position 1,207,653 of record NW_027140423.1, on the reverse strand, counting down.
GACATGTTACCAGGTGAACAGTATAAGTGAGGAGAGGGCTTTCCCCTGATGGTTTAATATTCAAGGGACATGTCACCAGGTGAACAGTATAAGTAAGGAGAGTGTGTTGCCCTGATGATTTAATGCACACGGGACATGTTAGCAGGTGAACAGTATAAGTGAGGAGAGTGTGTTCCCCTGATGGTTTAACACGCACGGGACATTTTACCAGGTGAACAGTATATGTGAGGAGAGTGTGTTCCCCTGATGGCTTAATATACACAGGAAATGATACCAGGTGAACAGTATAAGTGAGGAGAGTGTTTTCCGCTGATGGTTTAATATACACGGGACATGTTACCAGGTGAACAGTATATGTGAGGAGAGTGTGTTCCCCTGATGACTTAACACGCACGGGACATGTTACCAGGTGAACAGTATAAGTGAGGAGAGTGTGTTCCGCTGATGGTTTAATATACCCGGGACATGTCAGCAGGTGAACAGTATAATTGAGGAGAGTGTGTTCCCCTGATGGTTTAATATACACGGGACATGTTACCAAGTGAACAGTATAAGTGAGTAGAGTTTGTTCCCCTGATGGTTTAATACACACGGGACATGTTAGCAGGTGAACAGTGTAAGTGAGGAGAGTGAATTCCCCTGATTGTTTAATACACACAGGACATGTTACCAGGTGAACAGTATAAGTGAGGCGAATGTGTTCCCCAGATGGTTTAATGTGCACAGGACATGTTTCCAGGTGAACAGTATAAGTGAGGAGAGTGTGTTCCCCTGATTGTTTAATACTCACGGGACTTGTTACCAGGTGATCAGTATAAGTGAGGAGAGTGTTTTACGCTGATGGTTTAATATACACGGGACACGTTACCAGGTGAACAGTATAAGTGAGGAGAGTGTGTTCCCCTGATTCTTTAATACTCACGGGACATGTTACCAGGTGAACAGTATAAGTGAGGAGAGTGCTTTCCCCTGATGGTTTAATACACACAGGACATGTTACCAGGCGAACAGTATAAGTGAGGCGAATGTGTTCCCCAGATGGTTTAATATGCACAGGACATGTTTCCAGGTGAACAGTATAAGTGAGGAGAGTGTGTTCCCCTGATTGTTTAATACTCACGGGACATGTTACCAGGTGAACAGTATAAGTGAGGAGAGGGCTTTCCCCTGATGGTTTAATATTCAAGGGACATGTCACCAGGTGAACAGTATAAGTAAGGAGAGTGTGTTGCCCTGATGATTTAATGCACACGGGACATGTTAGCAGGTGAACAGTATAAGTGAGGAGAGTGTGTTCCCCTGATGGTTTAACACGCACGGGACATTTTACCAGGTGAACAGTATATGTGAGGAGAGTGTGTTCCCCTGATGGCTTAATATACACAGGAAATGATACCAGGTGAACAGTATAAGTGAGGAGAGTGTTTTCCGCTGATGGTTTAATATACACGGGACATGTTACCAGGTGAACAGTATATGTGAGGAGAGTGTGTTCCCCTGATGACTTAACACGCACGGGACATGTTACCAGGTGAACAGTATAAGTGAGGAGAGTGTGTTCCGCTGATGGTTTAATATACCCGGGACATGTCAGCAGGTGAACAGTATAATTGAGGAGAGTGTGTTCCCCTGATGGTTTAATATACACGGGACATGTTACCAAGTGAACAGTATAAGTGAGTAGAGTTTGTTCCCCTGATGGTTTAATACACACGGGACATGTTAGCAGGTGAACAGTGTAAGTGAGGAGAGTGAATTCCCCTGATTGTTTAATACACACAGGACATGTTACCAGGTGAACAGTATAAGTGAGGCGAATGTGTTCCCCAGATGGTTTAATATGCACAGGACATGTTTCCAGGTGAACAGTATAAGTGAGGAGAGTGTGTTCCCCTGATTGTTTAATACTCACGGGACTTGTTACCAGGTGATCAGTATAAGTGAGGAGAGTGTTTTCCGCTGATGGTTTAATATACACGGGACACGTTACCAGGTGAACAGTATAAGTGAGGAGAGTGTGTTCCCCTGATTCTTTAATACTCACGGGACATGTTACCAGGTGAACAGTATAAGTGAGGAGAGTGCTTTCCCCTGATGGTTTAATACACACAGGACATGTTACCAGGCGAACAGTATAAGTGAGGCGAATGTGTTCCCCAGATGGTTTAATATGCACAGGACATGTTTCCAGGTGAACAGTATAAGTGAGGAGAGTGTGTTCCCCTGATTGTTTAATACTCACGGGACATGTTACCAGGTGAACAGTATAAGTGAGGAGAGTGTGTTCCCCTGATTGTTTAATACACACGGGACATGTTACCAGGTGAACAGTATAAGTGAGGCGAATGTGTTCCCCAGATGGTTTAATATGCACAGGACATCTTACCAGGTGATCAGTGTAAGTGAGGAGAGTGTTTTCCGCTGATGGTTTAATATACACGGGACATGTTACCAGGTGAACAGTATAAGTGAGGAGAGTGTGTTCCGCTGATGATTTAACACGCACGGGGCATGTTACCAGGTGAACAGTATAAGTGAGGAGAGTGTGTTCCGCTGATGGTTTAATATACCCGGGACATGTCAGCAGGTGAACAGTATAAGTGAGGAGAGTGTGTTCCCCTGATGGTTTAATATACACGGGACATGTTCCCAGGTGAACAGTATAAGTGAGGAGAGTGTGTTCCCCTGATGGTTTAATACACACGGGACATGTTCCCAGGTGAACAGTATAAGTGAGGAGAGTGTGTTCCCCTGATTGTTCAATACACACGGGACATGTTACCAGGTGTATAGTATAAGTGAGGAGAGTGTGTTACCCTGATTGTTTAATACTCACTGGACATGTTGCCAGGTGAACAGTATAAGTGAGGAGAGTGTGTTCCCCTGATGGTTTAATATACACGGGACATGTTACCAGGTGTATAGTATAAGTGAGGAGAGTGTGTTCCCCTGATTGTTTAATACTCACGGGACATGTTACCAGGTGAACAGTATAAGTGAGGAGAGTGTGTTCCCCTGATGGTTTAATACACACAGGACATGTTACCAGGTGAACAGTATAAGTGAGGAGAGTGTGTTCCCCTGATTGTTTAATACTGACGGGACATGTTGACAGGTGAACAGTATAAGTGAGGAGAGTGTGTTCCCCTGATGGTTTAATACACACAGGACATGTTACCAGGTGAACAGTATAAGTGAGGAGAGTGTGTTCCCCTGATGGTTTAACACGCACGGGACATGTTACCAGGTGAACAGTATAAGTGAGGAGAGTGTGTTCCCCTGATGGTTTAATACTGACGGGACATGTTGACAGGTGAACAGTATAAGTGAGGAGAGTGTGTTCCCCTGATGGTTTAACACGCAAGGGACATGTTACCAGGTGAACAGTATAAGTGAGGAGAGTGTGTTCCCCTGATGGTTTAATACACACGGGACATGTTACCAGGTGAACAGTATAAGTGAGGAGAGTGTGTTCCCCTGATTGTTTGATAATCACTTGACATGTTACCAGGTGAACAGTATAAGTGAGGAGAGTGTGTTCCCCTGATGGTTTAATATACACGGGACATGTTACCAGGTGAACAGTATAAGTGAGGAGAGTGTGTTCCCCTGATGGTTTAATATACACGGGACATGTTACCAGGTGAACTGTATAAGTGAGGAGAGTGTGTTCCCCTGATTGTTCAATACACACGGGACATGTTACCAGGTGAACAGTATAAGTGAGGAGAGTGTGTTCCCCTGATGGTTTAACACACACGGGACATGTCACCAGGTGAACAGTATAAGTGAGGAGAGTGTGTTCCCCTGATTGTTTAATACTCACGGGACATGTCACCAGGTGAACAGTATAAGTGAGGAGAGTGTGTTCCCCTGATTGTTTAATACTCACGGGACATGTTACCAGGTGAACAGTATAAGTGAGGAGAGTGTGTTCCCCTGATTGTTTAATACTCACGGGACATGTCACCAGGTGAACAGTATAAGTGAGGAGAGTGTGTTCCCCTGATTGTTTAATACTCACGGGACATGTTGCCAGGTGAACAGTATAAGTGAGGAGAGTGTGTTCCCCTGATGGTTTAACACACACGGGACATGTCACCAGGTGAACAGTATAAGTGCGGAGAGTGTGTTCCCCTGATTGTTTAACACACACGGGACATGTTAGCAGGTGAACAGTATAAGTGAGGAGAGAGTGTTCCCCTGATGTTTTAATATTCACGGGACATGTTGCCAGGTGAACAGTATAAGTGAGGAGAGAGTGTTCCACTGATGGTTTAATATACACAGGACATGTCACCATGTGAACAGTATAAGTGAGGAGAGTGTGTTCCCCTGATTGGTTAATATTCAAGGGACATGTTACCAGTTGAACAGTATAAGTGAGGAGAGTTAGTTCCACTGATGGTTTAATATTCACTGGACATGTTACCAGGTGAACAGTATAAGTGAGGAGAGAGTGTTCCCCTGATGATTTAATGCACACGGGACATGTTGCCAGGTGAACAGTATAAGTGAGGAGAGAGTGTTCCACTGATGGTTTAATATACACAGGACATGTTACCAGGTGAACAGTATAAGTGAGGAGAGAGTGTTCCCCTGATGATTTAATGCACACAGGACATGTTACCAGGTGAACAGTATAAGTGAGGAGAGAGTGTTCCCCTGATGATTTAATGCACACGGGACATGTTACCAGGTGAACTGTATAAGTGAGGAGAGAGTGTTCCCCTGATGATTTAATGCACACAGGACATGTTACCAGGTGAACTGTATAAGTGAGGAGAGTGTGTTGCCCTGATTGGTTAATATTCAAGGGACATTTTACCAGGTGAACAGTATAAGTGAGGAGAGGGCTTTCCCCAGATGGTTTAATATTCAAGGGACATGTCACCAGGTGAACAGTATAAGTGAGGAGAGTGTGTTCCCCTGATTGTTTAATATTCACGGGACATGTTACCAGGTGAACAGTATAAGTGAGGAGAGTGTGTTCCCCTGATTGTTTAATACACACGGGACATGTTACCAGGTGAACAGTATAAGTGAGGAGAGTGTGTTCCCCTGATTGTTTAATACACACGGGACATGTTACCAGGTGAACAGTATAAGTGAGGAGAGTGTGTTCCCCTGATTGTTTAATACACCCAGGACATGTTACCAGGTGAACAGTATAAGTGAGGAGAGTGTGTTCCCCTGATTGTTTAATATACCCAGGACATGTTACCAGGTGAACAGTATAAGTGAGGAGAGTGTGTTCCCCTGATTGCTTAATACACATCGGACATGTTACCAGGTGAACAGTATAAGTGAGGAGAGCGTGTTCCCCTGATGGTTTAGTACTCACGGGACATGTTACCAGCTGAACAGTATAAGTGAGGAGAGTGTGTTCCCCTGATTGTTTAATACTCACGGGACATGTTGCCAGGTGAACAGTATAAGTGAGGAGAGTGTGTTCCCCTGATGGTTTAACACACACGGGACATGTCACCAGGTGAACAGTACAAGCGCGGAGAGTGTGTTCCCCTGATTGTTTAATACACACGGGACATGTTACCAGGTGAACAGTATAAGTGAGGAGAGTGTGTTCCCCTGATTGTTTAATACTCACGGGACATGTTACCAGATGTACAGTCTAAGTGAGGAGAATGTGTTCCCCTGATGATTTAATATTCACGGGACATGTTACCAGGTGAACAGCATAAGTGAGGAGAATGTGTTCCCCTGATTGTTTAATACACACGGGACATGTTAGCAGGTGAACAGTATTAGTGAGGAGAGAGTGTTCCCCTGATGGTTTAATATTCACGGGACATGTTACCAGGTGAACAGTATAAGTGAGGAGAGTGTGTTCCACTGATAGTTTAATATACATGGGACATGTTACCAGGTGAACAGTATAAGTGAGGAGAGGGCTTTCCCCTGATGGTTTAATATTCAAGGGAAATGTCACCAGGTGAACAGTATAAGTAAGGAGAGTGTGTTCCCCTGATGATTTAATGCACACGGGACATGTCAGCAGGTGAACAGTATAAGTGAGGAGAGTGTGTTCCCCTGATGGTTTAACACGCACGGGACATTTTACCAGGTGAACAGTATATGTGAGGAGAGTGTGTTCCCCTGATGGCTTAATATACACAGGAAATGATACAAGGTGAACAGTATAAGTGAGGAGAGTGTTTTCCGCTGATGGTTTAATATACACGGGACATGTTACCAGGTGAACAGTATATGTGAGGAGAGTGTGTTCCCCTGATGACTTAACACGCACGGGACATGTTACCAGGTGAACAGTATAAGTGAGGAGAGTGTGTTCCGCTGATGGTTTAATATACCCGGGACATGTCAGCAGGTGAACAGTATAATTGAGGAGAGTGTGTTCCCCTGATGGTTTAATATACACGGGACATGTTACCAGGTGAACAGTAAATGTGAGTAGAGTTTGTTCCCCTGATGGTTTAATACACACGGGACATGTTAGCAGGTGAACAGTATAAGTGAGGAGAGTGAATTCCCCTGATTGTTTAATACACACAGGACATGTTACCAGGTGAACAGTATAAGTGAGGCGAATGTGTTCCCCAGATGGTTTAATATGCACAGGACATGTTTCCAGGTGAACAGTATAAGTGAGGAGAGTGTGTTCCCCTGATTGTTTAATACTCACGGGACTTGTTACCAGGTGATCAGTATAAGTGAGGAGAGTGTTTTCCGCTGATGGTTTAATATACACGGGACACGTTACCAGGTGAACAGTATAAGTGAGGAGAGTGTGTTCCCCTGATTCTTTAATACTCACGGGACATGTTACCAGGTGAACAGTATAAGTGAGGAGAGTGCTTTCCCCTGATGGTTTAATACACACAGGACATGTTACCAGGCGGACAGTATAAGTGAGGCGAATGTGTTCCCCAGATGGTTTAATATGCACAGGACATGTTTCCAGGTGAACAGTATAAGTGAGGAGAGTGTGTTCCCCTGATTGTTTAATACTCACGGGACATGTTACCAGGTGAACAGTATAAGTGAGGAGAGTGTGTTCCCCTGATTGTTTAATACACACGGGACATGTTACCAGGTGAACAGTATAAGTGAGGCGAATGTGTTCCCCAGATGGTTTAATATGCACAGGACATCTTACCAGGTGATCAGTGAAAGTGAGGAGAGTGTTTTCCGCTGATGGTTTAATATACACGTGACATGTTACCAGGTGAACAGTATAAGTGAGGAGAGTGTGTTCCGCTGATGATTTAACACGCACGGGGCATGTTACCAGGTGAACAGTATAAGTGAGGAGAGTGTGTTCCGCTGATGGTTTAATATACCCGGGACATGTCAGCAGGTGAACAGTATAAGTGAGGAGAGTGTGTTCCCCTGATGGTTTAATATACACGGGACATGTTCCCAGGTGAACAGTATAAGTGAGGAGAGTGTGTTCCCCTGATGGTTTAATACACACGGGACATGTTCCCAGGTGAACAGTATAAGTGAGGAGAGTGTGTTCCCCTGATTGTTCAATACACACGGGACATGTTACCAGGTGTATAGTATAAGTGAGGAGAGTGTGTTCCCCTGATTGTTTAATACTCACGGGACATGTTGCCAGGTGAACAGTATAAGTGAGGAGAGTGTGTTCCCCTGATGGTTTAATATACACGGGACATGTTCCCAGGTGTATAGTATAAGTGAGGAGAGTGTGTTCCCCTGATTGTTTAATACTCACGGGACATGTTACCAGGTGAACAGTATAAGTGAGGAGAGTGTGTTCCCCTGATGGTTTAATACACACAGGACATGTTACCAGGTGAACAGTATAAGTGAGGAGAGTGTGTTCCCCTGGTTGTTTAATACTGACGGGACATGTTGACAGGTGAACAGTATAAGTGAGGAGAGTGTGTTCCCCTGATGGTTTAATACACACAGGACATGTTACCAGGTGAACAGTATAAGTGAGGAGAGTGTGTTCCCCTGATGGTTTAACACGCACGGGACATGTTACCAGGTGAACAGTATAAGTGAGGAGAGTGTGTTCCCCTGATGGTTTAATACTGACGGGACATGTTGACAGGTGAACAGTATAAGTGAGGAGAGTGTGTTCCCCTGATGGTTTAACACGCAAGGGACATGTTACCAGGTGAACAGTATAAGTGAGGAGAGTGTGTTCCCCTGATGGTTTAATATACACGGGACATGTTACCAGGTGAACTGTATAAGTGAGGAGAGTGTGTTCCCCTGATGGTTTAATATACACGGGACATGTTACCAGGTGAACTGTATAAGTGAGGAGAGTGTGTTCCCCTGATTGTTCAATACACACGGGACATGTTACCAGGTGAACAGTATAAGTGAGGAGAGTGTGTTCCCCTGATTGTTTGATAATCACTTGACATGTTACCAGGTGAACAGTATAAGTGAGGAGAGTGTGTTCCCCTGATGGTTTAATATACACGGGACATGTTACCAGGTGAACAGTATAAGTGAGGAGAGTGTGTTCCCCTGATGGTTTAATATACACGGGACATGTTACCAGGTGAACTGTATAAGTGAGGAGAGTGTGTTCCCCTGATTGTTCAATACACACGGGACATGTAACCAGGTGAACAGTATAAGTGAGGAGAGTGTGTTCCCCTGATGGTTTAATATACACGGGACATGTTACCAGGTGTACAGTATAAGTGAGGAGACTGTTTTCCCCTGATGGTTTAATACACAGGACATGTTACCAGGTGAACAGTACAAGTGAGGAGAGTGTGTTCCGCTTATGGTTTAATACACACGGGACATGTTATCAGGTGAACAGTATAAGTGAGGAGAGTGTGTTCCCCTGATTGTTTCATATACACGGGACATGTTACCAGGAGAACAGTATAAGTGAGGGGAGTGCTTTCCCCTGATGGTTTATTATTCACGGGACATGTTACCAGGTGTACAGTATAAGTGAGGAGAGTGTTTTCCCCTCATGGTTTAATACACACGGGACATGTTACCAGGTGAACAGTATAAGTGAGGAGAGTGAATTTCCCTGATTGTTTAATACACACAGGACATGTTTCCAGGTGAACAGTATAAGTGAGGAGAGTGTGTTCCCCAGATTGTTTCAAATACACGGGACATGTTACCAGGAGAACAGTATAAGTGAGGGGAGTGCTTTCCCCTGATGGTTTTATATTCACGGGACATGTTAGCAGGTGAACAGTATAAGTGAGGAGAGTGTGTTCCCCTGATGGTTTAATATACACGGGACATGTTACCAGGTGAACAGTATAAGTGAGTAGAGTTTGTTCCCCTGATGGTTTAATACACACAGGACATGTTACCAGGTGAACAGTATAAGTGAGGAGAGTGTGTTCCCCTGATGGTTTAATATACACGGGACATGTTACCAGGTGAACAGTATAAGTGAGGAGAGTGTGTTCCGCTGATGGTTTAATATACCCGGGACATGTCAGCATGTGAACAGTATAATTGAGGAGAGAGTGTTCCCCTGATTGTTTAATATGCACGGGACATGTTAGCAGCTGAACAGTATAAGTGAGGAGAGTGTGTTCCCCTGATTGTTTTATACTCACGGGACATGTTACCAGGTGAACAGTATAAGTGAGGCGAATGTGTTCCCCAGATGGTTTAATATGCACAGGACATCTTACCAGGTGATCAGTGAAAGTGAGGAGAGTGTTTTCCGCTGATGGTTTAATATACACGTGACATGTTACCAGGTGAACAGTATAAGTGAGGAGAGTGTGTTCCGCTGATGATTTAACACGCACGGGGCATGTTACCAGGTGAACAGTATAAGTGAGGAGAGTGTGTTCCGCTGATGGTTTAATATACCCGGGACATGTCAGCAGGTGAACAGTATAAGTGAGGAGAGTGTGTTCCCCTGATGGTTTAATATACACGGGACATGTTCCCAGGTGAACAGTATAAGTGAGGAGAGTGTGTTCCCCTGATGGTTTAATACACACGGGACATGTTCCCAGGTGAACAGTATAAGTGAGGAGAGTGTGTTCCCCTGATTGTTCAATACACACGGGACATGTTACCAGGTGTATAGTATAAGTGAGGAGAGTGTGTTCCCCTGATTGTTTAATACTCACGGGACATGTTGCCAGGTGAACAGTATAAGTGAGGAGAGTGTGTTCCCCTGATGGTTTAATATACACGGGACATGTTCCCAGGTGTACAGTATAAGTGAGGAGAGTGTGTTCCCCTGATTGTTTAATACTCACGGGACATGTTACCAGGTGAACAGTATAAGTGAGGAGAGTGTGTTCCCCTGATGGTTTAATACACACAGGACATGTTACCAGGTGAACAGTATAAGTGAGGAGAGTGTGTTCCCCTGGTTGTTTAATACTGACGGGACATGTTGACAGGTGAACAGTATAAGTGAGGAGAGTGTGTTCCCCTGATGGTTTAATACACACAGGACATGTTACCAGGTGAACAGTATAAGTGAGGAGAGTGTGTTCCCCTGATGGTTTAACACGCACGGGACATGTTACCAGGTGAACAGTATAAGTGAGGAGAGTGTGTTCCCCTGATGGTTTAATACTGACGGGACATGTTGACAGGTGAACAGTATAAGTGAGGAGAGTGTGTTCCCCTGATGGTTTAACACGCAAGGGACATGTTACCAGGTGAACAGTATAAGTGAGGAGAGTGTGTTCCCCTGATGGTTTAATATACACGGGACATGTTACCAGGTGAACTGTATAAGTGAGGAGAGTGTGTTCCCCTGATGGTTTAATATACACGGGACATGTTACCAGGTGAACTGTATAAGTGAGGAGAGTGTGTTCCCCTGATTGTTCAATACACACGGGACATGTTACCAGGTGAACAGTATAAGTGAGGAGAGTGTGTTCCCCTGATTGTTTGATAATCACTTGACATGTTACCAGGTGAACAGTATAAGTGAGGAGAGTGTGTTCCCCTGATGGTTTAATATACACGGGACATGTTACCAGGTGAACAGTATAAGTGAGGAGAGTGTGTTCCCCTGATGGTTTAATATACACGGGACATGTTACCAGGTGAACTGTATAAGTGAGGAGAGTGTGTTCCCCTGATTGTTCAATACACACGGGACATGTAACCAGGTGAACAGTATAAGTGAGGAGAGTGTGTTCCCCTGATGGTTTAATATACACGGGACATGTTACCAGGTGTACAGTATAAGTGAGGAGACTGTTTTCCCCTGATGGTTTAATACACAGGACATGTTACCAGGTGAACAGTACAAGTGAGGAGAGTGTGTTCCGCTTATGGTTTAATACACACGGGACATGTTATCAGGTGAACAGTATAAGTGAGGAGAGTGTGTTCCCCTGATTGTTTCATATACACGGGACATGTTACCAGGAGAACAGTATAAGTGAGGGGAGTGCTTTCCCCTGATGGTTTATTATTCACGGGACATGTTACCAGGTGTACAGTATAAGTGAGGAGAGTGTTTTCCCCTCATGGTTTAATACACACGGGACATGTTACCAGGTGAACAGTATAAGTGAGGAGAGTGAATTTCCCTGATTGTTTAATACACACAGGACATGTTTCCAGGTGAACAGTATAAGTGAGGAGAGTGTGTTCCCCAGATTGTTTCAAATACACGGGACATGTTACCAGGAGAACAGTATAAGTGAGGGGAGTGCTTTCCCCTGATGGTTTTATATTCACGGGACATGTTAGCAGGTGAACAGTATAAGTGAGGAGAGTGTGTTCCCCTGATGGTTTAATATACACGGGACATGTTACCAGGTGAACAGTATAAGTGAGTAGAGTTTGTTCCCCTGATGGTTTAATACACACAGGACATGTTACCAGGTGAGCAGTATAAGTGAGGAGAGTGTGTTCCCCTGATGGTTTAATATACACGGGACATGTTACCAGGTGAACAGTATAAGTGAGGAGAGTGTGTTCCGCTGATGGTTTAATATACCCGGGACATGTCAGCATGTGAACAGTATAATTGAGGAGAGAGTGTTCCCCTGATTGTTTAATATGCACGGGACATGTTAGCAGCTGAACAGTATAAGTGAGGAGAGTGTGTTCCCCTGATTGTTTTATACTCACGGGACATGTTACCAGGTGAACAGTATAAGTGAGGCGAATGTGTTCCCCAGATGGTTTAATATGCACAGGACATCTTACCAGTTGATCAGTGTAAGTGAGGAGAGTGTTTTCCGCTGATGGTTTAATATACACGGGATATGTTACCAGGTGAACAGTATAAGTGAGGAGAGTGTGTTCCGCTGATGATTTCACACGCACGGGGCATGTTACCAGGTGAACAGTATAAGTGAGGCGAGTGTGTTCCGCTGATGGTTTAATATACCCGGGACATGTCAGCAGGTGAACAGTATAAGTGAGGAGAGTGTGTTCCCCTGATGGTTTAATATACACGGGACATGTTCCCAGGTGAACAGTATAAGTGAGGAGAGTGTGTTCCCCTGATGGTTTAATACAAACGGGACATGTTCCCAGGTGAACAGTATAAGAGAGGAGAGTGTGTTCCCCCGATTGTTCAATACACACGGGACATGTTACCAGGTGTATAGTATAAGTGAGGAGAGAGTGTTCCCCTGATTGTTTAATACTCACGGGACATGTTGCCAGGTGAACAGTATAAGTGAGGAGAGTGTGTTCCCCTGATGGTTTAATATACACGGGACATGTTACCAGGTGAACAGTATAAGTGAGGAGAGTGTGTTCCCCTGATTGTTTAATACTGACGGGACATGTTGACAGGTGAACAGTATAAGTGAGGAGAGTGTGTTCCCCTGATGGTTTAATGCACACAGGACATGTCACCAGGTGAACAGTATAAGTGAGGAGAGTGTGTTCCCCTGATGGTTTAACACGCACGGGACATGTTACCAGGTGAACAGTAAAAGTGAGGAGAGTGTGTTCCCCTGAAGGTTTAATACTGACGGGACATGTTGACAGGTGAACAGTATAAGTGAGGAGAGTGTGTTCCCCTGATGGTTTAACACGCACGGGACATGTTACCAGGTGAACAGTATAAGTGAGGAGAGTGTGTTCCCCTGATGGTTTAATATACACGGGACATGTTACCAGGTGAACTGTATAAGTGAGGAGAGTGTGTTCCCCTGATGGTTTAATATACACGGGACATGTTACCAGGTGAACTGTATAATTGAGGAAAGTGTGTTCTCCTGATTGTTCAATACACACGGGACATGTTACCAGGTGAACAGTATAAGTGAGGAGAGTGTGTTCCACTGATGGTTTAATATACACGGGACATGTTACCAGGTGAACAGTGTAAGTGGGGAGAGTGTGTTCCCCTGATGGTTTAATATACACGGGACATGTTACCAGGTGAACTGTATAAGTGAGGAGAGTGTGTTCCCCTGATTGTTTGATAATCACTTGACATGTTACCAGGTGAACAGTATAAGTGAGGAGAGTGTGTTCCCCTGATGGTTTAATATACACGGGACATGTTACCAGGTGAACTGTATAAGTGAGGAGAATGTGTTCCCCTGATTGTTTGATAATCACTTGACATGTTACCAGGTGAACAGTATAAGTGAGGAGAGTGTGTTCCCCTGATGGTTTAATATACACGGGACATGTTACCAGGTGAACAGTATAAGTGAGGAGAGTGTGTTCCCCTGATGGTTTAATATACACGGGACATGTTACCAGGTGAACTGCATAAGTGAGGAGAGTGTGTTCCCCTTATGGTTTAATACACACGGGACATGTTATCAGGTGAACAGTATAAGTGAGGAGAGTGTGTTCCCCTGATGGTTTAATATACACGGGACATGTTACCAGGAGAACAGTATAAGTGAGGAGAGTGTTTTCCCCTCATGGTTTAATACACACGGGACATGTTACCAGGTGAACAGGATAAGTGAGAAGAGTGAATTTCCCTGATTGTTTAATACACACAGGACATGTTTCCAGGTGAACAGGATAAGTGAGGAGAGTGTGTTCCCCAGATTGTTTCATGTACACGGGACATGTTACCAGGAGAACAGTATAAGTGAGGGGAGTGCTTTCCCCTGATGGTTTAATATTCACGGGACATGTTACCAGGTGTACAGTATAAGTGACGAGAGTGTTTTCCCCTCATGGTTTAATACACACGGGACATTTTACCAGGTGAACAGGATAAGTGAGGAGAGTGAATTTCCCTGATTGTTTAATACACACAGGACATATTTCCAGGTGAACAGGATAAGTGAGGAGAGTGTGTTCCCCAGATTGTTTCATACACACGGGACATGTTACCAGGAGAACAGTATAAGTGAGGGGAGTGCTTTCCCCTGATGGTTTAATATTCACGGGACATGTTAGCAGGTGAACAGTATAAGTGAGGAGAGTGTGTTCCCCTGATGGTTTAATATACACGGGACATGTTACCAGGTGAACAGTATAAGTGAGTAGAGTTTGTTCCCCTGATGGTTTAATACACACAGGACATGTTACCAGGTGAACAGTATAAGTGAGGAGAGTGTGTTCCCCTGATGGTTTAATATACACGGGACATGTTAGCAGGTGAACAGTATAAGTGAGGAGAGTGAATTCCCCTGATTGTTTAATACAAACAGGACATGTTACCAGGTGAACAGTATAAGTGAGGCGAATGTTTTCCCCGGATGGTTTAATATGCACAGGACATGTTACCAGGTGATCAGTATAAGTGAGGAGAGTGTGTTCCCCTGATGATTTAACACGCACGGGACATGTTACCAGGTGAACAGTATAAGTGAGGAGAGTGTGTTCCGCTGATGGTTTAATATACCCGGGACATTTCAGCAGGTGAACAGTATAATTGAGGAGAGTGTGTTCCCCTGATGGTTTAATACACACAGGACATGTTACCAGGTGAACAGTTTAAGTGAGGCGAATGTGTTCCCCAGATGGTTTAATATGCACAGGACATGTTTCCAGGTGAACAGTATAAGTGAGGAGAGTGTGTTCCCCTGATTGTTTAATACTCACGGGACATTTTACCAGGTGAACAGTATAAGTGAGGAGAGTGTTTTCCGCTGATGGTTTAATATACACGGGACATGTTACCAGGTGAACCGTATAAGTGAGGAGAATGTGTTCCGCTGATGATTTAACACGCACGGGACATGTTACCAGGTGAACAGTATAAGTGAGGAGAGTGTGTTCCCCTGATGGTTAAATATACACGGGACATGTTACCAGGTGTACAGTATAAGTGAGGAGAGTGTGTTCCCCTGATTGTTTAATATACACGGGACATGTTACCAGGTGAACAGTATAAGTGAGGAGAGTGTGTTCCCCTGATGGTTTAATGTACACGGGACATGTTGCCAGGTGAACAATATAAGTGAGGAGAGTGTGTTCCCCTGATTGTTTAATATACACGGGACATGTTGCCAGGTGAACAATATAAGTGAGGAGAGTGTGTTCCCCTGATGGTTTTACACGCACGGGACATGTTACAAATGAACAGTAAAAGTGAGGAGAATGTGTTCCCCTGATTGTTTAATATACACGGGACATGTTACCAGATGAACAGTATAAGTGAGGAGAGTGTGTTTCCCTGATGATTTAATGCACACAGGACATGTTAGCAGGTGAACAGTATAAGTGAGGAGAGTGTGTTCCCCTTATGGCTTAATATACACAGGAGATGATACCAGGTGAACAGTATAAGTGAGGAGAGTGAATTCCACTGATGTTTTAACACGCACGGGACATGTTACCAGGTGAACAGTATATGTGAGGAGAGTGTGTTCCCCTGATGGCTTAATATACACAGGAGATGATACCAGGTGAACAGTATAAGTGAGGAGAGTGAATTCCACTGATTGTTTAATACACACAGGACATGTTACCAGGTGAACAGTATAAGTGAGGCGAATGTGTTCCCCAGATGGTTTAATATGCACCGGACATGTTTCCAGGTGAACAGTATAAGTGAGGAGGGTGTTTTCCGCTGATGGTTTAATATGCACGGGACATGTTACCAGGTGAACAGTATATGTGAGGAGAGTGTGTTCCCCTGATGATTTAACACGCACGGGACATGTTACCAGGTGAACAGTATAAGTGAGGAGAGTGTTTTCCGCTGATGGTTTAATATGCACGGGACATGTTACCAGGTGACCAGTATATGTGAGGAGAGTGTGTTCCCCTGATGATTTAACACGCACGGGACATGTTACCAGGTGAACAGTATAAGTGAGGAGAGTGCTTTCCCCTGATGGTTTAATACACACAGGACATGTTACCAGGTGAACAGTATAAGTGAGGCGAATGTGTTCCCCAGATGGTTTAATATGCACAGGACATGTTTCCAGGTGAACAGTATAAGTGAGGAGAGTGTGTTCCCCTGATTGTTTAATACTCACGGGACATGTTACCAGGTGAACAGTATAAGTGAGGAGTGTGTGTTCCCCTGATGGTTTAATATACACAGGACATGTTACCAGGTGATCAGTGTAAGTGAGGAGAGTGTGTTCCCCTGATTGTTTAATACTCACGGGACATGTTACCAGGTGAACAGTATAAGTGAGGCGAATGTGTTCCCCAGATGGTTTAGTATGCACAGGACATGTTTCCAGGTGAAC
Source organism: Heterodontus francisci (assembly GCF_036365525.1). Lineage (NCBI taxonomy): Eukaryota > Metazoa > Chordata > Chondrichthyes > Heterodontiformes > Heterodontidae > Heterodontus > Heterodontus francisci. The sequence goes on along the minus strand of NW_027140423.1, from coordinate 1,191,073 downwards.
AGTATAAGTGAGGAGAGTGTGTTCCCCTGATTGTTTAATACTCACGGGACATGTTACCAGGTGAACAGTATAAGTGAGGAGAGTGTGTTCCCCTGATGGTTTAATATACACAGGACATGTTACCAGGTGATCAGTGTAAGTGAGGAGAGTGTTTTCCCCTGATTGTTTAATACTCACGGGACATGTTACCAGGTGAACAGTATAAGTGAGGCGAATGTGTTCCCCAGATGGTTTAATATGCACAGGACATGTTTCCAGGTGAACAGTATAAGTGAGGCGAATGTGTTCCCCAGATGGTTTAATATGCACAGGACATCTTACCAGGTGATCAGTGTAAGTGAGGAGAGTGTTTTCCGCTGATGGTTTAATATACATGGGACATGTTACCAGGTGTATAGTATAAGTGAGGAGAGTGGGTTCCCCTGATCGTTTAATACTCACGGGACATGTTGCCAGGTGAACAGTATAAGTGAGGAGAGTGTGTTCCCCTGATGGTTTAATATACACGGGACATGTTACCAGCTGAACAGTATAAGTGAGGAGAGTGTGTTCACCTGATGGTTTAATATACACGGGACATGTTACCAGGTGAACTGTATAAGTGAGGAGAGTGTGTTCCCCTGATGGTTTAATATACACGGGACATGTTACCAGGTGAACTGTATAAGTGAGGAGAGTGTGTTCCCCTGATTGTTCAATACACACGGGACATGTTACCAGGTGAACAGTATAAGTGAGGAGAGTGTGTTCCCCTGATGGTTTAATATACACGGGACATGTTACCAGGTGAACAGTGTAAGTGAGGAGATTGTGTTCCCCTGATGGTTTAATATACACGGGACATGTTACCAGGTGAACAGTATAAGTGAGGAGAATGTGTTCCCCTGATGGTTTAATATACAGGGGACATGTTACCAGGTGAACTGTATAAGTGAGGAGAGTGTGTTCCCCTGATTGTTCAATACACACGGGACATGTTACCAGGTGAACAGTATAAGTGAGGAGAGTGTGTTCCCCTGATGGTTTAATATACACGGGACATGTTACCAGGTGTACAGTATAAGTGAGGAGAGTGTTTTCCCCTGATGGTTTAATACACACGGGATATGTTACCAGGTGAACAGTACAAGTGAGGAGAGTGTGTTCCCCTTATGGTTTAATACACACGGGACATGTTATCAGGTGAACAGTATAAGTGAGGAGAGTGTGTTCCCCTGATTGTTTAATACTCACGGGACATGTTACCAGGTGAACAGTATAAGTGAGGCGAATGTGTTCCCCAGATGGTTTAATATGCACAGGACATGTTTCCAGGTGAACAGTATAAGTGAGGCGAATGTGTTCCCCAGATGGTTTAATATGCACAGGACATGTTTCCAGGTGAACAGTATAAGTGAGGCGAATGTGTTCCCCAGATGGTTTAATATGCACAGGACATGTTTCCAGGTGAACAGTATAAGTGAGGCGAATGTGTTCCCCAGATGGTTTAATATGCACAGGACATGTTTCCAGGTGAACAGTATAAGTGAGGCGAATGTCTTCCCCAGATGGTTTAATATGCACAGGACATCTTACCAGGTGATCAGTGTAAGTGAGGAGAGTGTTTTCCGCTGATGGTTTAATATACACGGGACATGTTACCAGGTGAACTGTATAAGTGAGGAGAGTGTGTTCCCCTGATTGTTCAATACACACGGGACATGTTACCAGGTGTATAGTATAAGTGAGGAGAGTGTGTTCCCCTGATTGTTTAATACTCACGGGACATGTTGCCAGGTGAACAGTATAAGTGAGGAGAGTGTGTTCCCCTGATGGTTTAATATACACGGGACATGTTACCAGCTGAACAGTATAAGTGAGGAGAGTGTGTTCCCCTGATTGTTTAATACACACGGGACATGTTACCAGGTGAACAGTATAAGTGAGGCGAATGTGTTCCCCAGATGGTTTAATATGCACAGGACATGTTTCCAGGTGAACAGTATAAGTGAGGAGAGTGTGTTCCCCTGATTGTTTAATACTCACGGGACATGTTACCAGGTGAACAGTATAAGTGAGGAGAGTGTGTTCCCCTGATGGTTTAATATACACAGGACATGTTACCAGGTGATCAGTGTAAGTGAGGAGAGTGTGTTCCCCTGATTGTTTAATACTCACGGGACATGTTACCAGGTGAACAGTATAAGTGAGGCGAATGTGTTCCCCAGATGGTTTAATATGCACAGGACATGTTTCCAGGTGAACAGTATAAGTGAGGCGAATGTGTTCTCCAGATGTTTTAATATGCACAGGACATGTTTCCAGGTGAACAGTATAAGTGAGGAGAGTGTGTTCCCCTGATTGTTTAATACTCACGGGACATGTTACCAGGTGAACAGTATAAGTGAGGAGAGTGTGTTCCCCTGATGGTTTAATATACACAGGACATGTTACCAGGTGATCAGTGTAAGTGAGGAGAGTGTGTTCCCCTGATTGTTTAATACTCACGGGACATGTTACCAGGTGAACAGTATAAGTGAGGCGAATGTGTTCCCCAGATGGTTTAATATGCACAGGACATGTTTCCAGGTGAACAGTATAAGTGAGGCGAATGTGTTCCCCAGATGGTTTAATATGCACAGGACATCTTACCAGGTGATCAGTGTAAGTGAGGAGAGTGTTTTCCGCTGATGGTTTAATATACATGGGACATGTTACCAGGTGTATAGTATAAGTGAGGAGAGTGGGTTCCCCTGATTGTTTAATACTCACGGGACATGTTGCCAGGTGTACAGTATAAGTGAGGAGAGTGTGTTCCCCTGATGGTTTAATATACACGGGACATGTTACCAGGTGAACTGTATAAGTGAGGAGAGTGTGTTCCCCTGATGGTTTAATATACACGGGACATGTTACCAGGTGAACTGTATAAGTGAGGAGAGTGTGTTCCCCTGATTGTTCAATACACACGGGACATGTTACCAGGTGAACAGTATAAGTGAGGAGAGTGTGTTCCCCTGATGGTTTAATATACACGGGACATGTTACCAGGTGAACAGTGTAAGTGAGGAGATTGTGTTCCCCAGATGGTTTAATATACACGGGACATGTTAGCAGGTGAACAGTATAAGTGAGGAGAATGTGTTCCCCTGATGGTTTAATATACAGGGGACATGTTACCAGGTGAACTGTATAAGTGAGGAGAGTGTGTTCCCCTGATTGTTCAATACACACGGGACATGTTACCAGGTGAACAGTATAAGTGAGGAGAGAGTGTTCCCCTGATGGTTTAATATACACGGGACATGTTACCAGGTGTACAGTATAAGTGAGGAGAGTGTTTTCCCCTGATGGTTTAATACACACGGGATATGTTACCAGGTGAACAGTACAAGTGAGGAGAGTGTGTTCCCCTTATGGTTTAATACACACGGGACATGTTATCAGGTGAACAGTATAAGTGAGGAGAGTGTGTTCCCCTGATTGTTTAATACTCACGGGACATGTTACCAGGTGAACAGTATAAGTGAGGCGAATGTGTTCCCCAGATGGTTTAATATGCACAGGACATGTTTCCAGGTGAACAGTATAAGTGAGGCGAATGTGTTCCCCAGATGGTTTAATATGCACAGGACATCTTACCAGGTGATCAGTGTAAGTGAGGAGAGTTTTTTCCGCTGATGGTTTAATATACACGGGACATGTTACCAGGTGAACTGTATAAGTGAGGAGAGTGTGTTCCCCTGATTGTTCAATACACACGGGACATGTTACCAGGTGTATAGTATAAGTGAGGAGAGTGTGTTCCCCTGATTGTTTAATACTCACGGGACATGTTGCCAGGTGAACAGTATAAGTGAGGAGAGTGTGTTCCCCTGATGGTTTAATATACACGGGACATGTTACCAGCTGAACAGTATAAGTGAGGAGAGTGTGTTCCCCTGATTGTTTAATACACACGGGACATGTCACCAGGTGAACAGTATAAGTGAGGAGACTGTGTTCCCCTGATGGTTTAATATACACGGGACATGTTACCAGCTGAACAGTATAAGTGAGGAGAGTGTGTTCCCCTGATTGTTTAATACACACGGGACATGTCACCAGGTGAACAGTATAAGTGAGGAGAGTGTGTTCCCCTGTTGGTTTAATATACACGGGACATGTTACCAGGTGAACTGTATAAGTGAGGAGAGTGTGTTCCCCTGATGGTTTAAGATACACGGGACATGTTACCAGGTGAACTGTATAAGTGAGGAGAGTGTGTTCCCCTGATTGTTCAATACACACGGGACATGTTACCAGGTGAACAGTATAAGTGAGGAGAGTGTGTTCCCCTGATGGTTTAATATGCACGGGACATGTTACCAGGTGAACAGTGTAAGTGAGGAGAGTGTGTTCCCCTGATGGTTTAGTATACACGGGACATGTTACCAGGTGAACAGTATAAGTGAGGAGAGTGTGTTACCCTGATTGTTTGATAATCACTTGACATGTTGCCAGGTGAACAGTATAAGTGAGGAGAGTGTGTTCCCCTGATGGTTTAATATACACGGGACATGTTACCAGGTGAACAGTATAAGTGAGGAGAATGTGTTCCCCTGATGGTTTAATATACACGGGACATGTTACCAGGTGAACTGTATAAGTGAGGAGAGTGTGTTCCCCTGATTGTTCAATACACACGGGACATGTTACCAGGTGAACAGTATAAGTGAGGAGAGTGTGTTCCCCTGATGGTTTAATATACAAGGGACATGTTACCAGGTGCACAGTATAAGTGAGGAGAGTGTTTTCCCCTGATGGTTTAATATACAAGGGACATGTTACCAGGTGAACAGTACAAGTGAGGAGAGTGTGTTCCCCTTATGGTTTAATACACACGGGACATGTTATCAGGTGAACAGTATAAGTGAGGAGACTGTGTTCCCCTGATTGTTTAATGCACACGGGACATGTTACCAGGTGAATAGTATAAGTGAGGAGAGTGTGTTCCCCTGATGGTTTAATATACACGGGACATGTTACCAGGTGTACAGTATAAGTGAGGAGAGTGTTTTCCCCTGATGGTTTAATACACACGGGACATGTTACCAGGTGAACAGTAGAAGTGAGGCGAGTGTGTTCCCCTTATGGTTTAATACACACGGGACATGTTATCAGGTGAACAGTATAAGTGAGGAGACTGTGTTCCCCTGATTGTTTAATGCACACGGGACATGTTACCAGGTGAATAGTATAAGTGAGGAGAGTGTGTTCACCTGATGGTTTCATATACTCGGGACATGTTACCAGGAGAACAGTATAAGTGAGGAGAGTGTATTCCCCTGATTGTTTAATACACACCGGACATATTACCAGGTGAACAGTATAAGAGAGGAGAGTGTGTTCCCCTGATGGTTTAATATTCACGGGTCATGTTACCAGGTGAGCAGTATAATTGAGGAGAGTGTGTTCCCCTGATGGTTTAATATACACGGGACATGTTACCAGGTGAACGGTATAAGTGAGGAGAGTGTTTTCCCCTGATGGTTTAATATACACGGGACATGCGAGTAGGTTAACAGTATAAGTGAGGGGAATGCTTTCCCCTGATGGTTTAATATTCACGGGTCATGTTACCAGGTGAGCAGTATAATTGAGGAGAGTGTGTTCCCCTGATGGTTTAATATACACGGGACATGTTACCAGGTGAACAGTATAAGAGAGGAGAGTGTGTTCCCCTGATGGTTTAATAGTCACGGGACATGTTACCAGGTGAACAGTATAAGTGAGGAGAGTGTGTTCCCCTGATGGTTTAATACACACGGGACATGTCACAAGGTGAACAGTAGAATGAGGAGAGTGTGTTCCCCTGATGGTTTAATACTGACGGGACATGTTACCAAATGAACAGTATAAGTGAGGAGAGTGTCTTCCCCTGATGATTTAATACACACGGGACATGTCACAAGGTGAACAGTGTAAGTGAGGAGAGTGTGTTCCCCTGATTGTTTAATATACACGGGATATGTTATCAGGTGAACAGTGTAAGTGAGGAGAGTGTGTTCCCCTGATGGTTTAATATACACGGGACATGTTACCAGATGAACAGTATAAGTGAGGAGAGTGTGTTCCCCTGATGGTTTAATATACACGGGATATGTTATCACGTGAACAGTATAAGTGAGGAGAGTGTGTTCCCCTGATGGTTTAATATACACGGGACATGTTACCAGGTGAACAGTGTAAGTGAGGAGAGTGTGTTCCCCTGATGGTTTAATATACACAGGATATGTTACCAGGTGAACAGTGTAAGTGAGGATAGTGTGTTCCCCTGATGGTTTAATATATACGGGACATGTTACCAGGTGAACAGTATAAGTGAGGAGAGTGTGTTCCCCTGATGGTTTAATATATACGGGACATGTTACCAGGTGAACAGTATAAGTGAGGAGAGTGTGTTCCCCTGATGGTTTAATATATACGGGACATGTTACCAGGTGAACAGTATAACTGAGGAGAGTGTGTTCCCCTGAGGGTTTAATATACACAGGACATGTCAACAGGTGAACAGTATAAGTGAGGAGAATGTGTTCCCCTGATGGTTTAATATCCACGGGACATGTTACCAGGTGAACAGTATAAGTGAGGAGAGTGTGTTCCCCTGATGGTTTAATATACACAGGGCATGTTACCAGGTGAACAGTATAAGTGAGGAGAGTGTGTTCCCCTGATTGTTTAATATACACGGGACATGTTACCAGGTGAACAGTATAAGTGAGGAGAATGTGTTCCCCTGTTTGTTTAATACACACTGGACATGTTACCAGGTGAACAGTATAAGTGAGGAGAGTGTGTTCCCCTGAGGGTTTAATATACACGGGATATGTTACCAGGTGAACAGTATAACTGAGGAGAGTGTGTTCCCCTGATGGTTTAATATACACAGGACATGTCAACAGGTGAACAGTAGAAGTGAGGAGAATGTGTTCCCCTGATGGTTTAATATACACGGGACATGTCAACAGGTGAACAGTATAAGTGAGGAGAGTGTGTTCCCCTGATGGTTTAATATACACAGGGCATGTTACCAGGTGAACAGTATAAGTGAGGAGAGTGTGTTCCCCTGATGGTTTAATATACACGGGACATGCGATTAGGTTAACAGTATAAGTGAGGAGAGTGTGTTCCCCTGAAGGTTTAATATACACGGGACATGTTACCAGGTAAACAGTAAAAGTGAGGAGAGTGTGTTCCCCTGATGGTTTAATATGCACGGGATATGTTACCAGGTGAACAGTATAAGTGAGGAGAATGTGTTCCCCTGTTTGTTTAATACACACGGGACATGTTACCAGGTGAACAGTATAAGTGAGGAGAATGTGTTCCCCTGTTTGTTTAATACACACGGGACATGTTACCAGGTGAACAGTATAAGTGAGGAGAATGTGTTCCCCTGTTTGTTTAATACGCAAGCGACATGTGACCAAGTGAACAGTATAAGTGAGGAGAGTGTGTTCCCCTGATGGTTTAATATGCACGGGACATTTCACCAAGTGAACTGCATAAGTGAGGAGAGTGTGTTCCCCTGATTGTTTAATATTCACGGGACATGTTGCCAGGTGAACAGTATAAGTGAGGAGAATGTGTTCCCCTGTTTGTTTAATACGCAAGGGACATGTGACCAAGTGAACAGTATATGTGAAGAGAGTGTGTTCCCCTGATGGTTTAATATTCACGGGACATGTTGCCAGATGAACAGTATAAGTGAGGAGAGTGTGTTCCCCTGATTGTTTAATATTCACGGGACATGTTGCCAGGTGAACAGTATAAGTGAGGAGAATGTGTTCCCCTGTTTGTTTAATACGCAAGGGACATGTGACCAAGTGAACAGTATATGTGAAGAGAGTGTGTTACCCTGATGGTTTAATACACACAGGACATGTTACCAGGTGAACAGTATAAGTGAGTAGAGTGTGTTCCCCTGATCGTTTAACACGCACGGGACATGTTACCAGGTGAACAGTATAAGTGAGGAGAGTGTGTTCCCCTGATGGTTTAATAAGCACATGCATTTCACCAAGTGAACTGGATAAGTGAGGAGAGTGTGTTCCCCTGATGGTTTAATATTCACGGGACATGATACCAGGTGAACAGGATAAGTGAGGAGAGTGTTTTCCCCTGATGGTTTAATATACACGGGACATGCGATTAGGTGAACAGTATAAGTGAGGAGAGTGTGATCCCCTGATTGTTTAAAAAACACGGGATATGTTACCAGGTGAACAGTATAACTGAGGAGAGTGTGTTCCCGTGATGGTTTAATATACACAGGACATGTCAACAGGTGAACAGTATAAGTGAGGAGAATGTGTTCCCCTGATGGTTTAATATACACGGGACATGCGATTAGGTTAACAGTATAAGTGAGGAGAGTTTGTTCCGCTGAAGGTTTAATATACACGGGACATGTTACCAGGTAAACAGTATAAGAGAGGAGAGTGTGTTCCCCTGATGGTTTAATATGCACGGGACATGTTACCAGGTGAACAGTATAAGTGAGGAGAATGTGTTCCCCTGTTTGTTTAATACACACGGGACATGTTACCAGGTGAACAGTAGAAGTGAGGAGAATGTGTTCCCCTGTTTGTTTAATACGCACGGGACATGTTACCAGGTGAACAGTATAAGTGAGGAGAATGTGTTCCCCTGTTTGTTTAATACACACGGGACATGTTACCAGGTGAACAGTATAAGTGAGGAGAATGTGTTCCCCTGTTTGTTTAATACGCAAGGGACATGTGACCAAGTGAACAGTTTCAGTGAGGAGAGTGTGTTCCCCTGATTGTTTAATATGCACGGGACATTTCACCAAGTGAACTGCATAAGTGAGGAGAGTGTGTTCCCCTGATGGTTTAATATTCACGGGACATGTTGCCAGATGAACAGTATAAGTGAGGAGAGTGTGTTCCCCTGATCGTTTAACACGCACGGGACATGTTAACAGGTGAACAATATAAGTGAGGAGAGTGTGTTCCCCTGATCGTTTAACACGCACGGGACATGTTACCAGGTGAACAGCATAAGGGAGGAGAGTGTGTTCCCATGATGGTTTAATATTCACTGGACATGTTACCAGATGAGCAGTATAAGTGAGGAGAGTGTGTTCCCCTGATGGTTTAATATGCACGGGACATGTTACCAGGTGAACAGTATAAGTGAGGAGAATGTGTTCCCCTGATGATTTAATGCACACAGGACATGTTACCAGGTGAACAGTATAAGTGAGGAGAGTGTGTTCCCCTGATGATTTAATGCACACAGGACATGTTACCAGGTGAACAGTATAAGTGAGGAGAGTGCTTTCCCCTGATGGTTTAATATTCACGGGACATGTTACCAGGTGAACAGGATAAGTGAGGAGAGTGTGTTCCCCTGATGGTTTAATATACACGGGACATGTCACCAGGTGAACATTATAAGTGAGGCGAGTGAGTTCCCCTGATTGTTTAATACAGACGGGACATTTTACCAGGTGAACAGTATAAGTGAGGAGAGTGTGTTCCGCTGATGGTTTAATATACCCGGGACATGTCACCAGGTGAACATTATAATTGAGGAGAGTGTGATCCCCTGATTGTTTAATACACACGGGACATGTTACCAGCTGAACAGTATAAGTGAGGAGAGTGTGTTCCCCTGATTGTTTAATACTCACGGGACATGTTACCAGCTGAACTGTATAAGAGAGGACAGTGTGTTCCCCTGATGGTTTAACAGGCACGGGACATGTTACCAGGTGAACAGTATAAGTGAGGAGAGTGTTTTCCCCTGATGGTTTAATACACAAGGGACATGTTACCAGGTGATCAGTATAAGTGAGGAGAGTGTGTTCCCCTGATGGTTTAATATACACGGGATATGTTACCAGTTGAACAGTATAAGTGAGGTGAATGTGTTCCCCTGATGGTTTAATATATACGGGACATGTTACCAGGTGAACAGTATAACTGAGGAGAGTGTGTTCCCCTGATGGTTTAATATACACAGGACATGTCAACAGGTGAACAGTATAAGTGAGGAGAGTGTGCTCCCCTGATGGTTTAATATACACGGGACATGCGATTAGGTTAACAGTATAAGTGAGGAGAGTGTGTTCCCCTGATTGTTTAATATGCACGGGACATGTTACAAAGTGAACAGTATAAGTGAGGAGAGTGTGTTCCCCTGTTGGTTTAATACGCACGGGACATGTTACCAGGTGAACAGTATAAGTGAGGCGAGTGTGTTCACCTGATGGTTTAATACGCACGGGACATGTCACCAAGTGAACTGCATAAGTGATGAGAGTGTGTTCCCCTGATGGTTTAATGCACACAGGACATTTTACCAGGTGAACAGTGTAAGTGAGGAGAGTGTGTTCCCCTGATGGTTTAATATACACGGGATATGTTATCAGGTGAACAGTATAAGTGAGGAGAGTGTGTTCCCCTGATGGTTTAATATATACGGGACATGTTACCAGGTGAACAGTATAAGTGAGGAGAGTGTGTTCCCCTGATGGTTTAATATACACGGGACATGTTACCAGATGAACAGTATAAGTGAGGAGAGTGTGTTCCCCTGATGGTTTAATATAAACGGGATATGTTACCAGGTGAACAGTATAAGTGAGGAGAATGTGTTCCCCTGATTGTTTAATACACACGGGACATGTTACCAGGGGAACAGTATAAGTGAGGAGAATGTGTTCCCCTGTTTGTTTAATACGCAAGGGACATGTGACCAAGTGAACAGTATAAGTGAGGAGAGTGTGTTCCCCTGATGGTTTAATATGCACGGGACATTTCACCAAGTGAACTGCATAAGTGAGGAGAGTGTGTTCCCCTGATTGTTTAATATTCACGGGACATGTTGCCAGATGAACAGTATAAGTGAGGAGAGTGTGTTCCCCTGATCGTTTAACAAGCACGGGACATGTTACCAGCTGAACAGTATAAGTGAGGAGAGAGTGTTCCCCTTATGGTTTAATAAGCACGGGCATTTCACCAAGTGAACTGCATAAGTGAGGAGAGTGTGTTCATCTGATGGTTTAATATTCACTGGACATGTTACCAGATGAACAGTATAAGTGAGGAGAGTGTGTTCCCCTGATGGTTTAATATGAACGGGACATGTTACCAGGTGAACAGTATAAGTGAGGAGAGTGTGTTCCCCTGATTGTTTAGTACGCTCGGGACATGTTACAAAGTGAACAGTATAAGTGAGGAGAGTGTGTTCCCCTGTTGGTTTAATACGCATGGGACATGTTACCAGGTGAACAGTATAAGTGAGGCGAGTGTGTTCACCTGATGGTTTAATACGCACGGGACATGTCACCAAGTGAACTGCATAAGTGAGGAGAGTGTGTTCCCCTGATGGTTTAATGCACACAGGACATTTTACCAGGTGAACAGTGTAAGTGAGGAGAGTGTGTACCCCTGATGGTTTAATATACACGGGATATGTTATCAGGTGAACAGTATAAGTGAGGAGAGTGTGTTCCCCTGATGGTTTAATATATACGGGACATGTTACCAGGTGAACAGTATAAGTGAGGAGAGTGTGTTCCCCTGATGGTTTAATATACACGGGACATGTTACCAGATGAACAGTATAAGTGAGGAGAGTGTGTTCCCCTGATGGTTTAATATACACGGGATATGTTACCAGGTGAACAGTATAAGTGAGGAGAATGTGTTCCCCTGATGGTTTAATATACACGGGACATGTCAACAGGTGAACAGTATAAGTGAGGAGAGTGTGTTCCCCTGATGGTTTAATATACACAGGGCATGTTACCAGGTGAACAGTATAAGAGAGGAGATTGTGTTCCCCTGATTGTTTAATACGCACGGGACATGTTACCAGGTGAACATTATAAGTGAGGAGAATGTGTTCCCCTGTTTGCTTAATACACACGGGACATGTTACCAGGTGAACAGTAGAAGTGAGGAGAATGTGTTCCCCTGTTTGTTTAATACGCACGGGACATGTTACCAGGTGAACAGTATAAGTGAGGAGAATGTGTTCCCCTGTTTGTTTAATGCACACGGGACATGTTACCAGGTGAACAGTATAAGTGAGGAGAATGTGTTCCCCTGTTTGTTTAATACGCAAGGGACATGTGACCAAGTGAACAGTATAAGTCAGGACAGTGTGTTCCCCTGATGGTTTAATATGCACGGGACATTTCACCAAGTGAACTGCATAAGTGAGGAGAGTGTGTTCCCCTGATGGTTTAATATTCACGGGACATGTTGCCAGATGAACAGTATAAGTGAGGAGAGTGTGTTCCCCTGATCGTTTAACACGCACGGGACATGTTACCAGGTGAACAGTATAAGTGAGGAGAGTCTGTTCCCCTGATTGTTTAATACACACGGGACATGTCACCAGGTGAACATTATAAGTGTGGAGAGTGAGTTCCCCTGATTGTTTAATACACACGGGACATGTTACCAGGTGAACAGTATAAGTGAGGAGAGTGTGTTCCTCTGATTGTTTAATACACACGGGACATGTCACCAGGTGAACAGGATAAGTGAGGAGAGTGTTTTCCCCTGATGGTTTAACACTCACGGGACATGTTACCAGGTGAACAGTATAAGTGAGGAGAGTGTGTTCCGCTGATGGTTTAATATACCCGGGACATATCAGCAGGTGAACAGTATAAGTGAGGAGAGTGTGTTCCGCTGATGGTTTAATATACCCGGGACATGTCACCAGGTGAACAGTATAATTGAGGAGAGTGTGATCCCCTGATTGTTTAATACACACGGGACATGTTACCAGCTGAACAGTATAAGTGAGGAGATTGTGTTCCGCTGATGGTTTAATATACCCGGGACATGTCACCAGGTGAACAGTATAATTGAGGAGAGTGTGATCCCCTGATTGATTAATCCATACGGGACATGTTACCAGATGAACAGTATAAGTGAGGAGAGTGTGTTCCCCTGATGGTTTAATACTCACGGGACATGTTACCAGCTGAACAGTATAAGTGAGGAGAGTGTGTTCCCCTGATGGTTTAATACACACGGGACATGTTACCAGCTGAACAGTATAAGTGAGGAGAGAGTGTTCCCCTGATTGTTTAATACTCACGGGACATGTTACCAGGTGAACAGTATATGTGAGGAGAGTGTGTTCCCCTGATGGTTTAACAGGCACGGGACATGTTACCAGGTGAACAGTATAAGTGAGGAGAGTGTTTTCCCCTGATGGTTTAATACACACGGGACATGTTACCAGGTGAACAGTATAAGTGAGGAGAATGTGTTCCCCTGATGGTTTAATATATACGGGACATGTCAACAGGTGAACAGTATAAGTGAGGAGAGTGTGTTCCCCTGATGGTTTAATATACACGGGACATGCGATTAGGTTAACAGTATAAGTGAGGAGAGTGTGTTGCCCTGAAGGTTTAATATACACGGGACATGTCACCAGGTGAACAGTAAAAGTGAGGAGAGTGTGTTCCCCTGATGGTTTAATATACACAGGGCATGTTACCAGGTGAACAGTATAAGTGAGGAGATTGTGTTCCCCTGATTGTTTAGTACACACGGGACATGTTACCAGGTGAACAGTATAAGTGAGGAGAGTGTGTTCCCCGGATTGTTTAATACGCACGGGACATGTTACAAAGTGAACAGTATAAGTGAGGAGAATGTGTTACCCTGATTGATTAATACACACGGGACAAGTTACCAGGTGAACAGTATAAGTGAGGAGAATGTGTTCCCCTGTTGGTTTAATACGCACGGGACATGTTACCAGGTGAACAGTATAAGTGAGGCGAGTGTGTTCACCTGATGGTTTAATACGCACGGGACATGTCACCAAGTGAACTGCATAAGTGAGGAGAGTGTGTTCCCCTTATGGTTTAAAGCACACAGGACATTTTACCAGGTGAACAGTGTAAGTGAGGAGAGTGTGTTCCCCTGATGGTTTAATATACACGGGATATGTTATCAGGTGAACAGTATAAGTGAGGAGAGTGTGTTCCCCTGATGGTTTAATATATACGGGACATGTTACCAGGTGAACAGTATAAGTGAGGAGAGTGTGTTCCCCTGATGGTTTAATATACACGGGACATGTTACCAGATGAACAGTATAAGTGAGGAGAATGTGTTCCCCTGATGGTTTAATATACACGGGACATGTCAACAGGTGAACAGTATAAGTGAGGAGAGTGTGTTCCCCTGATTGTTTAATATGCACGGGACATGTTACCAGGTGAACAGTATAAGTGAGGAGATTGTGTTCCCCTGATTGTTTAATATGCACGGGACATGTTACCAGGTGAACAGTATAAGTGAGGAGAATGTGTTCCCCTGTTTGTTTAATACACACGGGACATGTTACCAGGTGAACAGTAGAAGTGAGGAGAATGTGTTCCCCTGTTTGTTGAATACGCACGGGACATGTTACCAGGTGAACAGTATAAGTGAGGAGAATGTGTTCCCCTTTTTGTTTAATACACACGGGACATGTTACCAGGTGAACAGTATAAGTGAGGAGAATGTGTTCCCCTGTTTGTTTAATACGCAAGGGACATGTGACCAAGTGAACAGTATAAGTGAGGAGAGAGTGTTCCCCTGATGGTTTAATATGCACGGGACATTTCACCAAGTGAACTGCATAAGTGAGGAGAGTGTGTTCCCCTGATGGTTTAATATTCACGGGACATGTTACCAGGTGAACAATATAAGTGAGGAGAATGTGTTCCCCTGATCGTTTAACACGCACGGGATATGTTACCAGGTGAACAATATCAGTGATTAGAATGTGTTCCCCTGATGGTTTAATAAGCACGTGCATTTCACCAAGTGAACTGGATAAGTGAGGAGAGTGTGTTCCCCTGATGGTTTAATATTCACTGGACATGTTACCAGATGAACAGTATAAGTGAGGAGAGTGTGTTCCCCTGATGGTTTAATATGCACGGGACATGTTACCAGGTGAACAGTATAAGTGAGGAGAGTGTGTTCCCCTGATGATTTAATGCACACAGGACATGTTACCAGATGAACAGTATAAGTGAGGAGAGTGTGTTCCCCTGATGGTTTATTATTCACGGGACATGTTACCAGGTGAACAGGATAAGTGAGGAGAGTGTGTTCCGCTGATGGTTTAATATACACGGGACATGTCACCAGGTGAACAGTATAAGTGAGGAGAGTCTGTTCCCCTGATTGTTTAATACACACGGGACATTTTACCAGGTGAACAGTATAAGTGAGGAGAGTGTGTTCCTCTGATTGTTTAATACACACGGGACATGTCACCAGGTGAACAGGATAAGTGAGGAGAGTGTTTTCCCCTGATGGTTTAACACTCATGGGACATGTTACCAGGTGAACAGTATAAGTGAGGAGAGTGTGTTCCGCTGATGGTTTAATATACCCGGGACATGTCAGCAGGTGAACAGTATAAGTGAGGAGAGTGTATTCCGCTGATGGTTTAATATACCCGGGACATGTCACCAGGTGAACAGTATAATTGAGGAGAGTGTGTTCCCCTGATGGTTTAATATACCCGGGACATATTACCAGGTGAACAGTATAAGTGAGGAGAGTTTGATCCCCTAATTGTTTAATACACACGGGACATGTTACCAGCTGAACAGTATAAGTGAGGAGAGTGTGTTCCCCTGATTGTTTAATACTCACGGGACATGTTACCAGCTGAACAGTATAAGTGAGGAGAGTGTGTTCCCCTGATGGTTTTACAGGCACGGGACATGTTACCAGGTGAACAGTATAAGTGAGGAGAGTGTTTTCCCCTTATGGTTTAACATACCCGGGACGTGGCACCAGGTGAACAGTATAATTGAGGAGAGTGTGTTCCCCTGATTGTTTAATACACACGGGACATGTTACCAGGTGAACAGTATAAGTGAGGAGAATGTGTTCCCCTGTTTGTTTAATACACACGGGACATGTTACCAGGTGATCAGTATAAGTGAGGAGAATGTGTTCCCCTGTTTGTTTAATACACACGGGACCTGTTACCAGGTGAAAAGTATATGTGAGGAGAATGTGTTCCCTTGTTTGTTTAATACACACGGGACATGTTACCAGCTGAACAGTATAAGTGAGGAGAGTGTGTTCCCCTGATGGTTTAATATACACAGGGCATGTTACCAGGTGAACAGGATAAGTGAGGAGAATGTGTTCCCCTGATGGTTTAATATACACGGGACATGTTACCAGGTGAACAGTATAAGTGAGGAGAGTGTGTTCCCCTGATTGTTTAATATACACGGGACATGTTACCAGGTGATCAGTATAAGTGAGGAGAATGTGTTCCCCTGTTTGTTTAATACACACGGGACCTGTTACCAGGTGAAAAGTATAAGTGAGGAGAATGTGTTCCCTTGTTTGTTTAATACACACGGGACATGTTACCAGGTGAACAGCATAAGTGAGGAGAGTGTGTTCCCCTGATGGTTTAATATTCACGGGACATGTTGCCAGATGAACAGTATAAGTGAGGAGAGTGTGTTCCCCTTATGGTTTAATACACACGGGACATGTTATCAGGTGAACAGTATAAGTGAGGAGAGTGTGTTCCCCTGATGGTTTAATATGCACGGGACATGTTACCAGGTGAACAGTATAAGTGAGGAGAGTGTGTTCCCCTGATGGTTTAATATAGACAGGACATGATACCAGGTGAACAGTATAAGTGAGGAGAGTGTGTTCCCCTGATGGTTTAACAGGCACGGGACATGTTACCAGGTGAACAGTATAAGTGAGGAGAGTGTTTTCCCCTGATGGTTTAACATACCCGGGACGTGGCACCAGGTGAACAGTAGAAGTGAGGAGAATGTGTTACCCTGATTGTTTAATACACACGGGACAAGTTACCAGGTGAACAGTATAAGTGAGGTGAATGTGTTCCCCTGTTGGTTTAATACGCATAGGACATGTTACCAGGTGAACAGTATAAGTGAGGCGAGTGTGTTCACCTGATGGTTTAATACGCACGGGACATGTCACCAAGTGAACTGCATAAGCGAGGAGAGTGTGTTCCCCTGATGGTTTAATGCACACAGGACATTTTACCAGGTGAACAGTGTAAGTGAGGAGAGTGTGTTCCCCTGATGGTTAAATATGCAAAGGACATGTTACCAGGTGAACAGTATAAGTGAGGAGAGTGTGTTCCCCTGATGGTTTAAGACTGACGGGACATGTTACCAGGTGAACAGTATAAGTGAGGAGAGTGTGTTCCCCTGATGCTTTAATATAGACGGGATATGTTACCAGTTGAACAGTATAAGTGAGGTGAGTGTGTTCCCCTGATGGTTTAATATATACGGGACATGTTACCAGGTGAACAGTATAACTGAGGAGAGTGTGTTCCCCGGATGGTTTAATATACAAAGGACATGTCAACAGGTGAACAGTATAAGTGAGGAGAGTGTGTTCCCCTGATGGTTTAATATACACGGGACATGTTACCAGGTGAACAGTATAAGTGAGGAGAGTGTGTTCCCCTGATTGTTTAATACGCACGGGACATGTTACAAAGTGAACAGTATAAGTGAGGAGAGTGTGTTCCCCTGTTGGTTTAATACGCACGGGACATGTTACCAGGTGAACAGTATAAGTGAGGCGAGTGTGTTCACCTGATGGTTTAATACGCACGGGACATGTCACCAATTGAACTGCATAAGTGAGGAGAGTGTGTTCCCCTGATGGTTTAATGCACACAGGACATTTTACCAGGTGAACAGTGTAAGTGAGGAGAGTGTGTTCCCCTGATGGTTTAATATACACGGGATATGTTATCAGGTGAACAGTATAAGTGAGGAGAGTGTGTTCCCCTGATGGTTTAATATATACGGGACATGTTACCAGGTGAACAGTATAAGTGAGGAGAATGTGTTCCCCTGATTGTTTAATACACACGGGACATGTTACCAGGTGAACAGTATAAGTGAGGAGAATGTGTTCCCCTGTTTGTTTAATACGCAAGGGACATGTGACCAAGTGAACAGTATAAGTGAGGAGAGTGTGTTCCCCTGATTGTTTAATATTCACGGGACATGTTGCCAGATGAACAGTATAAGTGAGGAGAGTGTGTTCCCCTGATCGTTTAACACGCACGGGACATGTTACCAGCTGAACAGTATAAGTGAGGAGAGAGTGTTCCCCTTATGGTTTAATAAGCACGGGCATTTCACCAAGTGAACTGCATAAGTGAGGAGAGTGTGTTCCCCTGATGGTTTAATATTCACTGGACATGTTACCAGATGAACAGTATAAGTGAGGAGAGTGTGTTCCCCTGATGGTTTAATATGCACGGGACATGTTACCAGGTGAACAGTATAAGTGAGGAGAGTGTGTTCCCCTGATTGTTTTATACGCACGGGACATGTTACAAAGTGAACAGTATAAGTGAGGAGAGTGTGTTCCCCTGTTGGTTTAATACGCACGGGACATGTTACCAGGTGAACAGTATAAGTGAGGCGAGTGTGTTCACCTGATGGTTTAATACGCACGGGACATGTCACCAAGTGAACTGCATAAGTGAGGAGAGTGTGTTCCCCTGATGGTTTAATGCACACAGGACATTTTACCAGGTGAACAGTGTAAGTGAGGAGAGTGTGTTCCCCTGATGGTTTAATATACACGGGATATGTTATCAGGTGAACAGTATAAGTGAGGAGAGTGTGTTCCCCTGATGGTTTAATATATACGGGACATGTTACCAGGTGAACAGTATAAGTGAGGAGAGTGTGTTCCCCTGTTTGCTTAATACACACGGGACATGTTACCAGGTGAACAGTAGAAGTGAGGAGAATGTGTTCCCCTGTTTGTTTAATACGCACGGGACATGTTACCAGGTGAACAGTATAAGTGAGGAGAATGCGTTCCCCTGTTTGTTTAATACACACGGGACATGTTACCAGCTGAACAGTATAAGTGAGGAGAATGTGTTCCCCTGTTTGTTTAATACGCAAGGGACATGTGACCAATTGAACAGTATAAGTCAGGACAGTGTGTTCCCCTGATGGTTTAATATGCACGGGACATTTCACCAAGTGAACTGCATAAGTGAGGAGAGTGTGTTCCCCTGATGGTTTAATATTCACGGGACATGTTGCCAGATGAACAGTATAAGTGAGGAGAGTGTGTTCCCCTGATCGTTTAACACGCACGGGACATGTTACCAGGTGAACAGTATAAGTGAGGAGAGTCTGTTCCCCTGATTGTTTAATACACACGGGACATGTCACCAGGTGAACATTATAAGTGAGGAGAGTGAGTTCCCCTGATTGTTTAATACACACGGGACATGTTACCAGGTGAACAGTATAAGTGAGGAGAGTGTGTTCCTCTGATTGTTTAATACACACGGGACATGTCACCCGGTGAACAGGATAAGTGAGGAGAGTGTTTTCCCCTGATGGTTTAACACTCACGGGACATGTTACCAGGTGATCAGTATAAGTGAGGAGAGTGTGTTCCGCTGATGGCTTAATATACCCGGGACATATCAGCAGGTGAACAGTATAAGTGAGGAGAGTGTGTTCCCCTGATGGTTTAATATACACGGGACATGTCAACAGGTGAACAGTATAAGTGAGGAGAGTGTGTTCCCCTGATGGTTTAATATACACAGGGCATGTTACCAGGTGAACAGTATAAGTGAGGAAATTGTGTTCCCCTGATTGTTTAATACGCACGGGACATGTTACCAGGTGAACAGTATAAGTGAGGAGAATGTGTTCCCCTTTTTGCTTAATACACACGGGACATGTTACCAGGTGAACAGTAGAAGTGAGGAGAATGTGTTCCCCTGTTTGTTTAATACGCACGGGACATGTTACCAGGTGAACAGTATAAGTGAGGAGAATGTGTTCCCCTGTTTGTTTAATACACACGGGACATGTTACCAGGTGAACAGTATAAGTGAGGAGAATGTGTTCCCCTGTTTGTTTAATACGCAAGGGACATGTGACCAATTGAACAGTATAAGTCAGGACAGTGTGTTCCCCTGATGGTTTAATATGCACGGGACATTTCACCAAGTGAACTGCATAAGTGAGGAGAGTGTGTTCCCCTGATGGTTTAATATTCACGGGACATGTTGCCAGATGAACAGTATAAGTGAGGAGAGTGTGTTCCCCTGATCGTTTAACACGCACGGGACATGTTACCAGGTGAACAGTATAAGTGAGGAGAGTCTGTTCCCCTGATTGTTTAATACACACGGGACATGTCACCAGGTGAACATTATAAGTGAGGAGAGTGAGTTCCCCTGATTGTTTAATACACACGGGACATGTTACCAGGTGAACAGTATAAGTGAGGAGAGTGTGTTCCTCTGATTGTTTAATACACACGGGACATGTCACCCGGTGAACAGGATAAGTGAGGAGAGTGTTTTCCCCTGATGGTTTAACACTCACGGGACATGTTACCAGGTGAACAGTATAAGTGAGGAGAGTGTGTTCCGCTGATGGCTTAATATACCCGGGACATATCAGCAGGTGAACAGTATAAGTGAGGAGAGTGTGTTCCGCTGATGGTTTAATATACACGGGACATGTCACCAGGTGAACAGTATAATTGAGGAGAGTGTGATCCCCTGATTGTTTAATACATACGGGACATGTTACCAGATGAACAGTATAAGTGAGGAGAGTGTGTTCCCCTGATGGTTTAATACTCACGGGACATGTTACCAGGTGAACAGTATAAGTGAGGAGAGTGTGTTCCCCTGATGGTTTAATATACACGGGACATGTTACCAGATGAACAGTATAAGTGAGGAGAGTGTGTTCCCCTGATGGTTTAATATACACGGGATATGTTACCAGGTGAACAGTATAAGTGAGGAGAATGTGTTCCCCTGATGGTTTAATATACACGGGACATGTCAACAGGTGAACAGTATAAGTGAGGAGAGTGTGTTCCCCTGATGGTTTAATATACACAGGGCATGTTACCAGGTGAACAGTATAAGTGAGGAGATTGTGTTCCCCTGATTGTTTAATACGCACGGGACATGTTACCAGGTGAACAGTATAAGTGAGGAGAATGTGTTCCCCTGTTTGCTTAATACACACGGGACATGTTACCAGGTGAACAGTAGAAGTGAGGAGAATGTGTTCCCCTGTTTGTTTAATACGCACGGGACATGTTACCAGGTGAACAGTATAAGTGAGGAGAATGTGTTCCCCTGTTTGTTTAATACACACGGGACATGTTACCAGGTGAACAGTATAAGTGAGGAGAATGTGTTCCCCTGTTTGTTTAATACGCAAGGGACATGTGACCAATTGAACAGTATAAGTCAGGACAGTGTGTTCCCCTGATGGTTTAATATGCACGGGACATTTCACCAAGTGAACTGCATAAGTGAGGAGAGTGTGTTCCCCTGATGGTTTAATATTCACGGGACATGTTGCCAGATGAACAGTATAAGTGAGGAGAGTGTGTTCCCCTGATCGTTTAACACGCACGGGACATGTTACCAGGTGAACAGTATAAGTGAGGAGAGTCTGTTCCCCTGATTGTTTAATACACACGGGACATGTCACCAGGTGAACATTATAAGTGAGGAGAGTGAGTTCCCCTGATTGTTTAATACACACGGGACATGTTACCAGGTGAACAGTATAAGTGAGGAGAGTGTGTTCCTCTGATTGTTTAATACACACGGGACATGTCACCCGGTGAACAGGATAAGTGAGGAGAGTGTTTTCCCCTGATGGTTTAACACTCACGGGACATGTTACCAGGTGAACAGTATAAGTGAGGAGAGTGTGTTCCGCTGATGGTTTAATATACCCGGGACATATCAGCAGGTGAACAGTATAAGTGAGGAGAGTGTGTTCCGCTGATGGTTTAATATACACGGGACATGTCACCAGGTGAACAGTATAATTGAGGAGAGTGTGATCCCCTGATTGTTTAATACATACGGGACATGTTACCAGATGAACAGTATAAGTGAGGAGAGTGTGTTCCCCTGATGGTTTAATACTCACGGGACATGTTACCAGCTGAACAGTATAAGTGAGGAGAGTGTGTTCCCCTGATGGTTTAATACACACGGGACATGTTACCAGCTGAACAGTATAAGTGAGGAGAGAGTGTTCCCCTGATTGTTTAATACTCACGGGACATGTTACCAGGTGAACAGTATAAGTGAGGAGAGTGTGTTCCCCTGATGGTTTAATATACACGGGATATGTTACCAGTTGAACAGTATAAGTGAGGAGAATGTGTTCCCCTGATGGTTTAATATATACGGGACATGTCAACAGGTGAACAGTATAAGTGAGGAGAGTGTGTTCCCCTGATGGTTTAATATACACGGGACATGCGATTAGGTTAACAGTATAAGTGAGGAGAGTGTGTTGCCCTGAAGGTTTAATATACACGGGACATGTCACCAGGTGAACAGTAAAAGTGAGGAGAGTGTGTTCCCCTGATGGTTTAATATACACAGGACATGTTACCAGGTGAACAGTATAAGTGAGGAGATTGTGTTCCCCTGATTGTTTAGTACACACGGGACATGTTACCAGGTGAACAGTATAAGTGAGGAGAGTGTGTTCCCCTGATTGTTTAATACGCACGGGACATGTTACAAAGTGAACAGTATAAGTGAGGAGAATGTGTTACCCTGATTGTTTAATACACACGGGACAAGTTACCAGGTGAACAGTATAAGTGAGGAGAATGTGTTCCCCTGTTGGTTTAATACGCACGGGACATGTTACCAGGTGAACAGTATAAGTGAGGCGAGTGTGTTCACCTGATGGTTTAATACGCACGGGACATGTCACCAAGTGAACTGCATAAGTGAGGAGAGTGTGTTCCCCTGATGGTTTAATGCACACAGGACATTTTACCAGGTGAACAGTGTAAGTGAGGAGAGTGTGTTCCCCTGATGGTTTAATATACACGGGATATGTTATCAGGTGAACAGTATAAGTGAGGAGAGTGTGTTCCCCTGATGGTTTAATATATACGGGACATGTTACCAGGTGAACAGTATAAGAGAGGAGAGTGTGTTCCCCTGATGGTTTAATATACACGGGACATGTTACCAGATGAACAGTATAAGTGAGGAGAATGTGTTCCCCTGATGGTTTAATATACACGGGACATGTCAACAGGTGAACAGTATAAGTGAGGAGAGTGTGTTCCCCTGATTGTTTAATACGCACGGGACATGTTACCAGGTGAACAGTATAAGTGAGGAGATTGTGTTCCCCTGATTGTTTAATATGCACGGGACATGTTACCAGGTGAACAGTATAAGTGAGGAGAATGTGTTCCCCTGTTTGTTTAACACACACGGGACATGTTACCAGGTGAACAGTAGAAGTGAGGAGAATGTGTTCCCCTGTTTGTTGAATACGCACGGGACATGTAACCAGGTGAACAGTATAAGTGAGGAGAATGTGTTCCCCTTTTTGTTTAATACACACGGGACATGTTACCAGGTGAACAGTATAAGTGAGGAGAATGTGTTCCCCTGTTTGTTTAATACGCAAGGGACATGTGACCAAGTGAACAGTATAAGTGAGGACAGTGTGTTCCCCTGATGGTTTAATATGCACGGGACATTTCACCAAGTGAACTGCATAAGTGAGGAGAGTGTGTTCCCCTGATGGTTTAATATTCACGGGACATGTTACCAGGTGAACAATATAAGTGAGGAGAATGTGTTCCCCTGATCGTTTAACACGCACGGGACATGTTACCAGGTGAACAATATAAGTGAGTAGAATGTGTTCCCCTGATGGTTTAATAAGCACGGGCATTTCACCAAGTGAACTGGATAAGTGAGGAGAGTGTGTTCCCCTGATGGTTTAATATTCACTGGACATGTTACCAGATGAACTGTATAAGTGAGGAGAGAGTGTTCCCCTGATTGTTTAATACTCACGGGACATGTTACCAGCTGAACAGTATAAGTGAGGAGAGTGTGTTCCCCTGATGGTTTAATACACACGGGACATGCTACCAGCTGAACAGTATAAGTGAGGAGAGAGTGTTCCCCTGATTGTTTAATACTCACGGGACATGTTACCAGGTGAACAGTATAAGTGAGGAGAGTGTGTTCCCCTGATGGTTTAATATACACGGGATATGTTACCAGTTGAACAGTATAAGTGAGGTGAATGTGTTCCCCTGATGGTTTAATATATACGGGACATGTCAACAGGTGAACAGTATAAGTGAGGAGAGTGTGTTCCCCTGATGGTTTAATATACACGGGACATGCGATTAGGTTAACAGTATAAGTGAGGAGAGTGTGTTGCCCTGAAGGTTTAATATACACGGGACATGTCACCAGGTGAACAGTAAAAGTGAGGAGAGTGTGTTCCCCTGATGGTTTAATATACACAGGACATGTTACCAGGTGAACAGTATAAGTGAGGAGATTGTGTTCCCCTGATTGTTTAGTACACACG
Organism: Heterodontus francisci; assembly: GCF_036365525.1. Classification (NCBI taxonomy): domain Eukaryota; kingdom Metazoa; phylum Chordata; class Chondrichthyes; order Heterodontiformes; family Heterodontidae; genus Heterodontus; species Heterodontus francisci. Next base: position 1,166,613 of record NW_027140423.1, on the reverse strand, counting down.
GGACATGTTACCAGGTGAACAGTATAAGTGAGGAGAGTGTGTTCCCCTGATTGTTTAATACGCACGGGACATGTTACAAAGTGAACAGTATAAGTGAGGAGAATGTGTTACCCTGATTGTTTAATACACACGGGACAAGTTACCAGGTGAACAGTATAAGTGAGGAGAATGTGTTCCCCTGTTGGTTTAATACGCACGGGACATGTTACCAGGTGAACAGTATAAGTGAGGCGAGTGTGTTCACCTGATGGTTTAATACGCACGGGACATGTCACCAAGTGAACTGCATAAGTGAGGAGAGTGTGTTCCCCTGATGGTTTAATGCACACAGGACATTTTACCAGGTGAACAGTGTAAGTGAGGAGAGTGTGTTCCCCTGATGGTTTAATATACACGGGATATGTTATCAGGTGAACAGTATAAGTGAGGAGAGTGTGTTCCCCTGATGGTTTAATATATACGGGACATGTTACCAGGTGAACAGTATAAGAGAGGAGAGTGTGTTCCCCTGATGGTTTAATATACACGGGACATGTTACCAGATGAACAGTATAAGTGAGGAGAATGTGTTCCCCTGATGGTTTAATATACACGGGACATGTCAACAGGTGAACAGTATAAGTGAGGAGAGTGTGTTCCCCTGATTGTTTAATACGCACGGGACATGTTACCAGGTGAACAGTATAAGTGAGGAGATTGTGTTCCCCTGATTGTTTAATATGCACGGGACATGTTACCAGGTGAACAGTATAAGTGAGGAGAATGTGTTCCCCTGTTTGTTTAACACACACGGGACATGTTACCAGGTGAACAGTAGAAGTGAGGAGAATGTGTTCCCCTGTTTGTTGAATACGCACGGGACATGTAACCAGGTGAACAGTATAAGTGAGGAGAATGTGTTCCCCTTTTTGTTTAATACACACGGGACATGTTACCAGGTGAACAGTATAAGTGAGGAGAATGTGTTCCCCTGTTTGTTTAATACGCAAGGGACATGTGACCAAGTGAACAGTATAAGTGAGGACAGTGTGTTCCCCTGACGGTTTAATATGCACGGGACATTTCACCAAGTGAACTGCATAAGTGAGGAGAGTGTGTTCCCCTGATGGTTTAATATTCACGGGACATGTTACCAGGTGAACAATATAAGTGAGGAGAATGTGTTCCCCTGATCGTTTAACACGCACGGGACATGTTACCAGGTGAACAATATAAGTGAGTAGAATGTGTTCCCCTGATGGTTTAATAAGCACGGGCATTTCACCAAGTGAACTGGATAAGTGAGGAGAGTGTGTTCCCCTGATGGTTTAATATTCACTGGACATGTTACCAGATGAACTGTATAAGTGAGGAGAGTGTGTTCCCCTGATGGTTTAATACGCACGGGACATGTTACCAGGTGAACAGTATAAGTGAGGAGAGTGTGTTCCCCTGATGATTTAATGCACACAGGACATGTTACCAGATGAACAGTATAAGTGAGGAGAGTGTGTTCCCCTGATGGTTTAATATTCACGGGACATGTTACCAGGTGAACAGGATAAGTGAGGAGAGTGTGTTCCGCTGATGGTTTAATATACACGGGACATGTCACCAGGTGAACAGTATAAGTGAGGAGAGTCTGTTCCCCTGATTGTTTAATACACACGGGACATTTTACCAGGTGAACAGTATAAGTGAGGAGCGTGTTTTCCTCTCATTGTTTAATACACACGGGACATGTCACCAGGTGAACAGGATAAGTGAGGAGAGTGTTTTCCCCTGATGGTTTAACACTCACGGGACATGTCACCAGGTGAACATTATAAGTGAGGAGAGTGTGTTCCCCTGATGGTTTAACACGCACGGGACATGTTGCCAGGTGAACAGTATAAGTGAGGAGAGTGTGTTCCGCTGATGGTTTAATATACCCGGGACATGTCAGCAGGTGAACAGTATAAGTGAGGAGAGTGTATTCCGCTGATGGTTTAATATACCCGGGACATGTCACCAGGTGAACAGTATAATTGAGGAGAGTGTGTTCCCCTGATGGTTTAATATACCCGGGACATATTACCAGGTGAACAGTATAAGTGAGGAGAGTGAGATCCCCTGATTGTTTAATACACACGGGACATGTTACCAGCTGAACAGTACAAGTGAGGAGAGTGTGTTCCCCTGATGGTTTTACAGGCACGGGACATGTTACCAGGTGAACAGTATAAGTGAGGAGAGTGTTTTCCCCTTATGGTTTAACATACCCGGGACGTGGCACCAGGTGAACAGTATAATTGAGGAGAATGTGTTCCCCTGATTGTTTAATACTCACGGGACATGTTACCAGCTGAACAGAATAAGTGAGGAGAGTGTGTTCCCCTGATGGTTTTACAGGCACGGGACATGTTACCAGGTGAACAGTATAAGTGAGGAGAGTGTTTTCCCCTTATGGTTTAACATACCCGGGACATGTTACCAGGTGAACAGTATAAGTGAGGAGAATGTGTTCCCCTGTTTGTTTAATACACACGGGACATGTTACCAGGTGATCAGTATAAGTGAGGAGAATGTGTTCCCCTGTTTGTTTAATACACACGGGACCTGTTACCAGGTGAAAAGTATAAGTGAGGAGAATGTGTTCCCTTGTTTGTTTAATACACACGGGACATGTTACCAGGTGAACAGCATAAGTGAGGAGAGTGTGTTCCCCTGATGGTTTAATATTCACGGGACATGTTGCCAGATGAACAGTATAAGTGAGGAGAGTGTGTTCCCCTGATCATTTAACACGCACGGGTCATGTTACCAGCTGAACAGTATAAGTGAGGAGAGAGTGTTCCCCTTATGGTTTAATAAGCACGGGCATTTCACCAAGTGAACCGGATAAGTGAGGAGAGTGTTTTCCCCTGATGGTTTAATATTCACTGGACATATTACCAGATGAACAGTATAAGTGAGGAGAGTGTGTTCCCCTTATGGTTTAATACACACGGGACATGTTATCAGGTGAACAGTATAAGTGAGGAGAGTGTGTTCCCCTGATGGTTTAATATGCACGGGACATGTTACCAGGTGAACAGTATAAGTGAGGAGAGTGTGTTCCCCTGATGGTTTAACAGGCACGGGACATGTTACCAGGTGAACAGTATAATTGAGGAGAGTGTTTTCCCCTGATGGTTTAACATACCCGGGACGTGGCACCAGGTGAACAGTATAATTGAGGAGAGTGTGTTCCCCTGATTGTTTAATACACACGGGACATGTCACCGGGTGAACAGTAGAAGTGAGGAGAATGTGTTACCCTGATTGTTTAATACACACGGGACAAGTTACCAGGTGAACAGTATAAGTGAGGTGAATGTGTTCCCCTGTTGGTTTAATACGCACGGGACATGTTACCAGGTGAACAGTATAAGTGAGGCGAGTGTGTTCACCTGATGGTTTAATGCGCACGGGACATGTCACCAAGTGAACTGCATAAGTGAGGAGAGTGTGTTCCAATGATGGTTTAATGCACACAGGACATTTTACCAGGTGAACAGTGTAAGTGAGGAGAGTGTGTTCCCCTGATGGTTAAATATGCAAAGGACATGTTACCAGGTGAACAGTATAAGTGAGGAGAGTGTGTTCCCCTGATGGTTTAAGACTGACGGGACATGTTACCAGGTGAACAGTATAAGTGAGGAGAGTGTGTTCCCCTGATGCTTTAATATACACGGGATATGTTACCAGTTGAACAGTATAAGTGAGGTGAGTGTGTTCCCCTGATGGTTTAATATATACGGGACATGTTACCAGGTGAACAGTATAACTGAGGAGAGTGTGTTCCCCTGATGGTTTAATATACAAAGGACATGTCAACAGGTGAAAAGTATAAGTGAGGAGAGTGTGTTCCCCGGATGGTTTAATATACACGGGACATGTTACCAGGTGAACAGTATAAGTGAGGAGAGTGTGTTCCCCTGATTGTTTAATACACACGGGACATGTTACCAGGTGAACAGTATAAGTGAGGAGAGTGTGTTCCCCTGATTGTTTAATACGCAAGGGACATGTAACCAGGTGAACAGTATAAGTGAGGAGAATGTGTTCCCCTGATTGTTTAATACACACGGGACATGTTACCAGGTGAACAGTATAAGTGAGGTGAATGTGTTCCCCTGTTGGTTTAATACGCACGGGACATGTAACCAGGTGAACAGTATAAGTGAGGAGAATGTGTTCTCCTGATTGTTTAATACACACGGGACATGTTACCAGGTGAACAGTATAAGTGAGGTGAATGTGTTCCCCTGTTGGTTTAATACGCACGGGACATGTAACCAGGTGAACAGTATAAGTGAGGAGAATGTGTTCCCCTGATGGTTTAATACACACGGGACATGTTACCAGGTGAACAGTATAAGTGAGGTGAATGTGTTCCCCTGTTGGTTTAATACGCACGGGACATGTTACCAGGTGAACAGTATAAGTGAGGCGAGTGTGTTCACCTGATGGTTTAATACGCACGGGACATGTCACCAAGTGAACTGCATAAGTGAGGAGAGTGTGTTCCCCTGATGGTTTAATGCACACAGGACATTTTACCAGGTGAACAGTGCAAGTGAGGAGAGTGTGTTCCCCTGATGGTTTAATATACACGGGATATGTTATCAGGTGAACAGTGTAAGTGAGGAGAGTGTGTTCCCCTGATGGTTTAATATATACGGGGCATGTTACCAGGTGAACAGTATAAGTGAGGAGTGTGTGTTCCCCTGATGGTTTAATATACACGGGACATGTTACCAGATGAACAGTAAAGTGAGGAGAGTGTGTTCCCCTGATGGTTTAATATACACGGGATATGTTACCAGGTGAACAGTATAAGGGAGGAGAGTGTGTTCCCCTGATGTTTTAATACACACGGGACATGTTACCAGTTGAACAGTATAAGTGAGGAGAACGTGTTCCCCTGATGGTTTAATATACACGGGTCATGTCAACAGGTGAACAGTATAAGTGAGGAGATTGTGTTCCCCTGGTTGTTTAATATACACGGGACATGTTACCAGTTGAACAGTGTAAGTGAGGAGAGTGTGTTCCCCTGATGGTTTAATATACACAGGACATGTCAACAGGTGAACAGTATAAGTGAGGAGATTGTGTTCCCCTGATTGTTTAATATACACGGGACATGTTACCAGGTGAACAGTATAAGTGAGGAGATTGTGTTCCCCTGATTGTTTAATATACACGGGACATGTCAACAGGTGAACAGTATAAGTGAGGAGAGTGTGTTCCCCTGATGGTTTAATATACAAAGGGCATGTTACCAGGTGAACAGTATAAGTGAGGAGATTGTGTTCCCCTGATTGTTTAATATACACGGGACATGTTACCAGGTGAACAGGATAAGTGAGGAGAATGTGTTCCCCTGTTTGTTTAATACGCACGGGACATGTTACCAGGTGAACAGGATAAGTGAGGAGAATGTGTTCCCCTGTTTGTTTAATACACACGGGACCTGTTACCAGGTGAAAAGTATAAGTGAGGAGAATGTGTTCCCTTGTTTGTTTAATACGCACGGGACATGTTACCAGCTGAACAGTATAAGTGAGGAGAATGTGTTCCCCTGATGGTTTAATATACACAGGACATGTCAACAGGTGAACAGTATAAGTGAGGAGAGTGTGTTCCCCTGATGGTTTAATATACACAGGACATGTCAACAGGTGAACAGTATAAGTGAGGAGATTGTGTTAACCTGATTGTTTAATATACACGGGACATGTCAACAGGTGAACAGTATAAGTGAGGAGAGTGTGTTCCCCTGATGGTTTAATATACACAGGGCATGTTACCAGGTGAACAGTATAAGTGAGGAGATTGTGTTCCCCTGATTGTTTAATATACACGGGACATGTTACCAGGTGAACAGGATAAGTGAGGAGAATGTGTTCCCCTGTTTGTTTAATACGCACGGGACATGTTACCAGGTGAACAGGATAAGTGAGGAGAATGTGTTCCCCTGTTTGTTTAATACACACGGGACCTGTTACCAGGTGAAAAGTATAAGTGAGGAGAATGTGTTCCCTTGTTTGTTTAATACACACGGGACATGTTACCAGGTGAACAGTGTAAGTGAGGAGAATGTGTTCCCCTGTTTGTTTAATAAGCACGGGACATGTGACCAAGTGAACAGTATAAGTGAGGAGAGTGTGTTCCCCTGATGGTTTAATATTCACGGGACATGTTGCCAGATGAACAGTATAAGTGAGGAGAGTGTGTTCCCCTGATCATTTAACACGCAAGGGACATGTTACCAGCTGAACAGTATAAGTGAGGAGAGTGTGTTCCCCTGATGATTTAATGCACACAGGACATGTTACCAGGTGAACAGTATAAGTGAGGAGAGTGTGTTCCCCTGATGGTTTAATATACACGGGACCTGTTACCAGGTGAACAGTATAAGTGAGGAGAGTGTGTTCCCCTGATGGTTTAATATACACGGGACATGTTACCAGGTGAACAGTATAAGTGGGGAGAGTGTGTTCCCCTGATGGTTTAATATACACGGGACATGTTACCAGATGAACTGTATAAGTGAGGAGAGTCTGTTCCCCTGATGGTTTAATATACACGGGATATGTTACCAGGTGAACAGTATAATTGAGGAGAGTGTGTTCCCCTGATGGTTTCATATACACGGGACATGTTACCAGGTAAACAGTATAAGTGAGGAGAGTGTGTTCCCCTGATGGTTTAATATACACAGGGCATGTTACCAGGTGAACAGTACAAGTGAGGAGATTGTGTTCCCCTGATGGTTTAATACACACGGGACATGTTATCAGGTGAACGGTATAACTGAGGAGAGTGTGTTCCCCTGATTGTTTAATGCACACGGGACATGTTACCAGGTGAACAGGATAAGTGAGGAGAGTGTGTTCCCCTGATGGTTTAATATACACAGGACATGTTACCAGATGAACATTATAAGTGAGGAGATTGTGTTCCATTGATGGTTTAATATACACAGGACCTGTTACCAGGTGAACAGTATTAGTGAGGAGAGTGTGTTCCCCTGATGGTTTAATACGCACGGGACATGTTACCAGGTGAACGGTAGAAGTGAGGAGAATGTGTTCCCCTGTTTGTTTAATACGCACGGGACATGTTACAAAGTGAACAGTATAAGTGAGGAGAATGTGTTCCCCTGATTGTTTAATACACATGGGACATGTTACCAGGTGAACAGTATAAGTGAGGAGAATGTGTTCCTCTGCTTGTTTAAGACACACGGGACATGTTTCCAGGTGAACAGTATAAGTGAGGAGGATGTGTTCCCCTGTTGGTTTAATACGCACGGGACATTTTACAAAGTGAACAGTGAAAGTGAGGAGAATGTGTTCCCCTGATTGTTTAATACGCACAGGACATGTTACCAGGTGAACAGTATAAGTGAGGAGAGTGTGTTCCCCTGATTGTTTAATACGCACAGGACATGTTACCAGGTGAACAGTATAAGTGAGGAGAGTGTGTTCCCCTGATTGTTTAATACACACGGGACATGTTACCAAGTGAACAGTGAAAGTGAGGAGAATGTGATCCCCTGATTGTTTAATACGCACAGGACATGTTACCAGGTGAACAGTATAAGTGAGGAGAGTGTGTTCCCCTGATTGTTTAATACGCACAGGACATGTTACCAGGTGAACAGTATAAGTGAGGAGAGTGTGTTCCCCTGATTGTTTAATACACACGGGACATGTTACCAGGTGAACAGTATAAGTGAGGAGATTGTGTTCCATTGATGGTTTAATATACACAGGACATGTTTCCAGGTGAACAGTATTAGTGTGGAGAGTGTGTTCCCCTGATTGTTTAATACGCACGGGACATGTTACCAGGTGAACGGTATAAGTGACGAGAATGTGTTCCCCTGTTTGTTTAATACACACGGGACATGTTTCCAGGTGAACAGTATAAGTGAGGAGAATGTGTTCCCCTGTTTGTTTAATACGCACGGGACATGTTACCAAGTGAACAGTATAAGTGAGGAGAATGTGTTTCCCTGATTGTTTAATACACACGGGACATGTTACCAGCTGAACAGTATAAGTGAGGAGAGTGTGTTCCCCTGATGGTTTAATACACACGGGGCATGTTACCAGCTGAACAGTATAAGTGAGGAGAATGTGTTCCCCTGATTGTTTAATACGCACGGGACATGTTACCAGGTGAACAGCACAAGTGAGTAGAGTGTGTTCCCCTGATTGTTCAATACACACGGAACATGATACCAGGTGAACAGTATAAGTGAGGAGAATGTGTTCCCCTGTTTGTTTAATACACACGCGACATGTTTCCAGGTGAACAGTATAAGTGAGGAGAATGTGTTCCCCTGTTTGTTTAATACGCTCGGGACATGTTACCAAGTGAACAGTATAAGTGAGGAGAATGTGTTTCCCTGATTGTTTAATACACACGGGACATGTTACCAGCTGAACAGTATAAGTGAGGAGAGTGTGTTCCCCTGATGGTTTAATACACATGGGACATGATACCAAGTGAACAGTATAAGTGAGGAGAGTGTGTTCCCATGATTGTTCAATACACACGGGACATGATACCAGGTGAACAGTATAAGTGAGGGGAATGCGTTCCCCTGTTTGTTTAATACACACGGGACATGTTTACAGGTGAACAGTATAAGTGAGGAGAATGTGTTCCGCTGTTTGTTTAATACGCAAGGGACTTGTTACCAAGTGAACAGTATAAGTGAGGAGAATGTGTTTCCCTGATTGTTTAATACACACGGGACATGTTACCAGCTGAACAGTATAAGTGAGGAGAATGTGTTCCCCTGTTGGTTTAATACGCACGGGACATGTTACCAAGTGAACAGTATAAGTGAGGAGAATGTGTTCCCCTGATTGTTTAATACGCACGGGACATGTTACCATGTGAACAGTACAAGTGAGGAGAGTGTGTTCCCCTGATTGTTCACTACACACGGGACATGTCACCAAATGAAATGTATAATTGAGGAGAATGTGTTCCCCTGATGGTTTAATATACTTGGTACATGTTACCAGGTGAACAGTATAAGTGAGGAGAGTGTGTTCCCCTGATGGTTTAATATTCACGGGACATGTACCCAGGTGAACAGTATAAGTGAGGAGAGTGTGTTCCCCTGATGGTTTAATATACACAGGGCATATTACCAGGTGAACAGTATAAGTGAGGAGAGTGTGTTCCCCTTATGGTTTAATACACACGGGACATGTTATCAGGTGAACAGTATAAGTGAGGAGATTGTGTTCCCCTGATTGTTTAATGCACACGGGACATGTTATCAGGTGAACAGTATAAGTGAGGAGAGTGTGTTCCACTGATGGTTTAATATACACAGGACATGTTACCAGCTGAACAGTATCAGTGAGGAGAGTGTGTTCCCCTGATGGTTTCATATACACGGTACATGTTCCCAGGAGAACAGAATAAGTGAGGGGAGTGCTTTTCCCTGATGGTTTAATATTCACGGGACATGTTACCAGGTGAACATTATAATGAAGGAGAGTGTGTTCCCCTGATGGTTTAATATACACGGAACATGTTACCAGGTGAACAGTATAAGTGAGGAGAGTGTATTCCCCTGATTGTTTAATACACAAAGGACATATTACCAGGTGAACAGAAGAAGTGAGGAGAGTGTGTTCCCCTGATTGTTTAATACGCACGGGACATGTTACCAAGTGAACAGTATAAGTGAGGAGAATGTGTTCCCCTGATGGTTTAATACAAACGGGACATGTCGCCGGGTGAGCAGTAGAAGTGAGGAGAATGTGTTCCCCTGATTGTTTAATACACACGGGACATGTCACCAGGTGAACAGTATAAGTGAGCAGAATGTTTTCCCCTGATGGTTAAATATGCAAAGGACATGTCACCAGGTGAACAGTATAAGTGAGGAGAGTGTGTTCCCCTGATGGTTTAATACTGACGGGACATGTCACCAGGTGAACAGTATAAGTGAGGAGAGTGTGTTCCCCTGTTGGTTTAATACGCACGGGACATGTTACCAAGTGAAGAGTATAAGTGAGGAGAATGTGTTCCCCTGATTGTTTAATACGCACGGGACATGTTACCAGATGAACAGTATAAGTGAGGAGAGTGTGTTCACCTGATGGTTTAATACGCACGGGACATGTCACCAAGTGAACTGTATAAGTCAGGAGAGTGTGTTCCCCTGATGGTTTAATATACACGGGACATGTTACCAGATGAACAGTATAAGTGAGGAGAGTGTGTTCACCTGATGGTTTAATACGCACGGGACATGTCACCAAGTGAACTGTATAAGTCAGGAGAGTGTTTTCCCCTGATGGTTTAATGCACACAGGACATGTTACCAGGTGAACAGTATAAGTGAGGAGAGTGTGTTCCCCTGATGGTTTAATGCACACAGGACATGTTACCAGGTGAACAGTATAAGTGAGGAGAGTGTGTTCCCCTGATGGTTTAATGCACACAGGACATGTTACCAGGTGAACTGTATAAGTGAGGAGACTGCTCTCCCCTGATGGTTTAATATACACGGGACATGTTACCAGGTGAACTGTATAAGTGAGGAGAGTGTTTTCCCCTGATGGTTTAATGCACACAGGACATGTTACCAGGTGAACAGTATAAGTGCGGAGAGTGTGTTCCCCTGATGGTTTAATGCACACAGGACATGTTACCAGGTGAACAGTATAAGTGAGGAGATTGTGTTCCCCTGATGGTTTAATATACACGGGACATGTTACCAGATGAACAGTATAAGTGAGGAGAGTGTGTTCACCTGATGGTTTAATACGCACGGGACATGTCACCAAGTGAAATGTATAAGTCAGGAGAGTGTGTTCCCCTGATGGTTTAATGCACACAGGACATTTTACCAGGTGAACAGTATAAGTGAGGCGAGTGTGTTCACCTGATGGTTTAATACGCACGGGACATGTCACCAGGTGAACAGTGACAGTGAGGAGAGTGTGTTCCCCTGATTGTTTAATACACACAGGACATGTCACCAGGTGAGCAGTATAAGTGAGGAGAGTGTGTTCCCCTGATGGTTTAAAACACACGAGATGTCAACAGGTGAACAGTGTAAGTGAGGAGAGTGTGTTCCCCTCATGGTTTAATATACACAGGACATGATACCAGGTGAACTGTATAAGTGAGGAGAATGTGTTCCCCTGATGGTATAAAGTACACGGGACATGTTACCAGGTGAAATGTATAAGTGAGGAGAGTGTGTTCCCCTGATGGTTTAACATGCACTGGACGTGTCACCAGGTTAACAGTATAAGTGAGGAGAGTGTGTTCCCCTGATGGTTTAATATACATGGGACATGTTACCAGGTGAACAGTAGACGTGAAGAGAGCGTGTTCCACTGATTGCTTAATATACATGGGACATGTTACCAGGTGAACAGTGTAAGTGAGGAGAGTGTGTTCCACAGATGGTTTTATATACACGGGACATGTTACCAGGTGAACAGTATCAGTAAGGAGAGTGTGTTCCCCTGATGGTTTAATATACACGGGACATGTTACCAGGTGAAAAGTATAAGTGAGGAGAGTGTGTTCCCCTGATTGTTTAATACACACAGGGCATGTTACCAGGTGAACAGTATAAGTGAGGAGAGTGTCTTCCCCTGATGGCTTAATATACACGGGACATGTTACCAGGTGAACAGTATAAGTGAGGAGAGTGTGTTCCCCTGATGGTTTAATATACACGGGACATGATACCAGGTGAACAGTATAAGTGAGGAGAGTGTGTTCCCCTGATTGTTTAATATACACGGGACATGATACCAGGTGAACAGTATAAGTGAAGAGAGTGTGTTCCCCTGATGGTTTAATATACATGGCACATGTTACCAGGTGAACAGTATAAGTGAAGAGAGTGTGATCCCCTGATGGTTTAATATACATGGCACATGTTACCAGGTGAACAGTATAAGTGAGGAGAGTGTGTTCCCCAGATTGTTTAATGCTGACGGGACAAGTCACCATGTGAACAGATTAAGTGAGGAGAGTGTGTTCCCCTGATGGTTTAATACACACAGGGCATGTCAACAGGTAAACAGTATAAGTGAGGAGAGTGTGTTCCCCTGATTGTTTAATACTGACGGGACATGTTACCAGGTGAACAGTTTAAGGGAGGAGAGTGTGTTCCCCTGATGGTTTAATACGCACGGGACATGTCACCAGGTGAACAGTGTCAGTGAGGAGAGTGTGTTCCCCTGATGGTTTAATACGCACGGGACATGTCACCAAGTGAACTGTCTAAGTCAGGAGAGTGTGTTCCCCTGATGGTTTAATGCACACAGGACATTTTACCAGGTGAACAGTGTAAGTGAGGAGAGTGTGTTCCCCTGATGGTTTAATATACACCGGATATGTTACCAGGTGAACAGTATAACTGAGGAGAGTGTGTTCCCCTGATTGTTTAATACACACAGGACATGTCACCAGGTGAGCTGTATAAGTGAGGAGAGTGTGTTCCCCTGATGGTTTAATACACACGGGACATGTTACCAGGTGAACAGTGTAAGTGAGGAGAGTGAGTTCCCCTGATGCTTTAATACAGTCAGGACATTTCCCCAGGTGAACAGTATGAGTGAGGAGAGTGTGTTCCCCTGATTGTTTAATACTGACGGGACATGTACCCAACTGAACAGTATATGTGAGGAGAGTGTGTTCCCCTGATGGTTTAATACTGATGAGACATTTCTCCAGGTGTACAGTATAAGTGAGGAGAGTGAGTTCCCCTGATGGTTTAATACAAACAGGACATGTCACCATGTGAACAGTATAAGTGAGGGGAGAGTGTTCCCCTCATGGTTTAACACGCACGGGACATGTTACCAGGTGAACAGTATAAGTGAGGAGAGTGTGTTCCCTTGATTCTTTAATACACACGGGACATGTCACCAGGTGAACAGTATAAGTGAGGAGAGAGTGTTCCCCTGATTGTTTAACACGCACGGTACATGTCACCAGGTGAACAGTGTAAGTGAGGAGAGTGTGTTCCCCTGATTGTTTAATACTCACGGGACATTTTACCAGATGAACAGTAGAAGTGAGGAGAGTGTGTTCCCTTGATGGTTTAATATACACGGGACATGTTACCAGGTGAACAGTATAAGTGAGGAGAATGTGTTCCCCTGATGGTTTAATATACACAGGACATGATACCAGGTGAACAGCATAAGTGAGGAGAGTGTGTTCCCTTGATGGTTTAATATACACGGGACATGTTACCAGGTGAACAGTATAAGTGAGGAGAATGTGTTCCCCTGATGGTTTAATATACACGGGACATGTTACCAGGTGAACAGTATATGTGAAGAGAGTGTGTTCCCCTGATGTTTTAATATACATGGGACATGTTACCAAGTGAACAGGATAAGTGAAGAGTGCGTGTTCCCCTGATTGGTTAATATACATGGGACATGTTACCATGTGAACAGTTTAATTGAGGAGAGTGTGTTCCCCTGATGGTTTAATATACACGGGACATGTTTCCAGGTGAACAGTAGAAATGAAGAGTGCGTGTTCCCCTGATTGGTTAATATACACGGGACATGTTACCAGGTGAACAGTATAAGTGAGGAGAGTGTGTTCCCCTGATGGTTTAACATACATGGGACATGTTACCATGTGAACAGATTAAGTGAGGAGAGTGTGTTCCCCTGATGGTTTAATACACACAGGGCATGTCAACAGGTAAACAGTATAAGTGAGGAGAGTGTGTTCCCCTGATTGTTTAATACTGACGGGACATGTTACCAGGTGAACAGTATAAGTGAGGAGAGTGAGTTCCCCCTGATGGTTTAATACACACAGGACATGTCAACAGGTGAACAGTATAAGTCAGGTGAGTGTCTTCCCCGGATTGTTTAATACAAACGGGACATGTTACGAGCTGAACAGAAAAGGGAGGAGAGTGTCTTCCCCTGATGGTTTAATACTGTCGGGACAAGTCACCAGGTGAACAGTATAAATGAGGACAGTGAGTTCCCCTGATGCTTTAATACACACAGGACATGTCAACAGGTGAACAGTATAAGTGAGGAGAGTGTGTTCCCCTAATGGTTTAATACTGTCGGGACATTTCCCCAGGAGAACAGTATAAGTGAAGAGAGTGAGTTCCACTGATTGCTTAATATACATGAGACATGTTACCATGTAAACAGTATAAGTGAGGAGAGTGTGTTCCCCTGATGGTTTAATATACATGGGACATGTTACCATGTAAACAGTATAAGTAAGGAGAGTGTGTTCCCCTGATGGTTTAATATACACGGGACATGTTACCAGGTGAACAGTATAAGTGAGGAGAGTGTATTCCCCTGATTGTTTAATACACACAGGGCATGTTACCAGGTGAACAGTATAAGTGAGGAGAGTGTCTTCCCCTGATGGCTTAATATACACGGGACATGTTACCAGGTGAACAGTATAAGTGAAGAGAGTGTGTTCCCCTGATGGTTTAATACCCACGGGACATGTTACCAGGTAAACAGTATAAGTGAGGAGAGTGTGTTCCCCAGATTGTTTAATATACACGGGACATGATACCAGGTGAACAGTATAAGTGAAGAGAGTGTGTTCCCCTGATTGTTTAATATACACGAGACATGATACCAGGTGAACAGTATAAGTGAAGAGAGTGTGTTCCCCTGATGGTTTAATATACATGGCACATGTTACCAGGTGAACAGTATAAGTGAAGAGAGTGTGTTCCCCTGATGGTTTAATACCCACGGGACATGTTACCAGGTAAACAGTATAAGTGAGGAGAGTGTGTTCCCCAGATTGTTTAATGCTGACGGGACAAGTCACCATGTGAACAGATTAAGTGAGGAGAGTGTGTTCCCCTGATGGTTTAATACACACAGGGCATGTCAACAGGTAAACAGTATAAGTGAGGAAAGTGTGTTCCCCTGATTGTTTAATACTGACGGGACATGTTACCAGGTGAGCAGTATAAGTGAGGAGAGTGTCTTCCCCTGATTGTTTAATATACACGGGACATGATACCAGGTGAACAGTATAAGTGAAGAGAGTGTGTTCCCCTGATGGTTTAATATACATGGCACATGTTACCAGGTGAACAGTATAAGTGAAGAGAGTGTGTTCCCCTGATGGTTTAATACCCACGGGACATGTTACCAGGTAAACAGTATAAGTGAGGAGAGTGTGTTCCCCTGATGGTTTAATACACACAGGACATGTCAACAGGTGAACAGTATAAGTCAGGTGAGTGTATTCCCCGGATTGTTTAATACAAACGGGACATGTTACGAGCATAACAGAAAAGGGAGGAGAGTGTCTTCCCCTGATGGTTTAATACTGACGGGACAAGTCACCAGGTGAACAGTATAAATGAGGAGAATGTGTTCCCCTGATGCTTTAATACAAACAGGACATGTCAACAGGTGAACAGTATAAGTGAGGAGAGTGTGTTCCCCTAATGGTTTAATACTGTCGGGACATTTCTCCAGGAGAACAGTATAAGTGAAGAGAGTGAGTTCCACTGATTGTTTTATACACACGGGACATGTTACCAGGTGAACAGTATAAGTGAGGAGAGTGTGTTCCCCTGATGGTTTAATACTGTCGGGACATTTCCCCAGGAGAACAGTATAAGTGAGGAAAGAGTGTTCCCCTGATTGTTTAATATACACGGGACATGTTACCAGGTGAACAGTAGAAATGAAGAGTGCGTGTTCCCCTGATTGGTTAATATACACGGGACATGTTACCAGGTGAACAGTATAAGTGAGGAGAGTGTGTTCCCCTGATGGTTTAACATACATGGGACATGTTACCATGTGAACAGATTAAGTGAGGAGAGTGTGTTCCCCTGATGGTTTAATACACACAGGGCATGTCAACAGGTAAACAGTATAAGTGAGGAGAGTGTGTTCCCCTGATTGTTTAATACTGACGGGACATGTTACCAGGTGAACAGTATAAGTGAGGAGAGTGAGTTCCCCCTGATGGTTTAATACACACAGGACATGTCAACAGGTGAACAGTATAAGTCAGGTGAGTGTCTTCCCCGGATTGTTTAATACAAACGGGACATGTTACGAGCTGAACAGAAAAGGGAGGAGAGTGTCTTCCCCTGATGGTTTAATACTGTCGGGACAAGTCACCAGGTGAACAGTATAAATGAGGACAGTGAGTTCCCCTGATGCTTTAATACACACAGGACATGTCAACAGGTGAACAGTATAAGTGAGGAGAGTGTGTTCCCCTAATGGTTTAATACTGTCGGGACATTTCCCCAGGAGAACAGTATAAGTGAAGAGAGTGAGTTCCACTGATTGCTTAATATACATGAGACATGTTACCATGTAAACAGTATAAGTGAGGAGAGTGTGTTCCCCTGATGGTTTAATATACATGGGACATGTTACCATGTAAACAGTATAAGTAAGGAGAGTGTGTTCCCCTGATGGTTTAATATACACGGGACATGTTACCAGGTGAACAGTATAAGTGAGGAGAGTGTATTCCCCTGATTGTTTAATACACACAGGGCATGTTACCAGGTGAACAGTATAAGTGAGGAGAGTGTCTTCCCCTGATGGCTTAATATACACGGGACATGTTACCAGGTGAACAGTATAAGTGAAGAGAGTGTGTTCCCCTAATGGTTTAATACCCACGGGACATGTTACCAGGTAAACAGTATAAGTGAGGAGAGTGTGTTCCCCAGATTGTTTAATATACACGGGACATGATACCAGGTGAACAGTATAAGTGAAGAGAGTGTGTTCCCCTGATTGTTTAATATACACGAGACATGATACCAGGTGAACAGTATAAGTGAAGAGAGTGTGTTCCCCTGATGGTTTAATATACATGGCACATGTTACCAGGTGAACAGTATAAGTGAAGAGAGTGTGTTCCCCTGATGGTTTAATACCCACGGGACATGTTACCAGGTAAACAGTATAAGTGAGGAGAGTGTGTTCCCCAGATTGTTTAATGCTGACGGGACAAGTCACCATGTGAACAGATTAAGTGAGGAGAGTGTGTTCCCCTGATGGTTTAATACACACAGGGCATGTCAACAGGTAAACAGTATAAGTGAGGAAAGTGTGTTCCCCTGATTGTTTAATACTGACGGGACATGTTACCAGGTGAACAGTATAAGTGAGGAGAGTGTCTTCCCCTGATTGTTTAATATACACGGGACATGATACCAGGTGAACAGTATAAGTGAAGAGAGTGTGTTCCCCTGATGGTTTAATATACATGGCACATGTTACCAGGTGAACAGTATAAGTGAAGAGAGTGTGTTCCCCTGATGGTTTAATACCCACGGGACATGTTACCAGGTAAACAGTATAAGTGAGGAGAGTGTGTTCCCCTGATGGTTTAATACACACAGGACATGTCAACAGGTGAACAGTATAAGTCAGGTGAGTGTATTCCCCGGATTGTTTAATACAAACGGGACATGTTACGAGCATAACAGAAAAGGGAGGAGAGTGTCTTCCCCTGATGGTTTAATACTGACGGGACAAGTCACCAGGTGAACAGTATAAATGAGGAGAATGTGTTCCCCTGATGCTTTAATACAAACAGGACATGTCAACAGGTGAACAGTATAAGTGAGGAGAGTGTGTTCCCCTAATGGTTTAATACTGTCGGGACATTTCTCCAGGAGAACAGTATAAGTGAAGAGAGTGAGTTCCACTGATTGTTTTATACACACGGGACATGTTACCAGGTGAACAGTATAAGTGAGGAGAGTGTGTTCCCCTGATGGTTTAATACTGTCGGGACATTTCCCCAGGAGAACAGTATAAGTGAGGAAAGAGTGTTCCCCTGATTGTTTAATATACACAGGACATGTTACCAGGTGAACAGTATAAGTGAAGAGAGTGTGTTCCCCTGATTGTTTTATACTGACGGGACATGTCACCATGTGAACAGTTTAAGGGAGGAGAGTGTGTTCCCCTGATGGTTTAATACGCACGGGACATGTTACCAGGTGAACAGTATATGTGAGGAGAGTGTGTTCCACTGATTCTTTAATACACACAGGACATGTTACCAGGTGAACAGGATAAGTGAGGAGAGTGTGTTCCCCTGATTGTTTAATATACACGGGACATGTTACCAGGTGAACAGTGTAAGTGAAGAGTGTGTGTTCCCCTGATTGTTTAATACTGACGGGACATGTCACCATGTGACCAGTTTAAGGGAGGAGAGTGTGTTCCCCTGATGGTTTAATATACACGGGACATGTAACCAACTGAACAGTATATGTGAGGAGAGTGAGTACCCCTGATGGTTTAATACTGACGGGACATTTCCCCAGGTGAACATTATGAGTGAGCAGAGTGTGTTCCCCTGATGGTTTAATATACACAGGGCATGTTACCAGGTGAACAGTTTAAGTGAGGAGATTGTGTTCCCCTGATTGTTTAATACGCACGGGACATGTTACCAGGTGAACTGCATAAGTGAGGAGAGTGAGTTCCCCCTGATGGCTTAATACACACAGGACATGTCAACAGGTAAACAGTATAAGTGAGGAGAGTGAGTTCCCCTTATTGTTTAATACACACGGGACATGTAACCAAGTGAGCAGTATAAGTGAGGAGAGAGTGTTCCCCTGATTGTTTAACACGCACGGGACATGTTACCAGGTGAAGTGTATAAGTGAGGAGAGTGTGTTCCCCTGATGGTCAAATATACACGGGACATGTTACCAGATCAACAGTATAAGTGAGGAGAGTGTGTTCCCCTGATGGTTTAATATACACGGGACATGTTACCAGGTGAACTGGATAAGTGAGGAGAGTGTGTTCCCCTGATGGTTTAATACTGACGGGAAATGTCACCATGTGAACAGTTTAAGGGAGGAGAGTGTGTTCCCCTGATGGTTTAATACACACAGGACATGTCAACAGGTGAACAGTATAAGTGAGGAGAGTGAGTTCCCATGATGGTTTAATAGACACAGGACATGTACCCAACTGAACAGTATATGTGAGGAGAGTGTGTTCCCTGATGGTTTAATACTGACGAGACATTTCCCCAGGTGAACATTATAAGTGAGGAGAGTGTGTTCCCCTGATGGTTTAAAACACACGAGATGTCAACAGGTGAACAGTATAAGTGAGGAGAGTGTGTTCCCCTGATAGTTTAATACTGACGGGACATTTCCCCAGGTGAACAGTATAAGTGAGGAGAATGTGTTCCCCTGATGGTTTAATATACACAGGACATGATACCAGGAGAACAGCATAAGTGAGGAGAAAGTGTTTCCCTGATGCTTTAATATATACAGGACATGATACCAGGTGAACAGGATAAGTGAGGAGAATGTGTTCCCCTGATGGTTTAATATACACGGGACATGTTGCCAGGTGAACAGTATAAGTGAGGAGAGTGTGTTCCCCTGATTGTTTAATACTCACGGGACATGTCACCATGTGACCAGTTTAAGCGAGGGGAGTGTGTTCCCCTGATGGTTTAACACGCACGGGACATGTTACCAGGTGAACAGTATAAGTGAGGAGAGTGTGTGCCTCTGATGGTTTAACACGCACATGACATGTTACCAGTTGAACAGTATAAGTGAGGAGAGTGTGTTCCCCTGATGGTTTAAAACACACGACATGTTACCAGGTGAAAAGTATAAGTGAGGAGAGTGTGTTCCCCTGATGGTTTAATATACACAGGACATGTTACCAGGTGAACGGCATAAGTGAGGAGAGTGAGTTCCCCTGATGGTTTAACACGCACATGACATGTTACCAGTTGAACAGTATAAGTGAGGAGAGTGTGTTCCCCTGATGGTTTAAAACACACGACATGTTACCAGGCGAACAGTATATGTGAGGAGAGTGTGTTCCACTGATTCTTTAATACACACAGGACATGTTACCAGGGGAACAGGATAAGTGAGGAGAGTGTGTTCCCCTGATTGTTTAATATACACGGGACATGTTACCAGGTGAACAGTGTAAGTGAAGAGTGTGTGTTCCCCTGATTGTTTAATACTGACGGGACATGTCACCATGTGACCAGTTTAAGGGAGGAGAGTGTGTTCCCGTGATGGTTTAATATATACGGGACATGTAACCAACTGAACAGTATATGTGAGGAGAGTGAGTTCCCCTGATGGTTTAATACTGACGGGACATTTCCCCAGGTGAACATTATGAGTGAGCAGAGTGTGTTCCCCTGATGGTTTAATATACACAGGGCATGTTACCAGGTGAACAGTATAAGTGAGGAGATTGTGTTCCCCTGATTGTTTAATACGCACGGGACATGTTACCAGGTGAACTGCATAAGTGAGGAGAGTGAGTTCCCCCTGATGGCTTAATACACACAGGACATGTCAACAGGTAAACAGTATAAGTGAGGAGAGTGAGTTCCCCTTATTGTTTAATACACACGGGACATGTAACCAAGTGAGCAGTATAAGTGAGGAGAGAGTGTTCCCCTGATTGTTTAACACGCACGGGACATGTTACCAGGTGAAGTGTATAAGTGAGGAGAGTGTGTTCCCCTGATGGTCAAATATACACGGGACATGTTACCAGATCAACAGTATAAGTGAGGAGAGTGTGTTCCCCTGATGTTTTAATATACACGGGACATGTTACCAGGTGAACAGTATAAGTGAAGAGAGCGTGTTCCCCTGATTGCTTAATATACGTGGGACATGTTACCAGGTGACGAGTATAAGTGAGGAGAGTGTGTTCCCCTCATTGTTTAATATACACGGGACATGTTACCAGGTGAACAGTATAAGGGAGGAGAGTGTGTTCACCTGATGGTTTAATATACACAGGACATGTTACCTGGTGAACAGTATATGTGAGGAGAGTGTGTTCCCCTGATGGTTTAATATACACGGGACATGTTACCAGGTGAACAGTATAAGTGAAGAGAGTGTGTTCACCTGATGGTTTAATATACACAGGACATGTTACCAGGTGAACAGTATATGTGAGGAGAATGTGTTCCCCTGATTGTTTAATATACACGGGACATGTTACCAGGTGAACAGTTTAAGTGAGGAGAGTGTGTTCACCTGATGGTTTAATATACACAGGACATGTTACCAGTTGAACAGTATATGTGAGGAGAATGTGTTCCCCTGATTGTTTAATATACACGGGACATGTTACCAGGTGAACAGTATAAGTGAGGAGAGTGTGTTCACCTGATGGTTTAATATACACGGGACATGTTACCAGGTGAACAGTATAAGTGAGGAGAGTGTCTTCCCCTGATGGTTTAATACACACGGGACATGTTACCAGGTGAACAGTATAAGTGAGGAGCGTGTGTTCCCCTGATGGTTTAATATACACAGGACATGTTACCAGGTGAACAGTATAAGTGAGGAGAATGTGTTCCCCTGATGGTTGAATATACACGGGACATGTTACCAGGTGAAAAGTATAAGTGAGGAGAATGTGTTCCACTGATGGTTTAATACGCACGGGACATGTTCCCAGGTGAACACTGTAAGTGAGGAGAGTGCGTTCACCTGATGGTTTAATATACACGGGACATGTTACCAGGTGAACAGTATAAGTGAATAGAGTGTGTTGCCCTGATTGTTCAATATACCCGGGACATGTCATCAGGTGAACAGTATAAGTGAGGTGAGTTTGTTCCCCTGATGGTTTAATATACACGGGACATGTTACCAGGTGAACAGTATAAGTGAGGAGAGTGTGTTCCACTGATGGTATAATATACACGGGACATGTTACCAGGTGAACAGTATAAGTGAGGACAGTGTGTTCCCCTGATGGTATAATATACAAGGGACATGTTGCCAGGTGAACAGAATAAGTGAGGAGAGGGCTTAACCATGATGGTTTAATATACACGGGACATGTTACCAGGTGAACAGTATAAGTGAGGAGAGTGTGTTCCACTGATGGTATAATATACACGGGACATGTTACCAGGTGAACAGTATAAGTGAGGAGACTGTATTCCCCTGATGGTTTAATATACACGGGACATGTTACAACGTGAACAGTATAATTGAGGAGAGTGTGTTCCCCTGATTGTTTAATACGCACGGGACATGTTACCAGGTGAACAGTATAAGTGAGGGGAGTGAGTTCCCCTGATGATTTAATACGCACGGGACATGTTACCAGGTGAACAGTGTAAGTGAGGGGAGTGAGTTCCCCTGATGATTTAATACGCACGGGACATGTTACCAGGTGAACAGTGTAAGTGAGGAGAGTGAGTTCCCCTGATGGTTTAACACGCACGGGACGTGTCACCAGGTGAAGAGCAGAAGAGAGGAGAGTGTGTTCCCCTGATGGTTTAATATACATGGGACATGTTACCAGGTGAACAGAAAAGGGAGGAGAGTGTGTTCCCCTGATGGTTTAACACTGTCGGGACATTTCCCCAGGTGAACAGTATAAGTGAGGAGAGTGTTTTCCCCTGATTGTTTAATAGACACGGTACATGTTACCAGGTGAACAGTATAAGTGAGGTGAGTGTGTTCCCCGGATTGTTTAATACACACGGGACATGTTACCAGGTGAACGGAAAAGGGAGGAGAGTGTGTTCCCCTGATGGTTTAACACTGTCGGGACATTTCCCCAGGTGAACAGTATAAGTGAGGAGAGTGTTTTCCCCTGATTGTTTAATAGACACGGTACATGTCACCAGGTGAACAGTATAAGTGAGGAGAGTGTGTTCCCCTGATTGTTTAATACACACGGGACATGTTACCAGGAGAACAGTATAAGTGAGGAGAGTGTGTTCCCCAGATTGTTTAATACACACAGGCCATGTTACCAGGTGAACTCTATAAGTGAGGCGAGTGTGTTCCCCTGATGGTTTAATGCACACGGGACATGTGACCAGATGAACAGTATAAGTGAGGAGAGTGTTTTCCCCTGATTGTTTAATAGACACGGTACATGTTACCAGGTGAACAGTATAAGTGAGGAGAGTGTGTTCCCCTGATTGTTTAATACACACGGGACATGTTACCAGGAGAACAGTATAAGTGAGGAGCGTGTGTTCCCCAGATTGTTTAATACACACAGGCCATGTTACCAGGTGAACAGAATAAGTGAGGAGACTGCGTTCCCCTGATAGTTTAATATACATGGGACATGTTACCAGGTGAACAGCATAAGTGAGGAGAGTGTGTTCCCCTGATTGTTTAATATACACGGGACATGTTACCAGGTGAACAGTGCAAGTGAGGAGAGTGTGTTCCCCTGATTGTTTAATATACACGGGACATGTTACCAGATAAACAGTATAAGTGAGGAGAGTGGGTTCCCCTGATGGTTTAATACAAACGGGACATGTGACCAGATGAACAGTATAAGTGAGGAGAGTGTGTTCCCCTGATTGTTTAATATACACAGGACATGTTACCAAGTGAACAGTATAAGTGAGGAGAGTGTGTTCCCCTGATTGTTTAATGCACATTGGACATGTTACCAGGTGAACAGTATAAGTGAGGAGACCGTGTTCCCCTGAGGGTTTAATATACATTGGACATGTTACCAGGTGATTTCTATAAGTGAGGAGAGTGTATTCCCCTGATGGTTTAATACAAACGGGACATGTCACCTGGTGTACAGTATAAGTGAGGAGAGGTGTGTTCCCCTGTATGTTTAATACACACGGGACATGTTACCAGGTGAACAGTAAAAGTGAGGAGAGTGTGTTCCCCTGATGGTTTAATATAAACGGGACATGTTACCAGGTGAACAGTATAAATGAGGTGAGTGTGTTCCCCTGATGATTTAATATAAACGGGACATGTCACCAGGTGAACAGTATAAGTGAGGTGAGTGTATTCCCCTGATGGTTTAATACACACGGGACATGTTACCAGGTGAACAGTATAAGTGAGGAGAGTGTGTTCCCCTGATTGTTTAATAGACACGGGATATGTTACCAGGTGAACAGTATAAGTGAGGAGAGTTTGTTTCCCTGATTGTTTAATATACACGGGACATGTTACCAGGTGAACAGTGTAAGTGAGGAGAGTGTGTTCCCCTGATGGTTTAATATACATGGGACATGTTACCAGATAAACAGTATAAGTGAGGAGAGTGTGTTCCCCTGATGGTTTAATGCACACGGGACATGTTACCTGGTGAACCGTATAAGTGAGGTGAGTGTGTTCCCCTGATGTTTTAATACACACGGGACATGTTACCAGGTGAACAGTATAAGTGAGGAGAGTGTGTTCCCCTGATTGTTTAATGCAAATTGGACATGTTACCAGGTGAACAGTATAAGTGAGGAGAGTGTGTTCCCCTGATTGTTTAATGCACACGGGACATGTTACCAGGTGAACAGTATAAGTGAGGAGAGTGTGTTCCCCTGATGATTTAATGTAAACGGGACATGTCACCAGGTGAACAGTATAAGTGAGGTGAGTGTGTTCCCATGATGGTTTAATATACATGGGACATGTCACCAGGTCTACATTATAAGTGAGGAGAGTGTGTTCCCCTGATGGTTTAATATACACGGACATGTTACCAGGTGAACAGTATAAGTGAGGAGAATGTGTTCCCCTGATTGTTTAATACACACGGGACATGTTACCAGGTGAACAGTATAAGTGAGGAGAGTGTGTTATTCTGATGGTTGAATATACACGGGACATGTTACCAGGTGAACAGTATAAGTGAGGAGAGTGTGTTCCCCTGATTGTTTAATATACACGGGACATGTTACCAGGTGAACAGTATAAGTGAGGAGAGTGTGTTCCCCTGATTGTTTAATAGACACGGGACATGTTACCAGGTGAACAGTATAAGTGAGGAGATTGTGTTCCCCTGATTGTTTAATACACACGGGACATGTTACCAGGTGAACAGTATAAGTGAGGAGAGTGTGTTCCCCTGATTGTTTAATACACACGGGACATGTTACCAGGTGAACAGTATAAGTGAGGAGAGTGTGTTCCCCTGATTGTTTAATATACGCGGGACATGTTTCCAGGTGAACAGTGTAAGTGAGGAGAATGTGTTCCCCTGATGGTTTAATATACATGGGACACGTTACCAGATAAACAGTATAAGTGAGGAGAGTGTGTTCCCCTGATGGTTTAATGCACACGGGACATGTTACCAGGTGAACAGTATAAGTGAGGAGAATGTGTTCCCCTGATTGTTTAATACACACGGGACATGTTACCAGGTGAACAGTATAATTGAGGAGAGTGTGTTATTCTGATGGTTGAATATACACGGGACATGTTACCAGGTGAACAGTATAAGTGAGGAGAGTGTGTTCCCCTGATTGTTTATTACACACGGGACATGTTACCAGGTGAACAGTATAGGTGAGGAGAGTGTGTTCCCCTGATTGTTTAATAGACACGGGACATGTTACCAGGTGAACAGTATAAGTGAGGAGATTGTGTTCCCCTGATTGTTTAATACACACGGGACATGTTACCAGGTGAACAGTATAAGTGAGGAGAGTGTGTTCCCCTGATTGTTTAATACACACGGGACATGTTACCAGGTGAACAGTATAAGTGAGGAGAGTGTGTTCCCCTGATTGTTTAATATACGCGGGACATGTTTCCAGGTGAACAGTGTAAGTGAGGAGAATGTGTTCCCCTGATGGTTTAATATACATGGGACACGTTACCAGATAAACAGTATAAGTGAGGAGAGTGTGTTCCCCTGATGGTTTAATGCACACGGGACATGTGACCAGGTGAAAAGGATAAGTGAGGAGAGTGTGTTCCCCTGATGGTTTAATATACACAGGACATGTTACCAGGTGAAATGTCTAAGTGAGGAGAGTATGTTCACCTGATTGTTTAATACACACGGGACATGTTACCAGGTGAACAGTATAACTGAGGAGAGTTTGTTCCCCTGATTGTTTAATGTACACGGGACATGTTACCTGGTGAACAGAATAAGTGAGGAGAGCGTGTTCCCCTGAGGGATTAATACAAACGGGACATGTCACCAGCTGAACAGTATAAGTGAGGAGAATGTGTTCCCCTGATTGTTTAATATACACGGGACATGTTACCAGGTGAACAGTATAAGTGAGGCGAATGTGTTCCCCTGATTGTTTAATATACACGGGACATGTTACCAGGTGAACAGTATAAGTGAGGCGAATGTGTTCCCCTGATTGTTTAATATACACGGGACATGTTACCAGGTGAACAATATAAGTGAGGAGAGTGTGTTCCACTGATTGTTTAATAGACACAGGACATGTTACCAGGTGAACAGTATAAGTGAGGAGAGTGTGTTCCCCTGATTGTTTAATGTACACGGGACATGTTACCTGGTGAACAGAATAAGTGAGGAGAGCGTGTTCCCCTGAGGGTTTAATACAAACGGGACATGTCACCAGCTGAACAGTATAAGTGAGGAGAATGTGTTCCCCTGATTGTTTAATACACAAGGGACATGTCACCAGGTGAACAGTATAAGTGAGGAGAGTGTGTTACACTGATTGTTTAATAGACACGGGACATGTTACCAGGTGAACTGTATAAGTGAGGAGAGTATGTTCCCCTGATTGTTTAATGTACACGGGACATGTTACCAGGTGAACAGTATAAGTGAGGAGAGTGTGTTCCCCTGATTGTTTAATAGACACAGGACATGTTACCAGGTGAACAGTATAAGTGAGGAGAGTGTGTTCCCCTCATGGTTTAATATGCACAGGACATGTTACCAGGTGAACAGTATAAGTGAGAAGAGTGTGTTCCACTGATTGTTTAATAGACACAGGACATGTTACCAGGTGAACAGTGTAAGAGAGGTGAGTGTGTTCCCCTGATGATTTAATATAAACGGGACATGTCACCAGGTGAACAGCATAAGTGAGGTGAGTATGTTCCCATGATGGTTTAATATACATGGGACATGTTACCAGGTGAACAGTATAAGTGAGGAGAGTGTGTTCCCCTGATTGTTTAATAGACACGGGACATGTTACCAGGTGAACAGTATAAGTGAGGAGAGTGTGTTCCCCTGATGGTTTAATATACATGGGACATGTTACCAGATAAACAGTATAAGTGAGGAGAGTGTGTTCCCCTGATTGTTTAATACGCACAGGACATGTTACCAGGTGAACAGTATAACTGAGGAGAGTTTGTTTCCCTGATTGTTTAATATACACGGGACATGTTACCAGGTGAACAGTGTAAGTGAGGAGAGTGTGTTCCCCTGATGGTTTAATATACATGGGACATGTTACCAGATAAACAGTATATGTGAGGAGAGTGTGTTCCCCTGATGGTTTAATGCACACGGGACATGTTACCAGGTGAACCGTATAAGTGAGGTGAGTGTGTTCCCCTGATGATTTAATATAAATGGGACATGTCACCAGGTGAACAGTATAAGTGAGGTGAGTGTGTTCCCATGATGTTTTAATATACATGGGACATGTCACCAGGTCTACATTATAAGTGAGGAGACTGTGTTCCCCTGATGGTTTAATACACACGGGACATGTTACCAGGTGAACAGTATAAGTGAGGAGAGTGTGTTCCCCTGATTGTTTAATAGACACAGGACATGTTACCAGGTGAACAGTATAAGTGAGGAGAGTGTGTTCCCCTGATTGTTTAATGCACATTGGACATGTTACCAGGTGAACAGTATAAGTGAGGAGAGTGTGTTCCCCTGATTGTTTAATAGACACGGGACATGTTACCAGGTGAACAGTATAAGTGAGGAGAGTGTGGTCCCCTGATTGTTTAATACACACGGGACATGTTACCAGGTGAACAGTATAAGTGAGGCGAGTGTGTTCCCCTGATTGTTTAATACACACGGGACATGTTACCAGGTGAACAGTATAAGTGAGGAGAGTGTGTTCCCCTGAATGTTTAATACACACGGGACATGTTACCAGGTGAACAGTATAAGTGAGGAGAGTGTGTTCCCCTGATTGTTTAATACACACGGGACATGTTACCAGGTGAACAGTATAAGTGAGCAGAGTGTGTTCCCCTGATTGTTTAATATACGCGGGACATGTTTCCAGGTGAACAGTGTAAGTGAGGAGAATGTGTTCCCCTGATGGTTTAATATACATGGACCACGTTACCAGATAAACAGTATAAGTGAGGAGAGTGTGTTCCCCTGATGGTCTAATATACATGGACCACGTTACCAGATAAACAGTATAAGTGAGGAGAGTGTGTTCCCCTGATGGTTTAATGCACACGGGAAATGTTACCAGGTGAACAGTATAAGTGAGGAGAGTGTGTTCCCCTGATTGTTTAATGCACTTTGGACATGTTACCAGGTGAAAAGTATAAGTGAGGAGAGTGTGTTCCCCTGATGGTTTAATATACACAGGACATGTTACCAGGTGAAATGTCTAAGTGAGGAGAGTATGTTCCCCTGATTGTTTAATGCACACGGGACATGTTACCAGGTGAACAGTATAAGTGAGGAGAGTGTGTTCCCCTGATTGTTTAATGTACACGGGACATGTTACCTGGTTAACAGAATAAGTGAGGAGAGCGTGTTCCCCTGAGGGTTTAATACAAACGGGACATGTCACCAGCTGAACAGTATAAGTGAGGAGAATGTGTTCCCCTGATTGTTTAATACACACAGGACATGTTACCAGGTGAACAGTATAAGTGAGGAGAATGTGTTCCCCTGATTGTTTAATACACACGGGACATGTCACCAGGTGAACAGTATAAGTGAGGAGAGTGTGTTCCACTGATTGTTTAATAGACACAGGACATGTTACCAGGTGAACAGTATAAGTGAGGAGAGTGTGTTCCCCTGATAGTTTAATGTACACGGGACATGTTACCAGGTGAACAGTATAAGTGAGAAGAGTGTGTTCCCCTGATTGTTTAATAGACACAGGACATGTTACCAGGTGAACAGTATAAGTGAGGAGAGTATGTTCCCCTGATTGTTTAATAGACACAGGACATGTTACCAGGTGAACAGTATAAGTGAGGAGAGTGTGTTCCCCTGATTGTTTAATATACACAGGACATGTTACCAGGTGAACAGTATAAGTGAGGAGAGTGTGTTCCCCTGATTGTTTAATGTACACGGGACATGTTACCAGGTGAAAAGTAAAAGTGAGAAGAGTGTGTTCCCCTGATTGTTTAATAGACACAGGACATGTTACCAGGTGAACAGTATAAGTGAGGAGAGTGTGTTCCCCTCATGGTTTAATATGCACAGGACATGTTACCAGGTGAACAGTATAAGTGAGAAGAGTGTGTTCCACTGATTGTTTAATAGACACAGGACATGTTACCAGGTGAACAGTGTAAGAGAGGTGAGTGTGTTCCCCTGATGATTTAATATAAACGGGACATGTCACCAGGTGAACAGCATAAGTGAGGTGAGTATGTTCCCATGATGGTTTAATATACATGGGACATGTTACCAGGTGAACAGTATATGTGAGGAGAGTGCGTTCCCCTGATTGTTTAATAGACACGGGACATGTTACCAGGTGAACAGTATAAGTGAGGAGAGTGTGTTCCCCTGATGGTTTAATATACATGGGACATGTTACCAGATAAACAGTATAAGTGAGGAGAGTGTGTTCCCCTGATTGTTTAATACGCACAGGACATGTTACCAGGTGAACAGTATAACTGAGGAGAGTTTGTTTCCCTGATTGTTTAATATACACGGGACATGTTACCAGGTGAACAGTGTAAGTGAGGAGAGTGTGTTCCCCTGATGGTTTAATATACATGGGACATGTTACCAGATAAACAGTATAAGTGAGGAGAGTGTGTTCCCCTGATTGTTTAATGCACACGGGACATGTTACCAGGTGAACCGTATAAGTGAGGTGAGTGTGTTCCCCTGATGATTTAATATAAATGGGACATGTCACCAGGTGAACAGTATAAGTGAGGTGAGTGTGTTCCCATGATGTTTTAATATACATGGGACATGTCACCAGGTCTACATTATAAGTGAGGAGACTGTGTTCCCCTGATGGTTTAATACACACGGGACATGTTACCAGGTGAACAGTATAAGTGAGGAGAGTGTGTTCCCCTGATTGTTTAATAGACACAGGACATGTTACCAGGTGAACAGTATAAGTGAGGAGAGTGTGTTCCCCTGATTGTTTAATGCACATTGGACATGTTACCAGGTGAACAGTATAAGTGAGGAGAGTGTGTTCCCCTGATTGTTTAATAGACACGGGACATGTTACCAGGTGAACAGTATAAGTGAGGAGAGTGTGGTCCCCTGATTGTTTAATACACACGGGACATGTTACCAGGTGAACAGTATAAGTGAGGCGAGTGTGTTCCCCTGATTGTTTAATACACACGGGACATGTTACCAGGTGAACAGTATAAGTGAGGAGAGTGTGTTCCCCTGATTGTTTAATACACACGGGACATGTTACCAGGTGAACAGTATAAGTGAGGAGAGTGTGTTCCCCTGATTGTTTAATACACACGGGACATGTTACCAGGTGAACAGTATAAGTGAGCAGAGTGTGTTCCCCTGATTGTTTAATATACGCGGGACATGTTTCCAGGTGAACAGTGTAAGTGAGGAGAATGTGTTCCCCTGATGGTTTAATATACATGGACCACGTTACCAGATAAACAGTATAAGTGAGGAGAGTGTGTTCCCCTGATGGTCTAATATACATGGACCACGTTACCAGATAAACAGTATAAGTGAGGAGAGTGTGTTCCCCTGATGGTTTAATGCACACGGGAAATGTTACCAGGTGAACAGTATAAGTGAGGAGAGTGTGTTCCCCTGATTGTTTAATGCACTTTGGACATGTTACCAGGTGAAAAGTATAAGTGAGGAGAGTGTGTTCCCCTGATGGTTTAATATACACAGGACATGTTACAAGGTGAAATGTCTAAGTGAGGAGAGTATGTTCCCCTGATTGTTTAATGCATACGGGACATGTTACCAGGTGAACAGTATAAGTGAGGAGAGTGTGTTCCCCTGATTGTTTAATGTACACGGGACATGTTACCTGGTTAACAGAATAAGTGAGGAGAGCGTGTTCCCCTGAGGGTTTAATACAAACGGGACATGTCACCAGCTGAACAGTATAAGTGAGGAGAATGTGTTCCCCTGATTGTTTAATACACACAGGACATGTTACCAGGTGAACAGTATAAGTGAGGAGAATGTGTTCCCCTGATTGTTTAATACACACGGGACATGTCACCAGGTGAACAGTATAAGTGAGGAGAGTGTGTTCCACTGATTGTTTAATAGACACAGGACATGTTACCAGGTGAACAGTATAAGTGAGGAGAGTGTGTTCCCCTGATAGTTTAATGTACACGGGACATGTTACCAGGTGAACAGTATAAGTGAGAAGAGTGTGTTCCCCTGATTGTTTAATAGACACAGGACATGTTACCAGGTGAACAGTATAAGTGAGGAGAGTATGTTCCCCTGATTGTTTAATAGACACAGGACATGTTACCAGGTGAACAGTATAAGTGAGGAGAGTGTGTTCCCCTGATTGTTTAATATACACAGGACATGTTACCAGGTGAACAGTATAAGTGAGGAGAGTATGTTCCCCTGATTGTTTAATGTACACAGGACATGTTACCAGGTGAACAGTATAAGTGAGGAGAGTGTGTTCCCCTGATTGTTTAATGTACACGGGACATGTTACCAGGTGAAAAGTAAAAGTGAGAAGAGTGTGTTCCCCTGATTGTTTAATGCACTTTGGACATGTTACCAGGTGAAAAGTATAAGTGAGGAGAGTGTGTTCCCCTGATGGTTTAATATACACAGGACATGTTACCAGGTGAAATGTCTAAGTGAGGAGAGTATGTTCCTCTGATTGTTTAATGCACACGGGACATGTTACCAGGTGAACAGTATAAGTGAGGAGAGTGTGTTCCCCTGATTGTTTAATGTACACGGGACATGTTACCTGGTTAACAGAATAAGTGAGGAGAGCGTGTTCCCCTGAGGGTTTAATACAAACGGGACATGTCACCAGCTGAACAGTATAAGTGAGGAGAATGTGTTCCCCTGATTGTTTAATACACACAGGACATGTTACCAGGTGAACAGTATAAGTGAGAAGAGTGTGTTCCCCTGATTGTTTAATAGACACAGGACATGTTACCAGGTGAACAGTATAAGTGAGGAGAGTATGTTCCCCTGATTGTTTAATAGACACAGGACATGTTACCAGGTGAACAGTATAAGTGAGGAGAGTGTGTTCCCCTGATTGTTTAATATACACAGGACATGTTACCAGGTGAACAGTATAAGTGAGGAGAGTATGTTCCCCTGATTGTTTCAAGTACACAGGACATGTTACCAGGTGAACAGTATAAGTGAGGAGAGTGTGTTCCCCTGATTGTTTAATGTACACGGGACATGTTACCAGGTGAAAAGTAAAAGTGAGAAGAGTGTGTTCCCCTGATTGTTTAATAGACACAGGACATGTTACCAGGTGAACAGTATAAGTGAGGAGAGTATGTTCCCCTGATTGTTTAATGTACACAGGACATGTTACCAGGTGAACAGTATAAGTGAGGAGAGTGTGTTCCCCTGATGGTTTAATATACACGGGACATGTTACCAGGTGAATAGTATAAGTGAGGAGAGTGTGTTCCCCTGATGGTTTAATACACACGGGACATGTTACCAGGTGAACAGTATAAGTGAGGAGAGTGTGCTCCCTTGATGGTTTAACATACACGGGACATGTTACCAGGAGAACTCCATAAGTGAGGAGAGTGTGTCCCCCTGATTGTTTTACATACAAGGGACATGTTACCAGGTGAACAGTATAAGTGAGCAGAGTGTGTTCCCCTGATTGTCTAATGCACACGGGACATGTTACCAGGTGAACAGTGTAAGTGAGGAGAGTGTGTTCCCCTGATGGTTTAATACACACGGGACATGTTACCAGGTGAGCAGTATAAGTGAGGAGAGTGTGTTCCGCTGATTGTTTAATACACACGGGTCATGTTACCAGGTGAACAGTATAAGTGAGCAGAGTGTGTTCCCCTGAGGGTTTAATATACATGGGACATGTTACCAGGTGAACTCGATAAGTGAGGAGAGTGTGTCCCCCTGATGGTTTAACATACAAGGGACATGTTACCAGGTGAAAAGTATAAGTGAGCAGAGTGTGTTCCCCTGATTGTTTAATATACATGGGACATGTTACCAGGTGAACAGTATAAGTGAGGAGAGTGTGTTCCCCTGATGGGTTAATATACACAGGACATGTTGCCAGGTGAGCAGTATAAGTGAGGAGAGTGTGTTCCCTTGATGGTTTAATACAAACGGGACATGTTACCAGGTGAACAGTATAAGTGAGGAGAGTGTGTTCCCTTGATGGTTTAATATACACAGGACATATCACCAGGTGAACAGTTTAAGTGAGGAGAGTATGTTCCCCTGATGGTTTAATACACACGGGACATGTTACCAAGTGAACATTATAAGTGTGGAGAGTGTGTTCCCCTGATGGTTTTATACAGACGGGACATGTTACCAGGTGAAAAGTATAATTGAGGAGAGTGTGTTCCCCTGAGGGTTTAATATACATGGGACATGTTACCAGGTGAAAAGTATAAGTGAGGAGAGTGTGTGCCCCTGATGGTTTGATACACACGGGACATGTTACCAGATGAACAGTAGAAGTAAGGAGAGTGTGTTCCCCTGATGGTTTTCTACACACGGGACATGTTACCAGATGAACATTATAAGTGAGGAGAGTGTTTTCCACTGATGGTTTAATACAGACGGGACATGTTACCAGGTGAACATTATAAGTGTGGAGAGTGTGTTCCCCTGATGGTTTAATACAGACGGGACATGTTACCACGTGAACAGTATAAGTGAGGAGAGTATGTTCCCCTGATTGTTTAATACACCCAGGACATGTTACCAGGTGAACAGTATAAGTGAGGAGAGTGTGTTCCCCTGATTGTATAATACACACGGGACATGTTACCAGGTGAACAGTGTAAGTGAGGAGAGTGTGTTCCCCTGATGGTTTAATACGCACGGGACATGTTACCAGGTGAACAGTATAAGTGAGGAGAGTGTGTTCCCCTGATTGTTTAATACACACAGGACATGTTACCAGGTGAGCAGTATAAGTGAGGAGAGTGTGTTCCCCTGATTGTTTAATACACACAGGACATGTCACCAGGTGAACAGTATAAGTGAGGAGAGTGTGATCCCCTGATTGTTTAATACACACAGGACATGTTACCAGGTGAGCA
Organism: Heterodontus francisci; assembly: GCF_036365525.1. NCBI lineage: Eukaryota > Metazoa > Chordata > Chondrichthyes > Heterodontiformes > Heterodontidae > Heterodontus > Heterodontus francisci. The sequence continues at coordinate 1,132,352 of NW_027140423.1, read as the reverse complement.
GTATAAGTGAGGAGAGTGTGTTCCCCTGATTGTTTAATACACACAGGACATGTCACCAGGTGAACAGTTTAATTGAGGAGAGTGTGTTCCCCTGATTGTTTAATACACACAGGACATGTCACCAGGTGAACAGTATAAGTGAGGAGAGTGTGTTCCACTGATGGTTTAATATGCACGGGACATGTTACCAGGTGAACAGTTTCAGTGAGGAGAGTGTATTCCCCTGATTGTTTAATACACACAGGACATGTTACCAGGTGAACAGTGTAAGTGAGGAGAGTGTGTTCCACTGATGGTTTAATATACACGGGACATGTTACCAGGTGAACAGTAGAAGTGAGGAGAGTGTGTTCCCCTGATTGTTTAATACACACGGGGCATGTTACCAGGTGAACAGTATAGGTGAGGAGAATGTGTTCCCCTGATGGTTTAATACACACGGGACATGTTACCAGGTGAACAGTGTAAGTGAGGAGAGTGTGTTCCACTGATGGTTTAATATACACGGGACATGTTACCAGGTGAACAGTTTCAGTGAGGAGAGTGTATTCCCCTGATTGTTTAATACACACAGGACATGTTACCAGGTGAACAGTATAAGTGAGGAGAGTGTGTTCCCCTGATTGTTTAATACACACGGGACATGTTACCAGGTGAACAGTATAGGTGAGGAGAATGTGTTCCCCTGATGGTTTAATACACACAGGACATGTTACCAGGTGAACAGTATAAGTGAGGAGAGTATGTTCCCCTGATTGTTTAATAGACTCAGGACATGTTACCAGGTGAACAGTATAAGTGAGGAGAGTGTGTTCCCCTGATTGTTTAATATACACAGGACATGTTACCAGGTGAACAGTATAAGTGAGGAGAGTATGTTCCCCTGATTGTTTAATGTACACAGGACATGTTACCAGGTGAACAGTATAAGTGAGGAGAGTGTGTTCCCCTGATTGTTTAATGTACACGGGACATGTTACCAGGTGAAAAGTAAAAGTGAGAAGAGTGTGTTCCCCTGATTGTTTAATAGACACAGGACATGTTACCAGGTGAACAGTATAAGTGAGGAGAGTATGTTCCCCTGATTGTTTAATGTACACAGGACATGTTACCAGGTGAACAGTATAAGTGAGGAGAGTGTGTTCCCCTGATGGTTTAATATACACGGGACATGTTACCAGGTGAAAAGTATAAGTGAGGAGAGTGTGTTCCCCTGATGGTCTAATATACACAGGACATGTTACCAGGTGAAATGTCTAAGTGAGGAGAGTATGTTCCCCTGATTGTTTAATGCACACGGGACATGTTACCAGGTGAACAGTATAAGTGAGGAGAGTGTGTTCCCCTGATTGTTTAATGTACACGGGACATGTTACCTGGTTAACAGAATAAGTGAGGAGAGCGTGTTCCCCTGAGGGTTTAATACAAACGGGACATGTCACCAGCTGAACAGTATAAGTGAGGAGAATGTGTTCCCCTGATTGTTTAATACACACAGGACATGTTACCAGGTAAACAGTATAAGTGAGGAGAATGTGTTCCCCTGATTGTTTAATACACACGGGACATGTTACCAGATGAACAGTATAAGTGAGGAGAGTGTGTTCCACTGATTGTTTAATAGACACAGGACATGTTACCAGGTGAACAGTATAAGTGAGGAGAGTGTGTTCCCCTGATAGTTTAATGTACACGGGACATGTTACCAGGTGAACAGTATAAGTGAGAAGAGTGTGTTCCCCTGATTGTTTAATAGACACAGGACATGTTACCAGGTGAACAGTATAAGTGAGGAGAGTATGTTCCCCTGATTGTTTAATAGACACAGGACATGTTACCAGGTGAACAGTATAAGTGAGGAGATTGTGTTCCCCTGATTGTTTAATATACACAGGACATGTTACCAGGTGAACAGTATAAGTGAGGAGAGTATGTTCCCCTGATTGTTTAATGTACACAGGACATGTTACCAGTTGAACAGTATAAGTGAGGAGAGTGTGTTCCCCTGATTGTTTAATGTACACGGGACATGTTACCAGGTGAAAAGTAAAAGTGAGAAGAGTGTGTTCCCCTGATTGTTTAATAGACACAGGACATGTTACCAGGTGAACAGTATAAGTGAGGAGAGTATGTTCCCCTGATTGTTTAATGTACACAGGACATGTTACCAGGTGAACAGTATAAGTGAGGAGAGTGTGTTCCCCTGATGGTTTAATATACACGGGACATGTTACCAGGTGAACAGTATAAGTGAGGAGAGTGTGTTCCCCTGATGGTTTAATACACACGGGACATGTTACCAGGTGAACAGTATAAGTGAGGAGAGTGTGCTCCCTTGATGGTTTAACATACACGGGACATGTTACCAGGTGAACTCCATAAGTGAGGAGAGTGTGTCCCCCTGATTGTTTTACATACAAGGGACATGTTACCAGGTGAACAGTATAAGTGAGCAGAGTGTGTTCCCCTGATTGTTTAATGCACACGGGACATGTTACCAGGTGAACAGTGTAAGTGAGGAGAGTGTGTTCCCCTGATGGTTTAATACACACGGGACATGTTACCAGGTGAGCAGTATAAGTGAGGAGAGTGTGTTCCGCTGATTGTTTAATACACACGGGTCATGTTACCAGGTGAACAGTATAAGTGAGCAGAGTGTGTTCCCCTGAGGGTTTAATATACATGGGACATGTTACCAGGTGAACTCGATAAGTGAGGAGAGTGTGTCCCCCTGATGGTTTAACATACAAGGGACGTGTTACCAGGTGAAAAGTATAAGTGAGCAGAGTGTGTTCCCCTGATTGTTTAATATACATGGGACATGTTACCAGGTGAACAGTATAAGTGAGGAGAGTGTGTTCCCCTGATGGGTTCATATACACAGGACATGTTACCAGGTGAGCAGTATAAGTGAGGAGAGTGTGTTCCCTTGATGGTTTAATATACACAGGACATATCACCAGGTGAACAGTTTAAGTGAGGAGAGTATGTTCCCCTGATGGTTTAATACACACGGGACATGTTACCAAGTGAACATTATAAGTGTGGAGAGTGTGTTCCCCTGATGGTTTTATACAGACGGGACATGTTACCAGGTGAAAAGTATAATTGAGGAGAGTGTGTTCCCCTGAGGGTTTAATATACATGGGACATGTTACCAGGTGAAAAGTATAAGTGAGGAGAGTGTGTTCCCCTGATGGTTTTATACACACGGGACATGTTACCAGATGAACAGTATAAGTAAGGAGAGTGTGTTCCCCTGATGGTTTCCTACACACGGGACATGTTACCAGATGAACATTATAAGTGAGGAGAGTGTTTTCCACTGATGGTTTAATACAGACGGGACATGTTACCAGGTGAACATTATAAGTGTGGAGAGTGTGTTCCCCTGATGGTTTAATACACACGGGACATGTTACCAGGTGAGCAGTATAAGTGAGGAGAGTGTGTTCCGCTGATTGTTTAATACACACGGGTCATGTTACCAGGTGAACAGTATAAGTGAGCAGAGTGTGTTCCCCTGAGGGTTTAATATACATGGGACATGTTACCAGGTGAACTCGATAAGTGAGGAGAGTGTGTCCCCCTGATGGTTTAACATACAAGGGACGTGTTACCAGGTGAAAAGTATAAGTGAGCAGAGTGTGTTCCCCTGATTGTTTAATATACATGGGACATGTTACCAGGTGAACAGTATAAGTGAGGAGAGTGTGTTCCCCTGATGGGTTCATATACACAGGACATGTTACCAGGTGAGCAGTATAAGTGAGGAGAGTGTGTTCCCTTGATGGTTTAATATACACAGGACATATCACCAGGTGAACTGTTTAAGTGAGGAGAGTATGTTCCCCTGATGGTTTAATACACACGGGACATGTTACCAAGTGAACATTATAAGTGTGGAGAGTGTGTTCCCCTGATGGTTTTATACAGACGGGACATGTTACCAGGTGAAAAGTATAATTGAGGAGAGTGTGTTCCCCTGAGGGTTTAATATACATGGGACATGTTACCAGGTGAAAAGTATAAGTGAGGAGAGTGTGTTCCCCTGATGGTTTTATACACACGGGACATGTTACCAGATGAACAGTATAAGTAAGGAGAGTGTGTTCCCCTGATGGTTTCCTACACACGGGACATGTTACCAGATGAACATTATAAGTGAGGAGAGTGTTTTCCACTGATGGTTTAATACAGACGGGACATGTTACCAGGTGAACATTATAAGTGTGGAGAGTGTGTTCCCCTGATGGTTTAATACAGACGGGACATGTTACCACGAGAACAGTATAAGTGAGGACAGTATATTCCCCTGATTGTTTAATACACCCAGGACATGTTACCAGGTGAACAGTATAAGTGAGGAGAGTGTGTTCCCCTGATTGTTTAATACACACGGGACATGTTACCAGGTGAACAGTGTAAGTGAGGAGAGTGTGTTCCCCTGATGGTTTAATACGCACGGGACATGTTACCAGGTGAACAGTATAAGTGAGGAGAGTGTGTTCCCCTGATTGTTTAATACACACAGGACATGTTACCAGGTGAGCAGTATAAGTGAGGAGAGTGTGTTCCCCTGATTGTTTAATACACACAGGACATGTCACCAGGTGAACAGTATAAGTGAGGAGAGTGTGATCCCCTGATTGTTTAATACACACAGGACATGTTACCAGGTGAGCAGTATAAGTGAGGAGAGTGTGTTCCCCTGATTGTTTAATACACACAGGACATGTCACCAGGTGAACAGTTTAAGTGAGGAGAGTGTGTTCCCCTGATTGTTTAATACACACAGGACATGTCACCAGGTGAACAGTATAAGTGAGGAGAGTGTGTTCCACTGATGGTTTAATATACACGGGACATGTTACCAGGTGAACAGTTTCAGTGAGGAGAGTGTATTCCCCTGATTGTTTAATACACACAGGACATGTTACCAGGTGAACAGTGTAAGTGAGGAGAGTGTGTTCCACTGATGGTTTAATATACACGGGACATGTTACCAGGTGAACAGTAGAAGTGAGGAGAGTGTGTTCCCCTGATTGTTTAATACACACGGGACATGTTACCAGGTGAACAGTATAGGTGAGGAGAATGTGTTCCCCTGATGGTTTAATACACACGGGACATGTTACCAGGTGAACAGTGTAAGTGAGGAGAGTGTGTTCCACTGATGGTTTAATATACACGGGACATGTTACCAGGTGAACAGTTTCAGTGAGGAGAGTGTATTCCCCTGATTGTTTAACACACACAGGACATGTTACCAGGTGAACAGTATAAGTGAGGAGAGTGTGTTCCCCTGATTGTTTAATACACACGGGACATGTTACCAGGTGAACAGTATAGGTGAGGAGAATGTGTTCCCCTGATGGTTTAATACACACGGGACATGTTACCAGGTGAACAGTATAAGTGAGGAGAGTATGTTCCCCTGATTGTTTAATAGACTCAGGACATGTTACCAGGTGAACAGTATAAGTGAGGAGAGTGTGTTCCCCTGTTTGTTTAATATACACAGGACATGTTACCAGGTGAACAGTATAAGTGAGGAGAGTATGTTCCCCTGATTGTTTAATGTACACAGGACATGTTACCAGGTGAACAGTATAAGTGAGGAGAGTGTGTTCCCCTGATTGTTTAATGTACACGGGACATGTTACCAGGTGAAAAGTAAAAGTGAGAAGAGTGTGTTCCCCTGATTGTTTAATAGACACAGGACATGTTACCAGGTGAACAGTATAAGTGAGGAGAGTATGTTCCCCTGATTGTTTAATGTACACAGGACATGTTACCAGGTGAACAGTATAAGTGAGGAGAGTGTGTTCCCCTGATGGTTTAATATACACGGGACATGTTACCAGGTGAACAGTATAAGTGAGGAGAGTGTGTTCCCCTGATGGTTTAATACACACGGGACATGTTACCAGGTGAACAGTATAAGTGAGGAGAGTGTGCTCCCTTGATGGTTTAACATACACGGGACATGTTACCAGGTGAACTCCATAAGTGAGGAGAGTGTGTCCCCCTGATGGTTTTACATACAAGGGACATGTTACCAGGTGAACAGTATAAGTGAGCAGAGCGTGTTCCCCTGATGGTTTAATACACACGGGACATGTTACCAGGTGAACAGTGTAAGTGAGGAGAGTGTGTTCCCCTGATGGTTTAATACGCACGGGACATGTTACCAGGTGAACGGTATAAGTGAGGAGAGTGTGTTCCCCTGATTGTTTAATACACACGGGACATGTTACCTGATGAACAGTATAATTGAGGGGAGTGTATTCCCCTGAGGGTTTAATATACATGGGACATTTTACCAGGTGAACTCAATAAGTGAGCGGAGTGTGTTCCCCTGAGGGTTTAATACACATGGTACATGTTACCAGGTGAACTCCATAAGTGAGGAGAGTGTGTTCCCCTGATTGTTTAATACACATGGGACATGTTACCAGCTGAACAGTATCAGAGAGGAGAGTGTGTTCCCCTGATGGATTAATATACACGGGACATGTTACCAGGTGAACCGTATAAGTGAGGAGAGGGTGTTCCCCTGATGGTTTAATATACACAGGACATGTTACCAGGTGAACAGTATAAGTGAGGAGAGTATGTTCCTCTGATGGTTTAATATACACAGGACATATCACCAGGTGAACAGTTTAAGTGAGGAGAGTATGTTCCCCTGATGGCTTAATACACACGGGACATGTAACCAAGTGAACATTATAAGTGTGGAGAGTGTGTTCCCCTGATGGTTTTATACAGACGGGACATGTTACCAGGTGAAAAGTATAATTGAGGAGAGTGTGTTCCCCTGAGGGTTTAATATACATGGGACATGTTACCAGGTGAAAAGTATAAGTGAGTAGAGTGTGTTCCCCTGATGGTTTTATACACACGGGACATGTTACCAGATGAACAGTATAAGTAAGGAGAGTGTGTTCCCCTGATGGTTTCCTACACACGGGACATGTTACCAGATGAACATTGTAAGTGAGGAGAGTGTTTTCCACTGATGGTTTAATACAGACGGGACATGTTACCAGGTGAACATTATAAGTGTGGAGAGTGTGTTCCCCTGATGGTTTAATACAGACGGGACATGTTACCACGTGAACAGTATAAGTGAGGAGAGTATGTTCCCCTGATTGTTTAATACACCCAGGACATGTTACCAGGTGAACAGTATAGGTGAGGAGAGTATGTTCCCCTGATGGTTTAATACACACGGGACATGTTACCAGGTGAACAGTATAAGTGAGGAGAGTGTGTTCCCCTGATTGTTTAATACACACAGGACATGTCACCAGGTGAACAGTATAAGTGAGGAGAGTGTGTTCCACTGATGGTTTAATATACACGGGACATGTTACCAGGTGAACAGTTTAAGTGAGGAGAGTGTGTTCCCCTGATTGTTTAATACACACAGGACATGTCACCAGGTGAACAGTATAAGTGAGGAGAGTGTGTTCCACTGATGGTTTAAAACAAACAAGACATGTTACCAGGTGAACATTATAAGTGAGGAGAGTGTGTTCCCCTGATTGTTTAATACGCACGGGACATGTTTCCAGGTGAACAGTATTAGTGAGGAGAGTGTGTTCCATTGATGGTTTAATATGCACGGGACATGTTACCAGGTGAACAGTATAAGTGAGGAGAGTGTGTTCCCCTGATTGTTTAATATGCACGGGACATGTTACCAGTTGAACAGTATAAGTGAGGAGAGTGTGTTCCACTGATGGTTTAATATGCACGGGACATGTTACCAGGTGAACAGTATAAGTGAGGAGAGTGTGTTTCCCTGATTGTTTAATACGCACGGGACATGTTAATAGGTGAACAGTATTAGTGAGGAGAGTGTGTTCCACTGATGGTTTGATACACATAGGACATGTTACCAGGTGAACAGTATAAGTGAGGAGAGTGTGTTCCCCTGATGGTTTAATGCACACAGGACATGTGACCATTTGAATAGTATAAGTGAGGAGAGTGTGTTCCCCTGATGGTTTAATGCACACGGGACATGTTGCCAGGAGAACAGTAGAAGTGAGGAGAGTGTGTTCCCCTGATGGTTTAATATACACGGGACATGTTACCAGATGAACAGATTATAGTGAGGAGAGTGTGGTCCACTGATGGTTTAATACACACGGGACATGTTACCAGGTGAACAGTATAAGTGAGGAGAGTGATTTCCCCTGATGGTTTAATGTACACGGGACATGTTACCAGGTGAACAGTATAAGTGGGGAGAGTGTGTTCCCCTGATGGTTTAATATACACAGGACATGTTACCAGGTGAACAGTACAAGAGAGGAGAGTGTGTTCCCCTGATAGTTTAATACACACGGGACATGTTACAAGGTGAACAGTATAAGTGAGGAGAGTGTGTTCCCCTGATGGTTTAATGTACACAGGACATGTTACCAGGTGAACAGTATAAGTGAGGAGAGTGCTTTCCCCTGATGGTTTAATGCACACGGGACATGTTACCAGGTGAACAGTATAAGTGAGGAGAGTGTGTTCCCCTGATTGTTTAATACACACGAGACATGTCACCAAATGAACTGTATAAGTGAGGAGAGTGTGTTCCCCTGATGATTTAATAGACACGGGACATGTTTCCAGGTGATCAGTGTAAGTGAGGAGAGTGTGTTCCCCTGATTGTTTAATACGCACGGGACATGTTACCAGGTGAACAGTTTAAGTGAGAAAAGTGTGTTCCCCTGATGGTTTAATATACACGGGACATGTCAACAGGTGAAATGATTAAGTGAGGAGAGTGTGTTCCCCTGATGGTTTAATATACACAGGACATGTTACCAGGTGAACAGTATAAGTGAGGAGAGTGCTTTCCCCTGATGGTTTAATGTACACGGGACATGTTACCAGGTGAACAGTATAAGTGGGGAGAGTGTGTTTCCCTGATGGTTTAATACACATGGGACATGTTACCAGATGAACAGTCTCAGTGAGGAGAGTGTGTTCCCCTGGTGGTTTAATGTACACAGGACATGTTACCAGGTGAATGAATAAGTGAGGAGTGATTGTTCCCATGATTGTTTAATACACACGCGACATGTCACCAGGTGAACAGTATAAGTGAGGAGAGTGCGTTCCCCGAATTGTTTAATACTCACGGGACATGTAACAAAGTGAAAAGTATAAGTGAGGAGAGTGTGTTCCCCTGATTGTTTAATACGCACGGGACATTTCACCAGGTGAACAGAATAAGTGAGGAGAGTGTGTTCGCCTGTTGGTTTAATATACACGGGACATGTTACCAGGTGAACAGTATAAGTGAGGAGAGTGTGTTCCCCTGATGGTTTAATATACCCGGGACATGTTACCAGATGAACAGTATAAGTGAGGAGAGTGTGTTCCCCGATTGTTTAATACACATGGGACATGTCACCAAATGAACTGTCTGAGTGAGGAGAGTGTGTTCCCCTGATGGTTTAATGCACACAGGACATGTTACCAGGTGAACAGTATAAGTGAGGAGAGTGTGTTCCCCTGATTGTTTAATACACACGGGACATGTCACCAAATGAACTGTATAAGTGAGGAGAGTGTGTTCTGCTGATGGTTTAATGCACACAGGACATGTTACCAGGTGAACAGTATAAGTGAGGAGAGTGTGTTCCCCTGAAGGTTTAATATACACGAGACGTGTTACCAGGTGAACAGTATAAGTGAGGAGAGTGTGTTCCCCTGATGGTTTAATATACACGGGACATGTCACCAGGTGAACAGTATATGTGAGGAGAATGTGTTCCCCTGATTGTTCAATACGCACGGGACATGTTGCCAGGTGAACAGTATAAGTGAGGAGAGTGTGTTCCCCTGATGGTTTAATATGCAAGGGACATGTTACCAGGTGAACAGTGTAAGTGAGGAGAGTGTGTTCCCCTGATAGTTTAATATGCAAGGGACATGTTACCAGGTGAACAGTGTAAGTGAGGAGAGTGTGTTCCCCTGATGGTTTAATATACACGGGACATGTCAACAGGTGAAACGTTTAAGTGAGGAGAGTGTGTTCCCCTGATGGTTTAAAAGACACGGGACATGTTACCAGGTGAACAGAATAAGTGAGGAGAGTGCGTTCCCCTGATTGTTTAATACGCACGGGACATGTCACCAGGTGAACAGTAGAAGTGAGCAGAATGTGTTCCCCTGATGGTTTAATATGCAAGGGACATGTTACCAGATGAACAGTATAAGTGAGGAGAGTGTGTTCCCCTGATGGTTTAATATACAAGGGACATGTTACCAGATGAACAGATTCGAGTGAGGAGAGTATGTTCCCCTGAAGGTTTAATACACACGGGACATTTCACCAGGTGAACAGTATAAGTGAGGAGAGTGTGTTCCACTGATGGTTTAATATGCACGGAACATGTTACCAGATGAAGAGTATAAGTGAGGAGAGTGTGTTCCACTGATGGTTTAATATACACGGGACATGTTACCAGGTGAACGGTATAAGTGAGGAGAGTGCATTCCCCTGATGGTTTAATATACACGGGACATGTTACCAGGTGAACAGTATAAGAGAGGAGAGTGTGTTCCCCTGATTGTTTAATATACACGGGACATGTTACCAGGTGAACAGTATAAGTGAGGAGAGTGCTTTCCCCTGATGGTTTAATATACACGGGACACGTTACCAGGTGAACAGTATAAGAGAGGAGAGTGTGTTCCCCTGATTGTTTAATATACACGGGGCATGTTATCAGGTGAACAGTATAAGTGAGGAGAATGTGTTCCCCTGATTGTTTAATACACACAGGACATGTTACCAGGTGAACAGTATAAGTGAGGAGAATGTGTTCCCATGATGGTTTAATATACACGGGACATGTTACCAGGTGTACAGTATAAGTGAGGAGAATGTGTTCCCCTGATGGTTTTATATACACGGGACATGTTACCAGGTGAACTGTATAAGTGAGGAGAGTGTGTTCCCCTGATGGTTTAATACACACGGGACATGTCACCAGGTGAACAGTATAAGTGAGGAGAGTGTGTCCCCCTGATGGTTTAATGCACACAGGACATGTTACCAGGTGAACAGTATAAGTGAGGAGAGTGTGTTCCCCTGATGGTTTAATATGCACGGGACATGTTACCAGGTGAACAGTATAAGTGAGGAGAGTGTGTTCCCCTGATGGTTTAATATACACGGGACATGTCACCAGGTGAACTGTATATGTGAGGAGAATGTGTACCCCTGATTGTTTAATAAGCACGGGACATGTTGCCAGGCGAACAGTGTAAGTGAGGAGAGTGTGTTCCCCTGATGGTTTAATATACACGGGACATGTCAACAGGTGAAAAGTTTAAGTGAGGAGAGTGTGTTCCCCTGATGGTTTAATATACACGGGACATGTCATCAGGTGAACAGTAGAAGTGCGGAGAGAGTGTTCCCCTGATTGTTTAGTACACCCGGGACTTGTCACCAAATGAACTGTATAAGTGAGGAGTGTGTGTTTCCCTGATGGTTTAATACACATGGGACATGTTACCAGATGAACAGTCTCAGTGAGGAGAGTGTGTTCCCCTGATGGTTTAATATACACAGGACATGTTACCAGGTGAATGTATAAGTGAGGAGAGTTTGTTCCCCTGATTGTTTAATACACACGCGACATGTCACCAGGTGAACAGTATAAGTGAGGAGAGTGTGTTCCCCTGATGGTTTAATACGCATGGGACATTTCACCAAGTGAACTGTATAAGTGAGGAGAGTGTGTTCCCCTGATTGTTTAATGCACACGGGACATGTTACCATGTGAACAGTATAAGTGAGGAGAGTATGTTCCCCTGATGGTTTAATATACACGGGACATGTTACCAGGTGAACAGTATAAGTGAGGAGAGTGCTTTCCCCTGATGGTTTAATATACACAGGACATGTTACCAGGTGAACAGTATAAGTGAGGAGAGTGTTTTCCCTTGATGGTTTAATATACACGAGACATGTTACCAGGTGAACAGTATAAGTGAGGAGAGTGTGTTCCCATGATGATTTAATATACACGGGACATGTTACCAGGTGAACAGTATAAGTGAGGAGAGTGAGTGCCCCTGATTGTTTTATATACCCGGGACATGTCACCAGGCGAACAGTATAAGTGAGCAGAATGTGTTCCCCTGATGGTTTAATATGCACGGGACATGTTACCAGATGAACAGTATAAGTGAGGAGAGTGTGTTCCCCTGATGGTTTAATATGCACGGGACATGTTTCCAGCTGAACAGTATAAGTGAGGAGAGTGTGTTCCCCTGATGGTTTAATATACATGGGACATGTTACCAGGTGAACAGTATAACTGAAGAGAGTGTGTTCCCCTGATGGTTTAATATACACGGGACATGTTACCAGGTGAACAGTATAAGTGAGGAGAGTGCTTTCCCCTGATGGTTTAATATACACAGGACATATTACCAGGTGAACAGTATAAGTGAGGAGAGTGTGTACCCTTGATGGTTTAATATACACGGGACATGTTACCAGGTGAACAGTATAAGTGAGGACAGTGTGTTCCCCTGATGGTTTAATATACACGGGACATGTTACCAGGTGAACAGTATAAGTGAGTAGAGTGTGTTCCCCTGCTGGTTTAATATACATGGGACATGTTACCAGGTGAACTGTGTAAGTGAGGAGAGTGTGTTCCCCTGATGGTTTAATATACACAGGACATGTCACCAGGTGAAAAGTTTAAGTGAGGAGAGTGTGTTCCCCTGATGGATTAATACTGACAGGACATGTTACCAGATGAACAATATAAGTGAGGAGCTTGTGTTCCCATGATGGTTTAATACAGACGGGACATGTTACCAGATGAACAGTATAAGTGAGGAGAGTGTGTTCCCCTGATTGTTTAATACACACGGGACATGTCTTCAACTGAACTGCATAAGTGAGGAGAGTGTGTTCCCCTGATGGTTTAATACTGAGGGGACATGTTACCAGGTGAACAGGATAAGTGAGGAGAGTGTGTTCCCCTGATGGTTTAATACACACGGTACATGTTACCAGGTGAACAGTATAAGTGAGGAGAGTGTGTTCCCCTGATGGTTTAATATGCACGTTACATGTTACCAGGTGAACAGTATAATTGAGGAGAGTGAGTTCCGCTGATTGTTTTATATACCCGGGACACGTCAACAGGTGAACAGTATAAGTGAGAAGAGTGTGTTCCCCTGATTGTTTAATACACACGGGACATGTCACCAGGTGAACAGTATAAGTGAGGAGAGTGAGTTCCCCTGATTGTTTTATATACACGGGATATGTCAACAGGTGAACAGTGTAAGTGAGGAGAGTATGTTCCCCTGATGGTTTAATACACACGGGACATGTCACCAGTTGAACAGTATAAGTGAGGAGAGTGAGTTCCCCTGATTGTTTAATACACACGGGACATGTCACCAGGTGAACAGTATAAGTGAGCGGAATGTGTTCCCCTGATGGTTTAATATGCACGGGACATGTTACCAGATGAACAGTATAAGTGAGGAGAGTGTGTTCCCCTGATGGTATAATATGCACGGGACATGTTTCCAGCTGAACAGTATAAGTGAGGAGAATGTGTTCCCCTGATGGTTTAATATGCACGGGACATGTTTCCAGCTGAACAGTATAAGTGAGGAGAGTGTGTTCCCTTGATGGTTTAATATACACGGGACATGTTACCAGGTGAACATTATAAGTGAGGAGAGTGAGTTCCCCTGATTGTTTAATACACACGGGACATGTCACCAGGTGAACAGTATAAGTGAGGAGAGTGAGTTCCCCTGATTGTTTAATACACACGGGACATGCCAACAGGTGAACAGTATAAGTGAGGAGAGCGTGTTCCCCTGATTGTTTAATACACACGGGACATGTCAACAGGTGAACAGTATAAGTGAGGAGAGTGTGTTCCCCTGATTGTTTAATACACACGGGACATGTCACCAGGTGAACAGTATAAGTGAGGAGCTTGTGTTCCCCTGATGGTTTAGTAATGACGGGACATGTTACCAGATGAACAGTATAAGTGAGGAGAGTGTGTTCCCCTGATGGTTTAATATGCACGGGACATGTTTCCAGCTGAACAGTATAAGTGAGGAGAGTGTGTTCCCCTGATGGTTTAATATGCACGGGACATGTTTCCAGCTGAACAGTATAAGTGAGGAGAGTGTGTTCCCCTGATGGTTTAATATGCACGGGACATGTTTCCAGCTGAACAGTATAAGTGACGAGAGTGTGTTCCCCTGATGGTTTAATATACACGGGACATGTTACCAGGTGAACAGTATAAGTGAGGAGAGTGTGTTCCCTTGATGGTTTAATATACACGGGACATGTTATCAGGTGAACAGTATAAGTGAGGACAGTGTGTTCCCCTGGTGGTTTAATATACACGGGATACGTTAGCAGGTGAACAGTATAAGTGAGGAGAGTGTGTTCCCCTGCTGGTTTAATATACATGGGACATGTTACCAGGTGAACAGTGTAAGTGAGGAGAGTGTGTTCCCCTAATGGTTTAATACTGACGGGACATGTTACCAGATGAACAGTATAAGTGAGGAGCTTGTGTTCCCCTGATGGATTAATACTGACGGGACATGTTACCAGATGAACAGTATAAGTGAAGAGCTTGTGTTCCCATGTTGGTTTAATACAGACGGGTCATGTTACCAGATGAACAGTATAAGTGAGGGGAGTGTGTTCCCCTGATGGTTTAATGCACACAGGACATGTTACCAGGTGAACAGTATAAATGAGGAGAGTGTGTTCCTCTGATGGTTTAATACTGAGGGGACATGTTACCAGGTGAACAGTATAAGTGAGGAGAATGTGTTCCCCTGATGGTTTAATACACACGGGACATATCACCGGGTGAACAGTATAAGTGAGGAGAGTGTGTTCCCCTGATGGTTTAATATACACAAGACATGTCACCAGGTGAACAGTATAAGTGAGGAGAGTGTGTTCCCCTGATGGTTTAATACACACGGGACATGTCACCAGGTGAACAGTATAACTGAGGAGAGTGAGTTCCCCTGATGGTTTAATATACACGGTATATGTTACCAGGTGAAAAGTATAAGTGAGGAGAATGTGTTCCCCTGATGGTTTAATATACACGGGACATGTTACCAGGTGAACAGTATAAGTGAGGAGAATGTGTTCCCCTGATGATTTAATACTGACGGGACATGTTACCAGGTGAACAGTATAAGTGAGGAGAGTGTGTTCCCCTGATGGTTTAATACGCATGGGACATTTCACCAAGTGAACTGTATAAGTGAGGAGAGTTGTTCCCCTGATGGTTTAATGCACACAGGACATGTTACCAGGTGAACAGTATAAGTGAGGAGAGTCTGATCCCTTGATGGTTTAATATCCACGGGACATGTTACCAGGTGAACAGTATAAGTGAGGAGAATGTGTTCCCTTGATGGTTTAATATACACGGGACATGTTACCAGGTGAACAGTATTAGTGAGGAGCTTGTGTTCCCCTGATGGTTTGATATACACGGGACATGTTACCAGGTGAACAGTATAAGTGAGGAGATTGTGTTCCCCTGATGGTTTGATATACACGGGACATGTTACCAGGTGAACAGTATAAGTGAGGAGAGTGTGTTCACCTGATGGTTTAATACTGACGGGACATGTTACCAGATGAACAGTATAAGTGAGGAGCTTGTGTTCCCCTCATGGTTTAATACTGACGGGACATGTTACCAGGTGAACAGTATAAGTGAGGAGAGTGTGTTACCCTGATTGTTTAATACGCACGGGACATTTCACAAGGTGAACAGTATAAGTGAGGAGAGTGAGTTCCCCTGATTGTTTAATACACACGGGACATGTTACCAGATGAGCAGCATAAGTGAGGAGAGTGTGTTCCCATTATGGTTTAATATACACGGGACATATTAACCGGTGAACAGTATAAGTGAGGAGAGTGTGTTCCCCTGATGGTTTAATATACACGGGACATGTTACCAGGTGAACAGTATAAGTGAGGAGAGTGTGTTCCCCTGATGGTTTAATATACACGGGACATGTTCCCAGGTGAACTGTAAAAGTGAGGAGAGTGTGCTCCGCTGATGGTTTAATATACACACGGCATATTACCAGGTGAACAGTATAAGTGAGGAGAGTGTGTTCCCCTGATGGTTTAATACACACGGGACATGTTACCAGGTGAACAGTATAAGTGAGGAGAGTGTGTTCCCCTGATGGTTTAATACACACTGGACATGTTACCAGTTGAACAGTATAAGTGAGGAGAGTGTGTTCCCCTGATGGTTTAATACATACGGGACATGTTACCAGTTGAACAGTATAAGTGAGGAGAGTGTGTTCCCCTGATTGTTCAATACACACGGGACATGTTACCAGGTGAACAGTATAAGTGAGGAGAGTGTGTTCCCCTGATGGTTTAATACACACGGGACATGTTACCAGGTGAACAGTATAAGTGAGGAGAGTGTGTTCCCCTGATGGTTTAATACACACGGGACATGTTACCAGTTGAACAGTATAAGTGAGGAGAGTGTGTTCACCTGATGGTTTAATACACACGGGACATGTTACCAGTTGAACAGTATAAGTGAGGAGAGTGTGTTCCCCTGATTGTTCAATACACACGGGACATGTTACCAGGTGAACAGTATAAGTGGGGAGTGTGTCTTCCCCTGATGGTTTAATATACACGGGACATGTTACCAGGTGAACAGTATAAGTGAGGAGAGTGTGTTCCCCTGATGGTTTAATACACACGGGACATGTCACCAGGTGAACAGTAGAAGTGAGGAGAGTGTGTTCCCCTGATGGTTTAATGCACACAGGACATGTTACCAGGTGAACAGTATGAGTGACGAGAGTGTGTTCCCCTGATAGTTTAATACTGACGGGACATGTTACCAGATGAACAGTATAAGTGAGGAGAGTGTGTTCCCCTGATGGTTTAATGCACACAGGACATGTTACCAGGTGAACAGTATAAGTGAGGAGAGTGTGTTCCCCTGATGGTTTAATATACACGGGACATGTTACCAGATGAACAGTATAAGTGAGGCGAGTGTGTTCCCCTGATGGTTTAATATACACGTGACATGTGACTAGGTGAGCAGTATAAGTGAGGAGAGTGTTTTCCCCTGATGGTTTAATTTACACGGGACATGTTACCAGGTAAACAGTATATGTGAGGAGAGTGCGTTCCCCTGATGGTTTAATATACACAGGGCATGTTACCAGGTGAACAGTATAAGTGAGGAGAGTCTGTTCCCCTGATTGTTTAATACACACGGGACATGTTACCAGGTGAACTGTGTAAGTGAGAAGAATGTGTTCCCCTGTTTGTTTAATACACACGGGACATGTTATCATGTGAACAGTATAAGTGAGGAGAATGTGTTCCCCTGTTGGTTTAATATGCACGGGACATGTTACCAAGTGAACAGTATAAGTGAGGAGAATCTGTTCCCCTGATTGTTTAATACGCACGGGACATGTTACCAGGTGAACTGTATAAGTGAGGAGAGTGTGTTCCCCTGATTGTTTAATATACACGGTACATGTTACCAGGTGAACAGTATAAGTGAGGAGAGTGTGTTCCCCTGATGGTTTAATATACACGGAAAATGTTACCAGGTGAACAGTGTAAGTGAGGAGAGTGTGTTCCCCTGATGGTTTAATATACACGGGACATGTTCCCAGGTGAACAGTATAAGTGAGGAGAGTGTGTTCCCCTGATGGTTTAATATACACAGGGCATATTACCAGGTGAACAGTATAAGTGAGGAGAGTGTGTTCCCCTTATGGTTTAATACACACGGGACATGTTATCAGGTGAACAGGATAAGTGAGTAGAGTGTGTTCCCCTGATTGTTTAATGCACACGGGACATGTTACCAGCTGAACAGTATAAGTGAGGAGAGTGTGTCTAATATACACGGGACATGTTACCAAGTGCACAGTATCAGTGAGGAGAGTGTGTTCCCCTGATGGTTTAATATACACAGGGCATATTACCAGGTGAACAGTATAAGTGAGGAGAGTGTGTTCCCCTTATGGTTTAATACACACGGGACATGTTATCAGGTGAACAGTATAAGTGAGGAGAGTGTGTTCCCCTGATTGTTTCATATACACGGGACATGTTACCAGGTGAACAGTAGAAGTGAGGAGAGTGTGTTCCCCTGATTCTTTAATACACACGGGACATGTCACCAGGTGAACAGTATAAGTGAGGAGAGTGTGTTCCCCTGATTGTTTAATACTCACGGGACATGTTGCCAGGAGAACAGTATAAGTGAGGAGAGTGTGTTCCACTGATGGTTTAACACGCACGGGACATGTTACCAGGTGAAAGGTATAAGTGAGGAGAGTGTGTTCCCCTGATGGTTTAATATACACAGGACATGATACCAGGTGAACAGTATAAGTGAGGAGAATGTGTTCCCCTGATGGTTTAATATTCACTGGACATGTTACCAGATGAACAGTCTAAGTGAGGAGAGTTTGTTCCCCTGATGATTTAATGCACACATGACATGTTACCAGATGAACAGTCTACGTGAGGAGAGTGTGTTCCCCTGATGGTTTAATACACACGGGACATGTTACCAGGTGAACAGTATAAGTGAGGAGAGTGTGTTCCCCTGATGGTTTAATACACACGGGACATGTTACCAGTTGAACAGTATAAGTGAGGAGAGTGTGTTCCCCTGATGGTTTAATACACACGGGACATGTTACCAGTTGAACAGTATAAGTGAGGAGAGTGTGTTCCCCTGATTGTTCAATACACACGGGACATGTTACCAGGTGAACAGT
The DNA here is from genome assembly GCF_036365525.1 of Heterodontus francisci. Lineage (NCBI taxonomy): Eukaryota > Metazoa > Chordata > Chondrichthyes > Heterodontiformes > Heterodontidae > Heterodontus > Heterodontus francisci. The sequence continues at coordinate 1,113,488 of NW_027140423.1, read as the reverse complement.
ATAAGTGAGGAGAGTGTGTTCCCCTGATGGTTTAATACACACGGGACATGTTACCAGTTGAACAGTATAAGTGAGGAGAGTGTGTTCCCCTGATGGTTTAATACACACGGGACATGTTACCAGTTGAACAGTATAAGTGAGGAGAGTGTGTTCCCCTGATGGTTTAATACACACGGGACATGTTACCAGTTGAACAGTATAAGTGAGGAGAGTGTGTTCCCCTGATTGTTCAATACACACGGGACATGTTACCAGGTGAACAGTATAAGTGAGGAGAGTGTGTTCCCCTGATGGTTTAATACACACAGGACATGTCACCAGGTGAACAGTATAAGTGAGGAGAGTGTGTTCCCCTGATGGTTTAATACACACGGGACATGTTACCAGGTGAACAGTATAAGTGAGGAGAGTGTGTTCCCCTGATGGTTTAATACACACGGGACATGTTACCAGTTGAACAGTATAAGTGAGGAGAGTGTGTTCCACTGATGGTTTAATACACACGGGACATGTTACCAGTTGAACAGTATAAGTGAGGAGAGTGTGTTCCCCTGATTGTTCAATACACACGGGACATGTTACCAGGTGAACAGTATAAGTGAGGAGAGTGTCTTCCCCTGATGGTTTAATATACACGGGACATGTTACCAGGTGAACAGTATAAGTGAGGAGAGTGTGTTCCCCTGATGGTTTAATACACACGGGACATGTCACCAGGTGAACAGTAGAAGTGAGGAGAGTGTGTTCCCCTGATGGTTTAATGCACACAGGACATGTTACCAGGTGAACAGTATGAGTAACGAGAGTGTGTTCCCCTGATTGTTTAATACTGACGGGACATGTTACCAGATGAACAGTATAAGTGAGGAGAGTGTGTTCCCCTGATGGTTTAATGCACACAGGACATGTTACCAGGTGAACAGTATAAGTGAGGAGAGTGTGTTCCCCTGATGGTTTAATATACACGGGACATGTTACCAGATGAACAGTATAAGTGAGGCGAGTCTGTTCCCCTGATGGTTTAATATACACGTGACATGTGACTAGGTGAACAGTATAAGTGAGGAGAGTGTGTTCCCCTGATGGTTTAATTTACACGGGACATGTTACCAGGTGAACTGGATAAGTGAGGAGAGTGTGTTCCCCTGATTGTTTAATACACACGGGACATGTCACCAGGTGAACAGTAGAAGTGAGCAGATTGTTTTCCCCTGATGGTTAAATATGCAAAGGACATGTTACCAGGTGAACAGTATAAGTGAGGAGAGTGTGTTCCCCTGATGGTTTAATACTGACGGGACATGTTACCAGATGAGCAGTATAAGTGAGGAGAGTGTGTTCCCCTGATGGTTTAATGCACACAGGACATGTTACCAGGTGAACAGTATAAGTGAGGAGAGTGTGTTCCCCTGATGGTTTAATATACACGGGACATGTTACCAGGTGAACAGTATAATTGAGGAGAGTGTGTTCCCCTGATGGTTTAATATACACGGGACATGTTACCAGGTGAACAGTATAAGTGAGGAGAGTGTGTTCCCCTGATGGTTTAATATACATGGGACATGTTCCCAGGTGAACAGTATAAGTGAGGAGAGTGTGCTCCGCTGATGGTTTAATATACACACGGCATATTACCAGGTGAACAGTATAAGTGAGGAGAGTGTGTTCCCCTGATGGTTTAATACACACGGGACATGTTACCAGGTGAACAGTATAAGTGAGGAGAGTGTGTTCCCCTGATGGTTTAATACACACGGGACATGTTACCAGTTGAACAGTATAAGTGAGGAGAGTGTGTTCCCCTGATGGTTTAATACACACGGGACATGTTACCAGTTGAACAGTATAAGTGAGGAGAGTGTGTTCCCCTGATTGTTCAATACACACGGGACCTGTTACCAGGTGAACAGTATAAGTGAGGAGAGTGTGTTCCCCTGATGGTTTAATACACACGGGACATGTTACCAGTTGAACAGTATAAGTGAGGAGAGTGTGTTCCCCTGATGGTTTAATACACACGGGACATGTTACCAGTTGAACAGTGTAAGTGAGGAGAGTGTGCTCCGCTGATGGTTTAATATACACACGGCATATTACCAGGTGAACAGTATAAGTGAGGAGAGTGTGTTCCCCTGATGGTTTAATACACACGGGACATGTTACCAGGTGAACAGTATAAGTGAGGAGAGTGTGTTCCCCTGATGGTTTAATACACACGGGACATGTTACCAGTTGAACAGTATAAGTGAGGAGAGTGTGTTCCCCTGATGGTTTAATACACACGGGACATGTTACCAGTTGAACAGTATAAGTGAGGAGAGTGTGTTCCCCTGATTTTTCAATACACACGGGACATGTTACCAGGTGAACAGTATAAGTGAGGAGAGTGTGTTCCCCTGATTGTTTAATATACACGGTACATGTTACCAGGTGAACAGTATAAGTGAGGAGAGTGTGTTCCCCTGATGGTTTAATATACACGGAACATGTTACCAGGTGAACAGTATAAGTGAGGAGAGTGTGTTCCCCTGATGGTTTAATATACACGGGACATGTTCCCAGGTGAACAGTATAAGTGAGGAGAGTCTGTTCCCCTGATTGTTTAATACACACGGGACATGTTACCAGGTAAACAGTATATGTGAGGAGAGTGTGTTGCCCTGATGGTTTAATATACACAGGGCATGTTACCAGGTGAACAGTATAAGTGAGGAGAGTCTGTTCCCCTGATTGTTTAATACACACGGGACATGTTACCAGGTGAACAGTATAAGTGAGAAGAATGTGTTCCCCTGTTTGTTTAATACTCACGGGACATGTTACCAGGTGAACAGTATAAGTGAGGAGAGTGTGTTCCCCTGATTGTTCAATGCACACGGGACATGTTACCAGGTGAACTGTATAAGTGAGGAGAGTGTGTTCCCCTGATTGTTTAATATACACGGTACATGTTACCAGGTGAACAGTATAAGTGAGGAGAGTGTGTTCCCCTGATGGTTTAATATACACGGAACATGTTACCAGGTGAACAGTATAAGTGAGGAGAGTGTGTTCCCCTGATGGTTTAATATATACGGGACATGTTCCCAGGTGAACAGTATAAGTGAGGAGAGTGTGTTCCCCTGATGGTTTAATATACACAGGGCATATTACCAGGTGAACAGTATAAGTGAGGAGACTGTGTTCCCCTTATGGTTTAATACACACGGGACATGTTATCAGGTGTCAGTATAAGTGAGGACAGTGTGTTCCCCTGATTGTTTAATGCACACGGGACATGTTACCAGCTGAACAGTATAAGTGAGGAGAATGTGTCTAATATACACGGGACATGTTACCAAGTGAACAGTATCAGTGAGGAGAGTGTGTTCCCCTGATGGTTTAATATACACAGGGCATATTACCAGGTGAACAGTATAAGTGAGGAGAGTGTGTTCCCCTTATGGTTTAATACACACGGGACATGTTATCAGGTGAACAGTATTAGTGAGGAGAGTGTGTTCCCCTGATTGTTTAATACACAAGGGACATGTTACCAGGTGAACAGTATAAGTGAGGATATTGTGTTCCCCTGATGGTTTCATATACACGGGACATGTTACCAGGTGAACAGTAGAAGTGAGGAGAGTGTGTTCCCCTGATTGTTTAACACGCACGGGACATGTTACCAGGAGAACAGTATAAGTGAGGAGAGTGTGTTGCCCTGATGGTTTAATGCACACAGGACATGTTACCAGGTGAACAGTATAAGTGAGGAGAGTGTGTTCCCCTGATTTTTTAATACTGACGGGACATGTTACCAGATGAACAGTATAAGAGAGGAGAGTGTGTTCCCCTGATTGTTCAATACACACGGTACATGTTACCAGGTGAACAGTATAAGTGAGGAGAGTGTGTTCCCCTGATGGTTTAATATACACGGAAAATGTTACCAGGTGAACAGTGTAAGTGAGGAGAGTGTGTTCCCCTGATGGTTTAATATACACGGGACATGTTCCCAGGTGAACAGCATAAGTGAGGAGAGTGTGTTCCCCTGATGGTTTAATATACACAGGGCATATTACCAGGTGAACAGTATAAGTGAGGAGAGTGTGTTCCCCTTATGGTTTAATACACACGGGACATGTTATCAGGTGAACAGTATAAGTGAGGAGAGTGTGTTCCTCTGATTGTTTAATGCACACGGGACATGTTACCAGCTGAACAGTATAAGTGAGGAGAGTGTGTCTAATATACACGGGACATGTTACCAAGTGAACAGTATCAGTGAGGAGAGGGTGTTCCCCTGATGGTTTAATATACACACGGGACATGTTATCAGGTGAACAGTATAAGTGAGGAGAGTGTGTTCCCCTGATTGTTTAATACACAAGGGACATGTTACCAGGTGAACAGTATAAGTGAGGAGAATGTGTTCCCCTGATGGTTTCATATACACGGGACATGTTACCAGGTGAACAGTAGAAGTGAGGAGAGTGTGTTCCCCTGATTCTTTAATACACACGGGACATGTCACCAGGTGAACAGTATAAGTGAGGAGAGTGTGTTCCCCTGATTGTTTAATACTCACGGGACATGTTGCCAGGAGAACAGTATAAGTGAGGAGAGTGTGTTCCCCTGATGGTTTAACACGCACGGGACATGTTACCAGGTGAACAGTATAAGTGAGGAGAGTGTGTTCCCCTGATGGTTTAATATACACAGGACATGATACCAGGTGAACAGTATAAGTGAGGAGAGTGAATTCCCCTGATTGTTTAATACACACAGGACATGTCACCAGGTGAACAGTATAAGTGAGGAGAATGTGTTCCCCTGATGGTTTAATATTCACTGGACATGTTACCAGATGAACAGTCTAAGTGAGGAGAGTGTGTTCCCCTGATGATTTAATGCACACATGACATGTTACCAGATGAACAGTCTACGTGAGGAGAGTGTGTTCCCCTGATGGTTTAATACACACGGGACATGTTACCAGGTGAACAGTATAAGTGAGGAGAGTGTGTTCCCCTGATGGTTTAATATAGACGGGACATGTTACCAGTTGAACAGTATAAGTGAGGAGAGTGTGTTCCCCTGATGGTTTAATACACACGGGACATGTTACCAGTTGAACAGTATAAGTGAGGAGAGTGTGTTCCCCTGATTGTTCAATACACACGGGACATGTTACCAGGTGAACAGTATAAGTGATGAGAGTGTGTTCCCCTGATGGTTTAATACACACGGGACATGTTACCAGTTGAACAGTATAAGTGAGGAGAGTGTGTTCCCCTGATGGTTTAATACACACGGGACATGTTACCAGTTGAACAGTATAAGTGAGGAGAGTGTGCTCCGCTGATGGTTTAATATACACACGGCATATTACCAGGTGAACAGTATAAGTGAGGAGAGTGTGTTCCCCTGATGGTTTAATACACACGGGACATGTTACCAGGTGAACAGTATAAGTGAGGAGAGTGTGTTCCCCTGATGGTTTAATACACACGGGACATGTTACCAGTTGAACAGTATAAGTGAGGAGAGTGTGTTCCCCTGATTGTTCAATACACACGGGACATGTTACCAGGTGAACAGTATAAGTGAGGAGAGTGTCTTCCCCTGATGGTTTAATATACACGGGACATGTTACCAGGTGAACAGTATAAGTGAGGAGAGTGTGTTCCCCTGATGGTTTAATACACACGGGACATGTCACCAGGTGAACAGTAGAAGTGAGGAGAGTGTGTTCCCCTGATGGTTTAATGCACACAGGACATGTTACCAGGTGAACAGTATGAGTGACGAGAGTGTGTTCCCCTGATTGTTTAATACTGACGGGACATGTTACCAGATGAACAGTATAAGTGAGGAGAGTGTGTTCCCCTGATGGTTTAATGCACACAGGACATGTTACCAGGTGAGCAGTATAAGTGAGGAGAGTGTGTTCCCCTGATGGTTTAATATACACGGGACATGTTACCAGATGAACAGTATAAGTGAGGCGAGTCTGTTCCCCTGATGGTTTAATATACACGTGACATGTGACTAGGATAACAGTATAAGTGAGGAGAGTGTGTTCCCCTGATGGTTTAATTTACACGGGACATGTTACCAGGTAAACAGTATATGTGAGGAGAGTGTGTTGCCCTGATGGTTTAATATACACAGGGCATGTTACCAGGTGAACAGTATAAGTGAGGAGAGTCTGTTCCCCTGATTGTTTAATACACACGGGACATGTTACCAGGTGAACAGTATAAGTGAGGAGAATGTGTTCCCCTGTTGGTTTAATACGCACGGGACATGTTACCAAGTGAACAGTATAAGTGAGGAGAGTCTGTTCCCCTGATTGTTCAATGCACACGGGACATGTTACCAGGTGAACTGTATAAGTGAGGAGAGTGTATTCCCCTGATTGTTTAATATACACGGTACATGTTACCAGGTGAACAGTATAAGTGAGGAGAGTGTGTTCCCCTGATGGTTTAATATACACGGAACATGTTACCAGGTGAACAGTATAAGTGAGGAGAGTGTGTTCCCCTGATGGTTTAATATACACGGGACATGTTCCCAGGTGAACAGTATACGTGAGGAGAGTGTGTTCCCCTGATGGTTTAATATACACAGGGCATATTACCAGGTGAACAGTATAAGTGAGGAGACTGTGTTCCCCTTATGGTTGAATACACACGGGACATGTTATCAGGTGAACAGTATAAGTGAGGAGAGTGTGTTCCCCTGATTGTTTAATGCACACGGGGCATGTTAAAAGCTGAACAGTATAAGTGAGGAGAGTGTGTCTAATATACACGGGACATGTTACCAAGTGAACAGTATCAGTGAGGAGAGTGTGTTCCCCTGATGGTTTAATATACACAGGGCATATTACCAGGTGAACAGTATAAGTGAGGAGAGTGTGTTCCCCTTATGGTTTAATACACACGGGACATGTTATCAGGTGAACAGTGTAAGTGAGTAGAGTGTGTTCCCCTGATTGTTTAATACACAAGGGACATGTTACCAGGTGAACAGTATAAGTGAGGAGAATGTGTTCCCCTGATGGTTTCATATACACGGGACATGTTACCAGGTGAACAGTAGAAGTGAGGAGAGTGTGTTCCCCTGATTCTTTAATACACACGGGACATGTCACCAGGTGAACAGTATAAGTGAGGAGAGTGTGTTCCCCTGATTGTTTAATACTCACGGGACATGTTGCCAGGAGAACAGTATAAGTGAGGAGAGTGTGTTCCCCTGATGGTTTAACACGCACGGGACATGTTACCAGGTGAACAGTATAAGTGAGGAGAGTGTGTTCCCCTGATGATTTAATGCACACATGACATGTTACCAGATGAACAGTCTACGTGAGGAGAGTGTGTTCCCCTGATGGTTTAATACACACGGGACATGTTACCAGGTGAACAGTATAAGTGAGGAGAGTGTGTTGCCCTGATGGTTTAATATAGACATGACATGTTACCAGTTGAACAGTATAAGTGAGGAGAGTGTGTTCCCCTGATGGTTTAATACACACGGGACATGTTACCAGTTGAACAGTATAAGTGAGGAGAGTGTGTTCCCCTGATTGTTCAATACACACGGGACATGTTACCAGGTGAACAGTATAAGTGAGGAGAGTGTGTTCCCCTGATGGTTTAATACACACGGGACATGTTACCAGTTGAACAGTATAAGTGAGGAGAGTGTGTTCCCCTGATGGTTTAATACACACGGGACATGTTACCAGTTGAACAGTATAAGTGAGGAGAGTGTGCTCCGCTGATGGTTTAATATACACACGGCATATTACCAGGTGAACAGTATAAGTGAGGAGAGTGTGTTCCCCTGATGGTTTAATACACACGGGACATGTTACCAGGTGAACAGTATAAGTGAGGAGAGTGTGTTCCCCTGATGGTTTAATACACACGGGACATGTTACCAGTTGAACAGTATAAGTGAGGAGAGTGTGTTCCCCTGATTGTTCAATACACACGGGACATGTTAGCAGGTGAACAGTAGAAGTGAGGAGAGTGTGTTCCCCTGATGGTTTAATGCACACAGGACATGTTACCAGGTGAACAGTATGAGTGACGAGAGTGTGTTCCCCTGATTGTTTAATACTGACGGGACATGTTACCAGATGAACAGTATAAGTGAGGAGAGTGTGTTCCCCTGATGGTTTAATGCACACAGGACATGTTACCAGGTGAACAGTATAAGTGAGGAGAGTGTGTTCCTCTGATGGTTTAATATACACGGGACATGTTACCAGATGAACAATATAAGTGAGGCGAGTCTGTTCCCCTGATGGTTTAATATACACGTGACATGTGACTAGGTGAACAGTATAAGTGAGGAGAGTGTGTTCCCCTGATGGTTTAATTTACACGGGACATGTTACCAGGTAAACAGTATATGTGAGGAGAGTGTGTTGCCCTGATGGTTTAATATACACAGGGCATGTTACCAGGTGAACAGTATAAGTGAGGAGAGTCTGTTCCCCTGATTGTTTAATACACACGGGACATGTTACCAGGTGAACAGTATAAGTGAGAAGAATGTGTTCCCCTGTTTGTTTAATAAACACGGGACATGTTACCATGTGAACAGTATAAGTGAGGAGAATGTGTTCCCCTGTTGGTTTAATACGCACGGGACATGTTACCAAGTGAACAGTATAAGTGAGGAGAATCTGTTCCCCTGATTGTTCAATGCACACGGGACATGTTACCAGGTGAACTGTATAAGTGAGGAGAGTGTGTTCCCCTGATTGTTTAATATACACGGTACATGTTACCAGGTGAACAGTATAAGTGAGGAGAGTGTGTTCCCCTGATGGTTTAATATACACGGAACATGTTACCAGGTGAACAGTATAAGTGAGGAGAGTGTGTTCCCCTGATGGTTTAATATACACGGGACATGTTCCCAGGTGAACAGTATAAGTGAGGAGAGTGTGTTCCCCTGATGGTTTAATATACACAGGGCATATTACCAGGTGAACAGTATAAGTGAGGAGACTGTGTTCCCCTTATGGTTTAATACACACGGGACATGTTATCAGGTGAACAGTATAAGTGAGGAGAGTGTGTTCCCCTGATTGTTTAATGCACACGGGACATGTTACCAGCTGAACAGTATAAGTGAGGAGAGTGTGTCTAATATACACGGGACATGTTACCAAGTGAACAGTATAAGTGAGGAGAGTGTGTTCCCCTGATGGTTTAATATACACAGGGCATATTACCAGGTGAACAGTATAAGTGAGGAGAGTGTGTTCCCCTTATGGTTTAATACACACGGGACATGTTATCAGGTGAACAGTATAAGTGAGGAGAGTGTGTTCCCCTGATTGTTTAATACACAAGGGACATTTTACCAGGTGAACAGAATAAGTGAGGAGAATGTGTTCCCCTGATGGTTTCATATACACGGGACATGTTACCAGGTGAACAGTAGAAGTGAGGAGAGTGTGTTCCCCTGATTCTTTAATACACACGGGACATGTCACCAGGTGAACAGTATAAGTGAGGAGAGTGTGTTCCCCTGATTGTTTAATACTCACGGGACATGTTGCCAGGAGAACAGTATAAGTGAGGAGAGTGTGTTCCCCTGATGGTTTAACACGCACGGGACATGTTACCAGGTGAACAGTATAAGTGAGGAGAGTGTGTTCCCCTGATGGTTTAATATACACAGGACATGATACCAGGTGAACAGTATAAGTGAGGAGAGTGAATTCCCCTGATTGTTTAATACACACAGGACATGTCACCAGGTGAACAGTATAAGTGAGGAGAATGTGTTCCCCTGATGGTTTAATATTCACTGGACATGTTACCAGATGAACAGTCTAAGTGAGGAGAGTGTGTTCCCCTGATGATTTAATGCACACATGACATGTTACCAGATGAACAGTCTACGTGAGGAGAGTGTGTTCCCCTGATGGTTTAATACACACAGGACATGTTACCAGGTGAACAGTATAAGTGAGGAGAGTGTGTTCCCCTGATTGTTTAATACTCACGGGACATGTTACCAGGTGAACAGTATATGTGAGGAGAGTGTGTTCCCCTGATGGTTTAATATACACGGGACATGTTACCAGGTGAACAGTATAAGTGAGGAGAGTGTGTTCCCCTGATGGTTTAATACACACGGGACATGTTACCAGGTGAACAGTATAAGTGAGGAGAGTGTGTTCCCCTGATGGTTTAATACACACGGGACATGTTACCAGTTGAACAGTATAAGTGAGGAGAGTGTGTTCCCCTGATGGTTTAATACACACGGGACATGTTACCAGTTGAACAGTATAAGTGAGGAGAGTGTGTTCCCCTGATTGTTCAATACACACGGGGACATGTTACCAGGTGAACAGTATAAGTGAGGAGAGTGTCTTCCCCTGATGGTTTAATATACACGGGACATGTTACCAGGTGAACAGTATAAGTGAGGAGAGTGTGTTCCCCTGATGGCTTAATACACACGGGACATGTTACCAGGTGAACAGTATAAGTGAGGAGAGTGTGTTCCCCTGATGGTTTAATGCACACAGGACATGTTACCAGGTGAACAGTATAAGTGAGGAGAGTGTGTTCCCCTGATTTTTTAATACTGACGGGTCATGTTACCAGATGAACAGTATAAGTGAGGAGAGTGTGTTCCCCTGATGGTTTAATGCACACAGGACATGTTACCAGGTGAACAGTATAAGTGAGGAGAGTGTGTTCCCCTGATGGTTTAATATACACGGGACATGTTACCAGATGAACAGTATAAGTGAGGCGAGTGTGTTCCCCTGATGGTTTAATATACACGTGACATGTGACTAGGTGAACAGTATAAGTGAGGAGAGTGTGTTCCCCTGATGGTTTAATATACACGGGACATGTTACCAGGTAAACAGTATATGTGAGGAGAGTGTGTTCCCCTGATGGTTTAATATACACAGGGCATGTTACCAGGTGAACAGTATAAGTGAGGAGAGTCTGTTCCCCTGATTGTTTAATACACACGGGACATGTTACCAGGTGAACAGTACAAGTGAGAAGAATGTGTTCCCCTGTTTGTTTACTACACACGGGACATGTTACCATGTGAACAGTATAAGTGAGGAGAATGTGTTCCCCTGTTGGTTTAATACGCACGGGACAAGTTACCAAGTGAACTGTATAAGTGAGGAGAATCTGTTCCCCTGATTGTTTAATACGCACGGGACATGTTACCAGGTGAACAGTATAAGTGAGGAGAGTGTGTTCCCCTGATTGTTCAATACACACGGGACATGTTACCAGGTGAACAGTATAAGTGAGGAGAATGTGTTCCCCTGATTGTTTAATATACACGGTACATGTTACCAGGTGAACAGTATAAGTGAGGAGAGTGTGTTCCCCTGATGGTTTAATATACACGGAACATGTTACCAGGTGAACAGTATAAGTGAGGAGAGTGTGTTCCCCTGATGGTTTAATATACACGGGACATGTTCCCAGGTGAACAGTATAAGTGAGGAGAGTGTGTTCCCCTGATGGTTTAATATACACAGGGCATATTACCAGGTGAACAGTATAAGTGAGGAGAGTGTGTTCCCCTGATTGTTTAATACTCACGGGACATGTTACCAGGTGAACAGTATATGTGAGGAGAGTGTGTTCCCCTGATGGTTTAATATACACGGGACATGTTACCAGGTGAACAGTATAAGTGAGGAGAATGTGTTCCCCTGATGGTTTAATGCACACAAGACATTTTACCAGGTGAACAGTGTAAGTGAGGAGAGTGTGTTCCCCTGATGATTTAATATACACGGGATATGTTACCAGGTGAATAGTATAAGTGAGGAGAGTGTGTTCCCCTGATGGTTTAATATACACGGGACATGTTACCAGGTGAACAGTATAAGTGAGGAGAGTGTGTTCCCCAGATTGTTTAATATGCACGGGACATGTGACTAGGTGAACAGTATAAGTGAGGAGAGTGTGTTCCCCTGATGGTTTAATTTACAAGGGACATGTTACCAGGAAAACAGTATAAGTGAGGAGAGTGTGTTCCCCTGATGGTTTAATATACACAGTGCATGTTACCAGGTGAACAGTATAAGTGAGGAGATTGTGTTCCCCTGATGGTGTAATACACACGGGACATGTTATCAGGTGAACGGTATAAGTGAGGAGAGTGTGTTCCCCTGATTGTTTAATGCACACGGGACATGTTACCAGGTGAACAGTATAAGTGAGGAGAGTGTGTTCCCCTGTTTGTTTAATACGCACAGGACATGTTACCAAGTGAACAGTATAAGTGAGGAGAAAGTGTTCCCATGATTGTTTAATACACACGGGACATGTTACCAGGTGAACAGTATAAGTGAGGAGAATGTGTTCCCCTGTTTGTTTAATACACACGGGACATGTTACCAGGTGAACAGTATAAGTGAGGAGAATGTGTTCCCCTGTTTGTTTAATACGCACACGACATGTTACCAAGTGAACAGTATAAGTGAGGAGAGTGTGTTCCCCTGATTGTTTAATACGCACGGGACATGTTACCAGGTGAACAGTAGAAGTGAGGAGAATGTGTTCCCCGGTTTGTTTAATACGCACAGGACATGTTACCAAGTGAACAGTATAAGTGAGGAGAATGTGTTCCCCTGATTGTTTAATACACACGGGACATGTTACCAGGTGAACAGTATAAGTGAGGAGAATGTGTTCCCCTGTTTGTTTAATACACACGGGACATGTTTCCAGGTGAACAGTATAAGTGAGGAGAATGTGTTCCCCTGTTTGTTTAATACGCACTGGACATGTTGCCAAGTGAACAGTAGAAGTGAGGAGAGTGCGTTCCCCTGATTGTTTAATACACACGGGACATGTTACCAGGTGAACAGTATAAGTGAGGAGAATGTGTTCCCCTGTTGGTTTAATACGCACGGGACATTTTACCAAGTGAACAGTATAAGTGAGGAGAATGTGTTCCCCTGATTGTTTAATACGCACGGGACATGTTACCAGGTGAACAGTATAAGTGAGGAGAGTGTGTTCCCCTGATTGTTCAATAGTCATGTGACATGTTACCAGGTGAACAGTATAAGTGAGGAGAGTGTGTTCCCCTGATGGTTTAATATACACGTGACATGTGACTAGGTGAACAGTATAAGTGAGGAGAGTGTGTTCCCCTGATGGTTTAATATACACGGGACATGTTACCAGGTGAACAGTATAAGTGAGGAGAGTGTGTTCCCCTGATGGTTTAATACACACAGGACATGTTACCAGGTGAACAGTATAAGTGAGGAGAGTGTGTTCCCCTGATGTTTTAATACACACAGGACATGTTACCCGGTGAAAAGTATAAGTGAGGAGATTGTGTTCCCCTGATTGTTTAATACTGACAGGACATGTCACCAGGGGAACAGTATAAGTGAGGAGAATGTTTTCCCCTGATTGTTTAATACACACGGGACATGTTACCAGGTGAACAGTATAAGTGAGAAGAATGAGTTCCCCTGTTTGTTTAATACACACGGGACATGTTACCAGGTGAACATTATAAGTGAGGAGAATGTGTTCCCCTGATTGTTCAATACACATGGGACATGTCATCAAGTGAAATGTATAATTGAGGAGAATGTGTTCCCCTGTTGGTTTAATACGCACGGGACATGTTACCAGGTGAACAGTAGAAGTGAGGAGAATGTGTTCCCCGGTTTGATTAATACGCACAGGACATGTTACCAAGTGAACAGTATAAGTGAGGAGAATGTGTTCCCCTGATTGTTTAATACACACGGGACATGTTACCAGGTGAACAGTATAAGTGAGGAGAATGTGTTCCCCTGTTTGTTTAATACACACGGGACATGTTTCCAGGTGAACAGTATAAGTGAGGAGAATGTGTTCCCCTGTTTGTTTAATACGCACTGGACATGTTGCCAAGTGAACAGTAGAAGTGAGGAGAGTGCGTTCCCCTGATTGTTTAATACACACGGGACATGTTACCAGGTGAACAGTATAAGTGAGGAGAATGTGTTCCCCTGTTGGTTTAATACGCACGGGACATTTTACCAAGTGAACAGTATAAGTGAGGAGAATGTGTTCCCCTGATTGTTTAATACGCACGGGACATGTTACCAGGTGAACAGTATAAGTGAGGAGAGTGTGTTCCCCTGATTGTTCAATAGTCATGTGACATGTTACCAGGTGAACAGTATAAGTGAGGAGAGTGTGTTCCCCTGATGGTTTAATATACACGTGACATGTGACTGGGTGAACAGTATAAGTGAGGAGAGTGTGTTCCCCTGATGGTTTAATATACACGGGACATGTTACCAGGTGAACAGTATAAGTGAGGAGAGTGTGTTCCCCTGATGGTTTAATACACACAGGACATGTTACCAGGTGAACAGTATAAGTGAGGAGAGTGTGTTCCCCTGATGTTTTAATACACACATGACATGTTACCCGGTGAAAAGTATAAGTGAGGAGATTGTGTTCCCCTGATTGTTTAATACTGACAGGACATGTCACCAGGGGAACAGTATAAGTGAGGAGAATGTTTTCCCCTGATTGTTTAATACACACGGGACATGTTACCAGGTGAACGGTATAAGTGAGAAGAATGAGTTCCCCTGTTTGTTTAATACACACGGGACATGTTACCAGGTGAACATTATAAGTGAGGAGAATGTGTTCCCCTGATTGTTCAATACACATGGGACATGTCATCAAGTGAAATGTATAATTGAGGAGAGTGTGTTCCCCTGATGGTTTAATATACACGGTACATGTTACCAGGTGAACAGTATAAGTGAGGAGAGTGTGTTCCACTGATGGTTTAATATACACGAAACATGTTACCAGGTGAACAGTATAAGTGAGGAGAGTGTGTTCCCCTGATGGTTTAATATACACGGGACATGTTCCCAGGTGAACAGTATAAGTGAGGAGAGTGTGTTCCCCTTATGCTTTAATACACACGGGACATGTTATCAGGTGAACAGTATAATTGAGGATAGTGTGTTCCCCTGATTGTTTAATGCACACGGGACATGTTACCAGCTGAACAGTATAAGTGAGGAGAGTGTGTTCCCCTGATGGTTTCATATACACGGGACATGTTACCAGGTGAACAGTATAAGTGAGGAGAGTGTGTTCCCCTGATGGTTTAATATACACGGGACATGTCACCAGGTGAACAGTATAAGTGAGCAGAATGTTTTCCCCTGATGGTTAAATATGCAAAGGACATGTTACCAGGTGAACAGTATAAGTGAGGAGAGTGTGTTCCCCTGATGGTTTAATACTGACGGGACATGTTACCAGATGAACAGTATAAGTGAGGAGAGGGTGTTCCCCTGATGGTTTAATGCACACAGGACATGTTACCAGGTGAACAGTATAAGTGAGGAGAGTGTGTTCCCCTGATGGTTTAATGCACACAAGACATTTTACCAGGTGAACAGTATAAGTGAGGAGAGTGTGTTCCCCTGATGATTTAATATACACGGGACATGTTACCAGGTAAACAGTATAAGTGAGGAGAGTGTGTTCCCCTGATGGTTTAATACACACGGGACATGTTATCAGGTGAACGGTATAAGTGAGGAGAGTGTGTTCCCCTGATTGTTTAATGCACACGGGACATGTTACCAGGTGAACAGTATAAGTGAGGAGAGTGTATTCCCCTGATGTTTTAATATACACAGGACATGTTACCAGGTGAACAGTATAAGTGAGGAGAGTGTGTTCCCCTGATTGTTTAATACGCACGGGACATGTTACCAGGTGAACAGTAGAAGTGAGGAGAATGTGTTCCCCTGATTGTTTAATACGCACGGGACATGTTACCAGGTGAACAGTATAAGTGAGGAGAATGTGTTCCCCTGTTTGTTTAATACACACGGGACATGTTACCAGGTGAACAGTATAAGTGAGGAGAATGTGTTCCCCTGTTTGTTTAATACACACGGGACATGTTTCCAGGTGAAAAGTATAAGTGAGGAAAATGTGTTCCCCTGTTTGTTTAATACGCACGGGACATGTTACCAAGTGAACAGTATAAGTGAGGAGAATGTGTTATCCTGATTGTTTAATACACACGGGACGTGTTACCAGGTGAACAGGATAAGTGAGGAGAATGTGTTCCCCTGTTAGTTTAATACGCACGGGACATGTTACCAAGTGAACAGTATAAGTGAGGAGAGTGCGTTCCCCTGATTGTTTAATACACACGGGACATGTTACCAGGTGAACAGTATAAGTGAGGAGAATGTGTTCCCCTGTTGGTTTAATACGGTCGGGACATTTTACCAAGTGAACAGTATAAGTGAGGAGAACGTGTTCCCCTGATTGTTTAATACGCACGGGACATGTTACCAGTTGAACAGTATCAGTGAGGAGAGTGTGTTCCCCTGATTGTTCAATACACACGGGACATGTCACCAAGTGAAATGTATAATTGAGGAGAGTGTGTTGCCCTGATGGTTTAATATACACGGTACATGTTACCAGGTGAACAGTATAAGTGAGGAGAGTGTGTTCCCCTGATGGTTTAATATACACGGAACATGTTACCAGGTGAACAGTATAAGTGAGGAGAGTGTGTTCCCCTGATGGTTTAATATACACGGGACATGTTCCCAGGTGAACAGTATAAGTGAGGAGAGTGTGTTCCCCTTGTGGTTTAATACACACGGGACATGTTATCAGGTGAACAGTATAAGGGAGGAGAGTGTGTTCCCCTGATTGTTTAATATACACAGGACATGTTACCAGGTGAATAGTATAAGTGAGGAGAGTGTGTTTCCCTGATTGTTTAATGCACACGGGACATGTTACCAAGTGAACAGTATAAGTGAGGAGAATGTGTTCCCCTGATTGTTTAATGCACACGGGACATGTTACCAGGTGAACAGTATAAGTGAGGAGAATGTGTTCCCCTGATTGTTTAATGCACACGGGACATGTTACCAGGTGAACAGTATAAGTGAGGAGAATGTGTTCCCCTGTTTGTTTAATACACACGGGACATGTTTCCAGGTGAACAGTATAAGTGAGGAGAATGTGTTCCCCTGTTTGTTTAATACGCACGGGACATGTTACCAAGTGAACAGTATAAGTGAGGAGAATGTGTTCCCCCGATTGTTTAATACGCACGGGACATGTTACCAGGTGAACAGTATAGGTGAGGACAGTGTGTTCCCCTGATTGTTCAATACACACGGGACATGTTACCAGGTGAACAGTATAAGTGAGGAGAATGTGTTCCCCTGTTTGTTTAATACGCACGGGACATGTTACCAAGTGAACAGTATAAGTGAGGAGAGTGAGTTCCCCTGATTGTTTAATAAACACGGGACATGTTAACAGGTGAACAGTATAAGTGAGGAGAATGTGTTCCCCTGTTGGTTTAATACGGACGGGACATTTTACCAAGTGAACAGTATAAGTGAGGAGAATGTGTTCCCCTGATTGTTTAATACGCACGGGACATGTTACCAGGTGAACAGTATAGGTGAGGACAGTGTGTTCCCCTGATTGTTCAATACACACGGGACATGTTACCAGGTGAACAGTATAAGTGAGAAGAGTGTGTTCCCCTGATTTTTCAATACACACGGGAGATGTCACCAAGTGAAATGTATAATTGAGGAGAGTGTGTTCCCCTGATGGTTTAATATACACGGTACATGTTACCAGGTGAACAGTATAAGTGAGGAGAGTGTGTTCCCCTGATGGTTTAATATACACGGAACATGTTACCAGATGAATAGTAGAAGTGAGGAGAGTTTGTTCCCCTGATGATTTAATATACACGGGACATGTTCCCAGGTGAACAGTATAAGTGAGGAGAGTGTGTTCCCCTTGTGGTTTAATACACACGGGACATGTTATCAGGTGAACAGTATAAGTGAGGAGAGTGTGTTCCCCTGATTGTTTAATGCACACGGGACATGTTACCAGCTGAACAGTATAAGTGAGGAGAGTGTGTTCCCCTGATGGTTTCATATACACGGGACATGTAACCAGGAGAACAGAATAAGTGAAGGGAGTGCTTTCCCCTGATGGTATAATATTCACGGGACATGTTACCAGTTGAACAGTATAATTGAGGAGAGTGTGTTCCCCTGATGGTTTAATATACACGGGACATGTTACCAGGTGAACAGTATAATTGAGGAGAGTGTTTTCCCCTGATGGTTTAATATACACGGGACATGTTACCAGGTGAACAGTATAATTGAGGAGAGTGTGTTCCCCTGATGGTTTAACACGCACGGGACATGTTACCAGGTGAACAGTATAAGTGAGGAGAGTGTTTTCCCCTGATGGTTTAATATACACGGAACATGTTACCAGGTGAACAGTATAAGTGAGGAGAGTGTGTTCCCCTGATGGTTTAACACGCACGGGACATGTTACCAGGTGAACAGTATAAGTGAGGCGAGTGTGTTCACCTGACGGTTTAATACGCACGGGACATGTCACCAAGTGAACTGTATAAGTCAGGAGAGTGTGTTCCCCTGATGGTTTAATGCACACAGGACATTTTACCAGGTGAACAGTGTAAGTGATGAGAGTGTGTTCCCCTGATGGTTTAATATGCACGGGACATGTTACCAGGTGAACAGTATAAGTGAGGAGAATGTGTTCCCCTGATGGTTTAATATACACGGGACAGGTGACTAGGTGAACAGTATAAGTGAGGAGAGTGTGTTCCCCTGATGGTTTAATATACACGGGACATGTTACCAGGTTAGCAGTATAAGTGAGGAGAGTGTGTTCCCCTGATGGTTTAATATACACAGGGCATGTTACCAGGTGAACAGTATAAGTGAGGAGATTGTGTTCCCCTGATGTTTTAATACACACGGGACATGTTATCAGGTGAATGGTATAAGTGAGGAGAGTGTGTTCCCCTGATTGTTTAATGCACACGGGACATGTTACCAGGTGAACAGCATAAGTGAGGAGAGTGAGATCCCCTGATGTTTTAATATACACAGGACATGTTACCAGGTGAACAGTATAAGTGAGGAGATTGTATTCCCCTGATGGTTTAATATACACGGGACATGTTTCCAGGTAAACAGTATAAGTGAGGAGAGTGTGTTCCCCTGATGGTTTAATAAACACAGGGCATGTTACCAGGTGAACAGTATAAGTGTGAAGATTGTGTTCCCCTGATTGTTTAATATACACAGAACATGATACCAGGTGGACAGTATAAGTGAGGAGAGTGTGTTCCCCTGATGGTTTAATATACACGGGACATGTTCCCAGGTGAACAGTATAAGTGAGGAGAGTGTGATCCCCTGATGGTTTAATATACACTGGGCATATTACCAGGTGAACAGTATAAGTGAGGAGAGTGTGTTCCCCTTATGGTTTAATACACACGGGACATGTTATCAGGTGAACAGTATAAGTGAGGAGAGTGTTTTCCCCTGATTGATTAATATACCCGGGACATGGCACCAGCTGAACAGTATAAGTGAGGAGAGTGTGTTCCCCTGATGGTTTAATATACACAGGACATGTTACCAGGTGAACAGTATAAGCGAGGAGAGTGTGTTCCCCTGATTGTTTAATACACACGGGACATGTCACCAGGTGAACAGTATAAGTGAGCAGAATGTTATCCCCTGATGGTTAAATATGCAAAGGACATGTCACCAGGTGAACAGTATAAGTGAGGAGAGTGTGTTCCCCTGATGGTTTAATACTGACGGGACATGTTACCAGATGTACAGTATAAGTGAGGAGAGTGTGTTCCCCTGATTGTTTAATACACAGGGGACTTGTCCCCAGGTGAACAGTATAAGTGAGCAGAATGTTTTACCCTGATGGTTAAATATACAAAGGGCAGGTTAGCAGGTGAACAGTATAAGTGAGGAGAGTGTGTTCCCCGGATGGTTTAATGCACACAGGACATGTTACCAGGTGAACAGTATCAGTGAGGAGAATGTGTTCCCCTGATGGTTTAATATACACGGGACATGTTACCAGGTGAACAGTATAAGTGAGGAGAGTGTGTTCCCATGATTGTTTAATATACACGGGACATGTCACCAGGTGAACAGTATAAGTGAGGAGAGTGTGTTCCCCTGATGGTTTAATATACACGGGACATGTTACCAGATGAACAGTATAAATGAGTCGAGTGTGTTCACCTGATGGTTTAATACGCACGGGACATGTTGCCAGGTGAACTGTATAAGTCTGGAGATTGTGTTCCCCTGATGGTTTAATGCACACAGGACATTTTACCAGGTGAACAGTGTAAGTGAGGAGAGTGTGTTCCCCAGATGGTTTAATATACACGGGATATGTTACCAGGTGAACAGTATAAGTGAGGAGATTGTGTTCCCCTGATGGTTTAATATACACGGGACATGTTACCAGGTGAACAGTATAAGTGAGGAGAATGTGTTCCCCTGATGGTTTAATATACACGGGACATTTCATCAAGTGAACAGTATAAGTGAGGAGAGAGTGTTCCACTGATGGTTTAATACTGACGGGACATGTTACCAGATCAACAGTATAAGTGAGGAGAGTGTGTTCCCCTGATGGTTTAATACGCACGGGACATGTTACCAGGAGAAATGTCTAAGTGAGGAGAGTGCTTTCCCCTGATGGTTTAATATTCACGGGACATGTTTCCAAGTGAACAGTGTAAGTGAGGAGAGTGTGTTCTCCTGATGGTTTAATATACACGGGATATGTTACCAAGAGAAAAGTCTAAGTGAGGAGAGTGTGTTCCCCTGATGGTTTAATATTCACGGGACATGTTACCAGCTGAACTGTATAAGTGAGGAGAGTGTGTTCCCCTGATGGTTTAATACTGACGGGACATGTTACCAGGTGAACAGTATAAGTGAGGAGAGTGTGTTCCCCTGATGGTTTAATACTGACGGGACATGTTACCAGATGAACAGTGTAAGTGAGGAGAGTGTGTTCCCCTGATGGTTTAATACACACAGGATATGTTACCAGCTGAACAGTATAAGTGAGGAGAGAGTGTTCCCCTGATGGTTTAATATGCACGGGACATGTTACCAGGTGAACAGTATAAGTGAGGAGAGTGTGTTCCCCTGATGGTTTCATACACACGGGACATGTCACCAGGTGAACAGGATAAGTGAGTAGAATGTGTTCCCCTGATGGTTTAATATACACGGGACATGTTACCAGGTTAGCAGTATAAGTGAGGAGAGTGTGTTCCCCTGATGGTTTAATATACACAGGGCATGTTACCAGGTGAACAGTATAAGTGAGGAGATTGTGTTCCCCTGATGTTTTAATACACACGGGACATGTTATCAGGTGAATGGTATAAGTGAGGAGATTGTGTTCCCCTGATGTTTTAATGCACACGGGACATGTTACCAGGTGAACAGTATAAGTGAGGAGAGTGTGTTCCCCTGATGTTTTAATATACACAGGACATGTTACCAGGTGAACAGTATAAGTGAGGAGATTGTATTCCCCTGATGATTTAATACACACGGAAAATGTTACCAGGTGAACAGTATAAGTGAAGAGAATGTGTTCCCCTGATGGTTTAATATACACGGGACATGTTTCCAGGTAAACAGTATAAGTGAGGAGAGTGTGTTCCCCTGATGGTTTAATATACACAGGGCATGTTACCAGGTGAACAGTATAAGTGTGGAGATTGTGTTCCCCTGATGGTTTAATATACACAGAACATGATACCAGGTGGACAGTATAAGTGAGGAGAGTGTGTTCCCCTGATGGTTTAATATACACGGGACATGTTCCCAGGTGAACAGTATAAGTGAGGAGAGTGTGTTCCCCTGATGGTTTAATATACACTGGGCATATTACCAGGTGAACAGTATAAGTGAGGAGAGTGTGTTCCCCTTATGGTTTAATACACACGGGTCATGTTATCAGGTGAACAGTATAAGTGAGGAGAGTGTGTTTCCCTGATTGTTTAATGCACATGTGACATGTTACCAGGTGAACAGTATAAGTGAGGAGAGTGTGTTCCCCTGATGGTTTAATACACACAGGACATGTTACCAGCTGAACAGTATAAGTGAGGAGAGTGTGTTCCCCTGATGGTTTAACACGCACGGGACATGTTACCAGGTGAACAGTATAAGTGAGGAGAGTGTTTTCCCCTGATTGATTAATATACACAGGACATGTTACCAGGTGAACAGTATAAGTGAGGAGAGTGTGTTCCCCTGATGGTTTAATATACACAGGACATGTTACCAGGTGAACAGTATAAGTGAGGAGAGTGTGTTCCCCTGATTGTTTAATACACACGGGACATGTTACCAGGTGAACAGTATAAGTGAGGAGAGTGTGTTCCCCTGATTGTTTAATACACACGGGACATGTCACCAGGTGAACAGTATAAGTGAGCAGAATGTTATCCCCTGATGGTTAAATATGCAAAGGACATGTCACCAGGTGAACAGTATAAGTGAGGAGAGTGTGTTCCCCTGATGGTTTAATACTGACGGGACATGTTACCAGATGTACAGTATAAGTGAGGAGAGTGTGTTCCCCTGATTGTTTAATACACACGGGACATGTCACCAGGTGAACAGTATAAGTGAGCAGAATGTTTTACCCTGATGGTTAAATATGCAAAGGACATGTTAGCAGGTGAACAGTATAAGTGAGGAGAGTGTGTTCCCCTGATGGTTTAATGCACACAGGACATGTTACCAGGTGAACAGTATCAGTGAGGAGAATGTGTTCCCCTGATGGTTTAATATGCACAGGATATGTTACCAGGTGAACAGTATAAGGGAGGAGAGTGTGTTCCCCTGATGGTTTAATTTACACGGGACATGTTACCAGGTGAACAGTATAAGTGAGGAGAGTGTGTTCCCCTGATGGTTTAATATACACGGGACATGTTCCCAGGTGAACAGTATAAGTGAGGAGAGTGTGTTCCCCTGATGGTTTAATATACACTGGGCATATTACCAGGTGAACAGTATAAGTCAGGAGAGTGTGTTCCCCTTATGGTTTAATACACACGGGACATGTTATCAGGTGAACAGTATGAGTGAGGAGAGTGTGTTCCCCTGATGGTTTAACACGCACGGGACATGTTACCAGGTGAACAGTATAAGTGAGGAGAGTGTTTTCCCCTGATTGATTAATATACCCGGGACATGGCACCAGGTGAACAGTATAAGTGAGGAGAGTGTGTTCCCCTGATGGTTTAATATACACAGGACATGTTTCCAGGTGAACAGTATAAGTGAGGAGAGTGTGTTCCCCTGATTGTTTAATACACACGGGACATGTTACCAGGTGAACAGTATAAGTGAGGAGAGTGTGTTCCCCTGATGGTTTAATATACACGGGACAGGTGACTAGGTGAACAGTATAAGTGAGGAGAGTGTGTTCCCCTGATGGTTTAATATACACGGGACATGTTACCAGGTTAGCAGTATAAGTGAGGAGAGTGTGTTCCCCTGATGGTTTAATATACACAGGGCATGTTACCAGGTGAACAGTATAAGTGAGGAGATTGAGTTCCCCTGATGTTTTAATACACACGGGACATGTTATCAGGTGAATGGTATAAGTGAGGAGAGTGTGTTCCCCTGATTGTTTAATGCACACGGGACATGTTACCAGGTGAACAGCATAAGTGAGGAGAGTGAGTTCCCCTGATGTTTTAATATACACAGGACAAGTTACCAGGTGAACAGTATAAGTGAGGAGATTGTATTCCCCTGATGGTTTAATATACACGGGACATGTTTCCAGATAAACAGTATAAGTGAGGAGAGTGTGTTCCCCTGATGGTTTAATATACACAGGGCATGTTACCAGGTGAACAGTATAAGTGTGGAGATTGTGTTCCCCTGATTGTTTAATATACACAGAACATGATACCAGGTGGACAGTATAAGTGAGGAGAGTGTGTTCCCCTGATGGTTTAATATACACTGGGCATATTACCAGGTGAACAGTATAAGTGAGGAGAGTGTGTTCCCCTTATGGTTTAATACACACGGGACATGTTATCAGCTGAACAGTATAAGTGAGGAGAGTGTGTTCCCCTGATGGTTTAACACGCACGTGTCATGTTACCAGGTGAACAGTATAAGTGAGGAGAGTGTTTTCCCCTGATTGATTAATATACCCGGGACATGGCACCAGGTGAACTGTATAAGTGAGGAGAGTGTGTTCCCCTGATGGTTTAATATACACAGGACATGTTACCAGGTGAACAGTATAAGTGAGGAGAGTGTGTTCCCCTGATTGTTTAATACACACGGGACATGTTACCAGGTGAACAGTATAAGTGAGGAGAGTATGTTCCCCTGATTGTTTAATACACACGGGACATGTCACCAGGTGAACAGTATAAGTGAGCAGAATGTTATCCCCTGATGGTTAAATATGCAAAGGACATGTCACAAGGTGAAAAGTATAAGTGAGCAGAATGTTATCCCCTGATGGTTAAATATGCAAAGGACATGTCACCAGGTGAACAGTATAAGTGAGGAGAGTGTGTTCCCCTGATGGTTTAATACACACGGGACATGTCACCAGGTGAACAGTATAAGTGAGCAGAATGTTTTACCCTGATGGTTAAATATGCAAAGGACATGTTAGCAGGTGAACAGTATAAGTGAGGAGAGTGTGTTCCCCTGATGGTTTAATGCACACAGGACATGTTACCAGGTGAACAGCATCAGTGAGGAGAATGTGTTCCCCTGATGGTTTAATATACACGGGACATGTTACCAGGTGAACAGTATAAGTGAGGAGAGTGTGTTCCCATGATTGTTTAATATACACGGGACATGTCACCAGGTGAACAGTATAAGTGAGGAGAGTGTGTTCCCCTGATGGTTTAATATACACGGGACATGTTACCAGATGAACAGTATAAATGAGTCGAGTGTGTTCACCTGATGGTTTAATACGCACGGGACATGTTGCCAGGTGAACTGTATAAGTCAGGAGAGTGTGTTCCCCTGATGGTTTAATGCACACAGGACAATTTACCAGGTGAACAGTGTAAGTGAGGAGAGTGTGTTCCCCAGATGGTTTAATATACACGGGATATGTTACCAGGTGAACAGTATAAGTGAGGAGATTGTGTTCCCCTGATGGTTTAATATACACGGGACATGTTACCAGGTGAACAGTATAAGAGAGGAGAATGTGTTCCCCTGATGGTTTAATATACACGGGACAGGTGACTCGGTGAACAGTATAAGTGAGGAGAGTGTGTTCCCCTGATGGTTTAATATACACGGGACATTTCATCAAGTGAACAGTATAAGTGAGGAGAGTGTGTTCCCCTGATGTTTTAATATACACAGGACATGTTACCAGGTGAACAGTATAAGTGAGGAGATTGTATTCCCTTTGATGATTTAATACACACGGAAAATGTTACCAGGTGAACAGTATAAGTGAAGAGAATGTGTTCCCCTGATGGTTTTATATACACGGGACATGTTTCCAGGTAAACAGTATAAGTGAGGAGAGTGTGTTCCCCTGATGGTTCAATCTTCAAAGGGCATGTTACCAGGTGAACAGTATAAGTGAGGAGAGTGTGTTCCCCTGATGGTTTAATATACACAGAACATGATACCAGGTGGACAGTATAAGTGAGGAGAGTGTGTTCCCCTGATGGTTTAATATACACGGGACATGTTCCCAGGTGAACAGTATAAGTGAGGAGAGTGTGTTCCCCTGATGGTTTAATATACGCTGGGCATATTACCAGGTGAACAGTGTAAGTGAGGAGAGTGTGTTCCCCTTATGGTTTAATACACACGGGACATGTTATCAGGTGAACAGTATAAGTGAGGAGAGTGTGTTTCCCTGATTGTTTAATGCACATGGGACATGTTACCAGCTGAACAGTATAAGTGAGGAGAGTGTGTTCCCCTGATGGTGTAACACGCACGGGACATGTTACCAGGTGATCAGTATAAGTGAGGAGAGTGTTTTCCCCTGATTGATTAATATACCCGGGTCATTGGCACCAGGTGAACAGTGTAAGTGAGGAGAGTGTGTTCCCCTGATGGTTTAATATACACAGGACATGTTACCAGGTGAACAGTATAAGTGAGGAGAGTGTGTTCCCCTGATTGTTTAATACACACGGGACATGTTACCAGGTGAACAGTATAAGTGAGGAGAGTGTGTTCCCCTGATTGTTTAATACACACGGGACATGTCACAAGGTGAACAGTATAAGTGAGCAGAATGTTATCCCCTGATGGTTAAATATGCAAAGGACATGTCACCAGGTGAACAGTATAAGTGAGGAGAGTGTGTTCCCCTGATGGTTTAACACTGACGGGACATGTTACCAGATGTACAGTATAATTGAGGAGAGTGTGTTCCCCTGATTGTTTAATACACACGGGACATGTCACCAGGTGAACAGTATAAGTGAGCAGAATGTTTTACCCTGATGGTTAAATATGCAAAGGACATGTTAGCAGGTGAACAGTATAAGTGAGGAGAGTGTGTTCCCCTGATGGTTTAATGCACACAGGACATGTTACCAGGTGAACAGTATCAGTGAGGAGAATGTGTTCCCCTGATGGTTTAATATGCACATGATATGTTACCAGGTGAACAGTATAAGTGAGGAGAGCATGTTCCCCTGATGGTTTAATTTACACGGGACATGTTACCAGGTGAACAGTATAAGTGAGGAGAATGTGTTCCCCTGATGGTTTAATATACACGGGACAGGTGACTAGGTGAACAGTATAAGTGAGGAGAGTGTGTTCCCCTGATGGTTTAATATACACGGGACATGTTACCAGGTTAGCAGTATAAGTGAGGAGAGTGTGTTCCCCTGATGGTTTAATATACACAGGGCATGTTACCAGGTGAACAGTATAAGTGAGGAGATTGTGTTCCCCTGATGTTTTAATACACACGGGACATGTTATCAGGTGAATGGTATAAGTGAGGAGAGTGTGTTCCCCTGATGGTTTAATGCACACAGGACAATTTACCAGGTGAACAGTGTAAGTGAGGAGAGTGTGTTCCCCAGATGGTTTAATATACACGGGATATGTTACCAGGTGAACAGTATAAGTGAGGAGATTGTGTTCCCCTGATGGTTTAATATACACGGGACATGTTACCAGGTGAACAGTATAAGAGAGGAGAATGTGTTCCCCTGATGGTTTAATATACACGGGACAGGTGACTCGGTGAACAGTATAAGTGAGGAGAGTGTGTTCCCCTGATGGTTTAATATACACGGGACATTTCATCAAGTGAACAGTATAAGTGAGGAGAGTGTGTTCCCCTGATGTTTTAATATACACAGGACATGTTACCAGGTGAACAGTATAAGTGAGGAGATTGTATTCCCTTTGATGATTTAATACACACGGAAAATGTTACCAGGTGAACAGTATAAGTGAAGAGAATGTGTTCCCCTGATGGTTTAATATACACGGGACATGTTTCCAGGTAAACAGTATAAGTGAGGAGAGTGTGTTCCCCTGATGGTTCAATCTTCAAAGGGCATGTTACCAGGTGAACAGTATAAGTGAGGAGAGTGTGTTCCCCTGATGGTTTAATATACACAGAACATGATACCAGGTGGACAGTATAAGTGAGGAGAGTGTGTTCCCCTGATGGTTTAATATACACGGGACATGTTCCCAGGTGAACAGTATAAGTGAGGAGAGTGTGTTCCCCTGATGGTTTAATATACACTGGGCATATTACCAGGTGAACAGTGTAAGTGAGGAGAGTGTGTTCCCCTTATGGTTTAATACACACGGGACATGTTATCAGGTGAACAGTATAAGTGAGGAGAGTGTGTTTCCCTGATTGTTTAATGCACATGGGACATGTTACCAGCTGAACAGTATAAGTGAGGAGAGTGTGTTCCCCTGATGGTGTAACACGCACGGGACATGTTACCAGGTGATCAGTATAAGTGAGGAGAGTGTTTTCCCCTGATTGATTAATATACCCGGGTCATTGGCACCAGGTGAACAGTATAAGTGAGGAGAGTGTGTTCCCCTGATGGTTTAATATACACAGGACATGTTACCAGGTGAACAGTATAAGTGAGGAGAGTGTGTTCCCCTGATTGTTTAATACACACGGGACATGTTACCAGGTGAACAGTATAAGTGAGGAGAGTGTGTTCCCCTGATTGTTTAATACACACGGGACATGTCACAAGGTGAACAGTATAAGTGAGCAGAATGTTATCCCCTGATGGTTAAATATGCAAAGGACATGTCACCAGGTGAACAGTATAAGTGAGGAGAGTGTGTTCCCCAGATGGTTTAACACTGACGGGACATGTTACCAGATGTACAGTATAATTGAGGAGAGTGTGTTCCCCTGATTGTTTAATACACACGGGACATGTCACCAGGTGAACAGTATAAGTGAGCAGAATGTTTTACCCTGATGGTTAAATATGCAAAGGACATGTTAGCAGATGAACAGTATAAGTGAGGAGAGTGTGTTCCCCTGATGGTTTAATGCACACAGGACATGTTACCAGGTGAACAGTATCAGTGAGGAGAATGTGTTCCCCTGATGGTTTAATATGCACATGATATGTTACCAGGTGAACAGTATAAGTGAGGAGAGTATGTTCCCCTGATGGTTTAATTTACACGGGACATGTTAACAGGTGAACAGTATAAGTGAGGAGAATGTGTTCCCCTGATGGTTTAATATACACGGGACAGGTGACTAGGTGAACAGTATAAGTGAGGAGAGTGTGTTCCCCTGATGGTTTAATATACACGGGACATGTTACCAGGTTAGCAGTATAAGTGAGGAGAGTGTGTTCCCCTGATGGTTTAATATACACAGGGCATGTTACCAGGTGAACAGTATAAGTGAGGAGATTGTGTTCCCCTGATGTTTTAATACACACGGGACATGTTATCAGGTGAATGGTATAAGTGAGGAGAGTGTGTTCCCCTGATTGTTTAATGCACACGGGCCATGTGACCAGGTGAACAGCATAAGTGAGGAGAGTGAGTTCCACTGATGTTTTAATATACACAGGACATGTTACCAGGTGAACAGTATAAGTGAGGAGATTGTATTCCTCTGATGGTTTAATATACACGGGACATGTTTCCAGGTAAACATTATAAGTGAGGAGAGTGTGTTCCCCTGATGGTTTAATATACACAGGGCATGTTACCAGGTGAACAGTATAAGTGTGGAGATTGTGTTCCCCTGATTGTTTAATATACACAGAACATGATACCAGGTGGACAGTATAAGTGAGGAGAGTGTGTTCCCCTGATGGTTTAATATACACGGGACATGTTCCCAGGTGAACAGTATAAGTGAGGAGAGTGTGTTCCCCTGATGGTTTAATATACACTGGGCATATTACCAGGTGAACAGTATAACTGAGGAGAGTGTGTTCCCCTTATGGTTTAATACACACGGGACATGTTATCAGGTGAACAGTATAAGTGAGGAGAGTGTGTTCCCCTGATGGTTTAACACGCACGGGACATGTTACCAGGTGAACAGTATAAGTGAGGAGAGTGTTTTCCCCTGATTGATTAATATACCCGGGACATGGCACCAGGTGAACAGTATAAGTGAGGAGAGTGTGTTCCCCTGATGGTTTAATATACACAGGACATGTTACCAGGTGAACAGTATAAGTGAGGAGAGTGTGTTCCCCTGATTGTTTAATACACACGGGACATGTTACCAGGTGAACAGTATAAGTGAGGAGAGTGTGTTCCCCTGATTGTTTAATACACACGGGACATGTCACCAGGTGAACAGTATAAGTGAGCAGAATGTTATCCCCTGATGGTTAAATATGCAAAGGACATGCCACCAGGTGTACAGTATAAGTGAGGAGAGTGTGTTCCCCTGATGGTTTAATATACACAGAACATGATACCAGGTGGACAGTATAAGTGAGGAGAGTGTGTTCCCCTGATGGTTTAATATACACGGGACATGTTCCCAGGTGAACAGTATAAGTGAGGAGAGTGTGTTCCCCTGATGGTTTAATATACACTGGGCATATTACCAGGTGAACAGTGTAAGTGAGGAGAGTGTGTTCCCCTTATGGTTTAATACACACGGGACATGTTATCAGGTGAACAGTATAAGTGAGGAGAGTGTGTTTCCCTGATTGTTTAATGCACATGGGACATGTTACCAGCTGAACAGTATAAGTGAGGAGAGTGTGTTCCCCTGATGGTGTAACACGCACGGGACATGTTACCAGGTGATCAGTATAAGTGAGGAGAGTGTTTTCCCCTGATTGATTAATATACCCGGGTCATTGGCACCAGGTGAACAGTATAAGTGAGGAGAGTGTGTTCCCCTGATGGTTTAATATACACAGGACATGTTACCAGGTGAACAGTATAAGTGAGGAGAGTGTGTTCCCCTGATTGTTTAATACACACGGGACATGTTACCAGGTGAACAGTATAAGTGAGGAGAGTGTGTTCCCCTGATTGTTTAATACACACGGGACATGTCACAAGGTGAACAGTATAAGTGAGCAGAATGTTATCCCCTGATGGTTAAATATGCAAAGGACATGTCACCAGGTGAACAGTATAAGTGAGGAGAGTGTGTTCCCCTGATGGTTTAACACTGACGGGACATGTTACCAGATGTACAGTATAATTGAGGAGAGTGTGTTCCCCTGATTGTTTAATACACACGGGACATGTCACCAGGTGAACAGTATAAGTGAGCAGAATGTTTTACCCTGATGGTTAAATATGCAAAGGACATGTTAGCAGGTGAACAGTATAAGTGAGGAGAGTGTGTTCCCCTGATGGTTTAATGCACACAGGACATGTTACCAGGTGAACAGTATCAGTGAGGAGAATGTGTTCCCCTGATGGTTTAATATGCACATGATATGTTACCAGGTGAACAGTATAAGTGAGGAGAGTATGTTCCCCTGATGGTTTAATTTACACGGGACATGTTACCAGGTGAACAGTATAAGTGAGGAGAATGTGTTCCCCTGATGGTTTAATATACACGGGACAGGTGACTAGGTGAACAGTATAAGTGAGGAGAGTGTGTTCCCCTGATGGTTTAATATACACGGGACATGTTACCAGGTTAGCAGTATAAGTGAGGAGAGCGTGTTCCCCTGATGGTTTAATATACACAGGGCATGTTACCAGGTGAACAGTATAAGTGAGGAGATTGTGTTCCCCTGATGTTTTAATACACACGGGACATGTTATCAGGTGAATGGTATAAGTGAGGAGAGTGTGTTCCCCTGATTGTTTAATGCACACGGGCCATGTGACCAGGTGAACAGCATAAGTGAGGAGAGTGAGTTCCACTGATGTTTTAATATACACAGGACATGTTACCAGGTGAACAGTATAAGTGAGGAGATTGTATTCCTCTGATGGTTTAATATACACGGGACATGTTTCCAGGTAAACAGTATAAGTGAGGAGAGTGTGTTCCCCTGATGGTTTAATATACACAGGGCATGTTACCAGGTGAACAGTATAAGTGTGGAGATTGTGTTCCCCTGATTGTTTAATATACACAGAACATGATACCAGGTGGACAGTATAAGTGAGGAGAGTGTGTTCCCCTGATGGTTTAATATACACGGGACATGTTCCCAGGTGAACAGTATAAGTGAGGAGAGTGTGTTCCCCTGATGGTTTAATATACACTGGGCATATTACCAGGTGAACAGTATAAGTGAGGAGAGTGTGTTCCCCTTATGGTTTAATACACACGGGACATGTTATCAGGTGAACAGTATAAGTGAGGAGAGTGTGTTCCCCTGATGGTTTAACACGCACGGGACATGTTACCAGGTGAACAGTATAAGTGAGGAGAGTGTTTTCCCCTGATTGATTAATATACCCGGGACATGGCACCAGGTGAACAGTATAAGTGAGGAGAGTGTGTTCCCCTGATGGTTTAATATACACAGGACATGTTACCAGGTGAACAGTATAAGTGAGGAGAGTGTGTTCCCCTGATTGTTTAATACACACGGGACATGTTACCAGGTGAACAGTATAAGTGAGGAGAGTGTGTTCCCCTGATTGTTTAATACACACGGGACATGTCACCAGGTGAACAGTATAAGTGAGCAGAATGTTATCCCCTGATGGTTAAATATGCAAAGGACATGCCACCAGGTGTACAGTATAAGTGAGGAGAGTGTGTTCCCCTGATGCTTTAATACTGACGGGACATGTTACCAGATGTACAGTATAAGTGAGGAGAGTGTGTTCCCCTGATTGTTTAATACACACGGGACATGTCACCAGGTGAACAGTATAAGTGAGCAGAATGTTTTACCCTGATGGTTAAATATACACGGGACATGTTACCAGGTGAACAGTATAAGTGAGGAGAGTGTGTTCCCATGATTGTTTAATATACACGGGACATGTCACCAGGTGAACAGTATAAGTGAGGAGAGTGTGTTCCCATGATTGTTTAATATACACAGAACATGATACCAGGTGGACAGTATAAGTGAGGAGAGTGTGTTCCCCTGATGGTTTAACATACACGGGACATATTCCCAGGTGAACAGTATAAGTGAGGAGAGTGTGTTCCCCTGATGGTTTAATATACACTGGGCATATTACCAGGTGAACAGTATAAGTGAGGAGAGTGTGTTCCCCTGATTGTTTAATACACACGGGACATGTTACCAGGTGAACAGTATAAGTGAGGAGAGTGTGTTCCCCTGATTGTTTAATATACACGGGACATATTCCCAGGTGAACAGTATAAGTGAGGAGAGTGTGTTCCCCTGATGGTTTAATATACACTGGGCATATTACCAGGTGAACAGTATAAGTGAGGAGAGTGTGTTCCCCTGATTGTTTAATACACACGGGACATGTTACCAGGTGAACAGTATAAGTGAGGAGAGTGTGTTCCCCTGATGGTTTAATATACACGGGACATATTCCCAGGTGAACAGTATAAGTGAGGAGAGTGTGTTCCCCTGATGGTTTAATATACACTGGGCATATTACCAGGTGAACAGTATAAGTGAGGAGAGTGTGTTCCCCTGATTGTTTAATACACACGGGACATGTTACCAGGTGAACAGTATAAGTGAGGAGAGTGTGTTCCCCTGATGGTTTAATATACACGGGACATATTCCCAGGTGAACAGTATAAGTGAGGAGAGTGTGTTCCCCTGATGGTTTAATATACACTGGGCATATTACCAGGTGAACAGTATAAGTGAGGAGAGTGTGTTCCCCTGATTGTTTAATACACACGGGACATGTTACCAGGTGAACAGTATAAGTGAGTAGAGTGTGTTCCCCTGATGGTTTAATATACACGGGACATATTCCCAGGTGAACAGTATAAGTGAGGAGAGTGTGTTCCCCTGATGGTTTAATATACACTGGGCATATTACCAGGTGAACAGTATAAGTGAGGAGAGTGTGTTCCCCTGATTGTTTAATACACACGGGACATGTTACCAGGTGAACAGTATAAGTGAGGAGAGTGTGTTCCCCTGATTGTTTAATACACACGGGACATGTCACCAGGTGAACAGTATAAGTGAGCAGAATGTTATCCCCTGATGGTTAAATATGCAAAGGACATGCCACCAGGTGTACAGTATAAGTGAGGAGAGTGTGTTCCCCTGATGGTTTAATACTGACGGGACATGTTACCAGATGTACAGTATAAGTGAGGAGAGTGTGTTCCCCTGATTGTTTAATACACACGGGACATGTCATCAGGTGAACAGTATAAGTGAGCAGAATGTTTTACCCTGATGGTTAAATATACACGGGACATGTTACCAGGTGAACAGTATAAGTGAGGAGAGTGTGTTCCCATGATTGTTTAATATACACGGGACATGTCACCAGGTGAACAGTATAAGTGAGGAGAGTGTGTTCCCATGATTGTTTAATATACACAGAACATGATACCAGGTGGACAGTATAAGTGAGGAGAGTGTGTTCCCCTGATGGTTTAATATACACGGGACATATTCCCAGGTGAACAGTATAAGTGAGGAGAGTGTGTTCCCCTGATGGTTTAATATACACTGGGCATATTACCAGGTGAACAGTATAAGTGAGGAGAGTGTGTTCCCCTTATGGTTTAATGCACACAGGACATTTTACCAGGTGAACAGTGTAAGTGAGGAGAGTGTGTTCCCCAGATGGTTTAATATACACGGGATATGTTACCAGGTGAACAGTATAAGTGAGGAGATTGTGTTCCCCTGATGGTTTAATATACACAGGACATGTTACCAGGTGAACAGTATAAGTGAGGAGAATGTGTTCCCCTGATGGTTTAATATACACGGGACAGGTGACTCGGTGAACAGTATAAGTGAGGAGAGTGTGTTCCCCTGATGGTTTAATATACACGGGACATTTCATCAAGTGAACAGTATAAGTGAGGAGAGTGTGTTCCCCTGATGTTTTAATATACACAGGACATGTTACCAGGTGAACAGTATAAGTGAGCAGATTGTATTCCCTTTGATGATTTAATACACACGGAAAATGTTACCAGGTGAACAGTATAAGTGAAGAGAATGTGTTCCCCTGATGGTTTAATATACACGGGACATGTTTCCAGGTAAACAGAATAAGTGAGGAGAGTGTGTTCCCCTGATGGTTTAATATACACAGAACATGATACCAGGTGGACAGTATAAGTGAGGAGAGTGTGTTCCCCTGATGGTTTAATATACACGGGACATGTTCCCAGGTGAACAGTATAAGTGAGGAGAGTGTGTTCCCCTGATGGTTTAATATACACTGGGCATATTAACAGGTGAACAGTATAAGTGAGGAGAGTGTGTTCCCCTGATGGTTTAACACGCCCGGGACATGTTACCAGGTGAACAGTATAAGTGAGGAGAGTGTTTTCCCCTGATTGATTAATATACACAGGACATGTTACCAGGTGAACAGTATAAGTGAGGAGAGTGAGTTCCCCTGATGTTTTAATATACACAGGACAAATTACCAGGTGAACAGTATAAGTGAGGAGATTGTATTCCCCTGATGGTTTAATATACACGGGACATGTTTCCAGGTAAACAGTATAAGTGAGGAGAGTGTGTTCCTCTGATGGTTTAATATACACGGGACATGTTCCCAGGTGAACAGTATAAGTGAGGAGAGTGTGTTCCCCTGATGGTTTAATATACACTGGGCATATTACCAGGTGAACAGTATAAGTGAGGAGAGTGTGTTCCCCTTATGGTTTAATACACACGGGACATGTTATCAGGTGAACAGTATAAGTGAGGAGAGTGTGTTCCCCTGATGGTTTAACACGCACGGGACATGTTACCAGGTGAACAGTATAAGTGAGGAGAGTGTTTTCCCCTGATTGATTAATATACCCGGGACATGGCACCAGGTGAACAGTATAAGTGAGGAGAGTGTGTTCCCCTGATGGTTTAATATACACAGGACATGTTACCAGGTGAACAGTATAAGTGAGGAGAGTGTGTTCCCCTGTATGTTTAATACACACGGGACATGTCACCAGGTGAACAGTATAAGTGAGCAGAATGTTATCCCCTGATGGTTAAATATGCAAAGGACATGTCACCAGGTGAACAGTATAAGTGAGGAGAGTGTGTTCCCCTGATGGTTTAATACTGAGTGAACATGTTACCAGACGTACAGTATAAGTGAGGAGAGTGTGTTCCCCTGATTGTTTAATACACACGGGACATGTCACCAGGTGAACAGTATAAGTGAGCAGAATGTTTTACCCTGATGGTTAAATATGCAAAGGACATGTTAGCAGGTGAACAGTATAAGTGAGGAGAGTGTGTTCCCCTGATGGTTTAATGCACACAGGACATGTTACCAGGTGAACAGTATCAGTGAGGAGAATGTGTTCCCCTGATGGTTTAATATACACGGGACATGTTAGCAGTTGAACAGTATAAGTGAGGAGAGTGTGTTCCCATGATTGTTTAATATACACGGGACATGTCACCAGGTGAACAGTATAAGTGAGGAGAGTGTGGTCCCCTGATGGTTTAATATACACGGGACATGTTACCAGATGAACAGTATAAATGAGTCGAGTGTGTTCACCTGATGGTTTAATACGCATGGGACATGTTGCCAGGTGAACTGTATAAGTGAGGAGATTGTGTTCCCCTGATGGTTTAATATACACGGGACATGTTACCAGGTGAACAGTATAAGTGAGGAGAATGTGTTCCCCTGATGGTTTAATATACACGGGACATTTCATCAAGTGAACAGTATAAGTGAGGAGAGAGTGTTCCACTGATGGTTTAATACTGACGGGACATGTTACCAGATGAACAGTATAAGTGAGGAGAGTGTGTTCCCCTGATGGTTTAATACGCACGGGACATGTTACCAGGTGAAAAGTCTAAGTGAGGAGAGTGCTTTCCCCTGCTGGTTTAATATTCACGGGACATGTTTCCAAGTGAACAGTGTAAGTGAGGAGAGTGTGTTCTCCTGATGGTTTAATATACACGGGATATGTTACCAAGAGAAAAGTCTAAGTGAGGAGAGTGTGTTCCCCTGATGGTTTAATATTCACGTGACATGTTACCAGCTGAACTGTATAAGTGAGGAGAGTGTGTTCCCCTGATGGTTTAATACTGACGGGACATGTTACCAGATGAACAGTGTAAGTGAGGAGAGTGTGTTCCCCTGATGGTTTAATACACACAGGATATGTTACCAGGTGAACAGGATAAGGGAGTAGAATGTGTTCCCCTGATGGTTTAATATACACGGGACAGGTGACTCGGTGAACAGTATAAGTGAGGAGAGTGTGTTCCCCTGATGGTTTAATACGCACGGGACATGTTACCAGGTGAACTGTATAAGTCAGGAGAGTGTGTTCCCCTGATGGTTTAATGCACACAGGACATTTTACCAGGTGAACAGTGTAAGTGAGGAGAGTGTGTTCCCCAGATGGTTTAATATACACGGGATATGTTACAAGCTGAACAGTATAAGTGAGGAGAGAGTGTTCCCCTGATGGTTTAATATGCACGGGACATGTTACCAGGTGAACAGTATAAGTGAGGAGAGTGTGTTCCCCTGATGGTTTAATACACACGGGACATGTCACCAGGTGAACAGGATAAGTGAGTAGAATGTGTTCCCCTGATGGTTTAATATTCACTGGACATGTTACCAGATGAACAGAATAAGTGAGGAGAGTGTGTTCCCCTGATGCTTTATAATGCACGGGACATGTCACCAGGTGAACAGGATAAGTGAGTAGAATGTGTTCCCCTGATGGTTTAATATTCACTGGACATGTTATCAGATGAACAGTATAAGTGAGGGGAGTGTGTTCCCTTGTTGGTTTAATATTCACTGGACATGTTACCAGGTGAACAGTATAAGTGAGGAGAATGTGTTCCCTTGTTGGTTTAATATTCACTGGACATGTTACCAGGTGAACAGTATAAGTGAGGAGAATGTGTTCCCCTGATGGTTTAATATTCACTGGACATGTTACCAGGTGAACAGTATAAGTAAGGAGAGTGTGTTCCCCTGATGGTTTAATATTCACTGGACATGTTACCAGGTGAACAGTATAAGTGAGGAGAGTGTGTTCCCCTTATGGTTTAATATGCACGGGACATGTTACCAGATGAACAGTATAAGTGATGAGAGTGTGTTCCCCTGATGGTTTATTATTCACTGGACATGTTACCAGATGAACAGTATAAGTGAGGAGACTGTGTTCCCTTGATGGTTTAATATTCACTGGACATGTTACCAGGTGAACAGTATAAGTGAGGAGAGTGTGTTCCCCTGATTGTTTAATATGCACGGGACATGTTACCAGATGAACAGTATAAGTGAGGAGAATGTGTTCCCTTGATGGTTTAATATTCACTGGACATGTTACCAGATGAACAGTATAAGTGAGGAGAGTGAGTTCCCCTGATATTTTAATATACACGGGACATGTTACCAGGTGAACAGTATAAGTGAGGAGAGTGAGTTCCCCTGATGGTTTAATATACACAGGACATGTTACCAGGTGAACAGTATAAGTGAGGAGAGTGTGATCCCCTGATTGTTTAATACACACGGGACATGTCACCAGGTGAACAGTATAATTGAGGAGAGTGTGATCCCCTGATTGTTTAATACACATGGGACATGTCACCAGGTGAACAGTATAAGTGAGGAGAGTCTGTTCCCCTGATTGTTTAATACTGACGGGACATGTCACCAGGTGAACAGTATAAGTGAGGAGAGTCTGTTCCCCTGATGGTTTAATGCACACGGGACATGTTACCAGGTGAACAGTATAAGTGAGGAGAGTGTGTTCCCCTGATGGTTTCATATACACGGGACATGTTACCAGGAGAACAGTATTAGTGAGGGGAGTGCTTTCCCCTGATGGTTTAATATTCACGGGACATGTTACCAGGTGAACAGTATAAGTAAGGAGAGTGTGTTCCCCTGATGGTTTAATATACACAGGACATGTCACCAGGTGAACAGTATAAGTGAGGAGAGTGTGTTCCCCTGATTGTATAATACACACGGGACATGTCACCAGGTGAACAGTATAATTGAGGAGAGTGTGTTCCCTGATTGTTTAATACTGACGGGATATGTCACCAGGTGAACAGTATAAGTGAGGAGAGTCTGTTCCCCTGATTCTTTAATACTGACGGGACATGTCACCAGGTGAACAGTATAACTGAGGAGAGTCTGTTCCCCTGATTCTTTAATACACACGGGACATTTCACCAGGTGAACAGTGTAAGTGAGGAGAGTGTGTTCCCCTGATTGTTCAATACACACGGGACATGTTACCAGGTGAACAGTATAAGTGAGGAGAGTGTGTTCCCCTGATGGTTTAATGCACACGGGACATGTTACCAGGTGAACAGTATAAGTGAGGAGAGTGTGTTCCCCTGATGGTTTCATATACACGGGACATGTTACCAGGAGAACAGTATAAGTGAGGGGAGTGCTTTCCCCTGATGGTTTAATATTCACGGGACATGTTACAAGGTGAACAGTATAAGCAAGGAGAGTGTGTTCCCCTGATGGTTTAATACACACAGGACATGTTACCAGGTGAACAGTATAAGTGAGGAGAGTGTGTTCCCCTTGTGGTTTAATAAAAACAGGACATGTTACCAGGTGAACAGTATAAGTGAGGAGAATGTGTTCCCCTGATGGTTTACTATACACTGGACATATTATCTGGTGAACAGTATAAGTGAGGAGAGTGTGTTCCCCTGATTGTTTAATACTCACTGGACATGTTACCAGGTGAACAGTATAAGTGAGGAGAGTGTGTTCCCCTGATGGTTTAACACGCACGGGACATGTTACCAGGTGAACAGTATAATTGACGAGAGTGTGTTCCCCTGATTGTTAAATATACACTGGACATGTTACCAGGTGAACAGTATAAGTGAGGAGAGTGTGTTCCCCTGATGGTTTAACACGCACGGGACATGTTACCAGCTGAACAGTATAAGTGAGGAGAGTGTGTTCCCCTGATTGTTTAATATACCCGGGACATGTCACCAGGTGAAGAGTAGAATTGAGGAGAGTGTGTTCCCCTGATGGTTTAAGGCACACAGGACATGCTACCAGGTGAACAGTATAAGTGAGGAGAGTGTGTTCCTCTGATGGTTTAATGCACACGGGACATGTTACCAGGTGAAGAGTATAAGTGAGGAGAGTGCTTTCCCCTGATGGTTTAATATTCACGGGACATGTCACCAGGTGAACAGTATAAGTGAGGAGAGTGAGTTCCCCTGATTGTTTAATACACACAGGACATGTCACCATGTGAACAGTATGAGTGAGGAGAGTGTCTTCCCCTGATTGTTTAATACACACAGGACATGTCACCATGTGAACAGTATGAGTGAGGAGAGTGTGTTCCCCTGATTGTTTAATACACACAGGACATGTTACCAGGTGAACAGTATGAGTGAGGAGATTGTGTTCCCCTGATGGTTTAATATACTCAGGACATGCTTCAAGGAGAACAGTTTTAGTGAGGAGACTGTGTTCCCCTGATGGTTTAATATACACGGGACATGTTACCAGGTGAACAGGAAGGCGAGGAGAGTGTGTTCCCCTGATTGTTTAATACTCACGGAACATGTTACCAGGTGAACAGTATATGTGAGGAGATTGTGTTCCCCTGATGTTTTAATACGCACGGGACATGTTACCAGGTGATCAGTATAAGTGAGGAGAATGTGTTCCCCTGATGGTATAATATGCACTGGACATGTTACCAGGTGAACAATATAAGTGAGGAGAGTGTGTTCCCCTGATTGTTTATTACTCACGGGACATGTTACCAGGTGAATAGTATAAGTGAGGAGAGTGTGTTCCCCTGATGGTTTAACACGCACGGGACATGTTACCAGGTGAATAGTATAAGTGAGGAGAGTGTGTTCCCCTGATTGTTTAATACACACGGGACATGTTACCAGGTGAACAGTATAAGTGAGGCGAGTATGTTCCCCTGATGGTTTAATATACGAGGGAAATGTTAACAGGTGAACAGTATTGGTGAGGAGAGTGTGTTCCCCTGATTGATTAATACACACGGGACATGTTAGCAGGTGAACAGTATAAGTGAGGAGAGTGTTTTCCCCTGATGGTTTAATATACACGGGACATGTTACCAGGTGAACAGTATAAGTGAGGAGTGTGTGTTTCCCTGATGGTTTAATACACACGGGACATGTTACCAGGTGAACAGTATAAGTGAGGGGTGTGTCTTCCCCTGATTGTTTAATACTCACGGGACATGTTACCAGGTGAACAGTATAAGTGAGGAGAGTGTGTTCCCCTGATGGTTTAACACGCACGGGACATGTTACCAGGTAAACAGTATAAGTGAGGAGAGTGTGTTCCCCTGATTGTTTAATATACCCGGGACATGTTACCAGGTGAACATTATGAGTGAGGAGAGTGTGCTCCTCTGATGGTTTAATGCACACGGGACATGTTACCAGGTGAAGAGTATAAGTGAGGAGAGTGCTTTCCCCTGATGGTTTAATATTCACGGGACATGTCACCAGGTGAACAGTATAAGTGAGGAGAGTGAGTTCCCCTGATTGTTTAATACACACAGGACATGTCACCAGGTGAAGAGTATAAGTGAGGAGAGTGTGTTCCCCTGATTGTTTAATACACACAGGACATGTTACCAGGTGAACAGTACTAGTGAGGAGAGTGTGTTCCCCTGATGGTTTAATATACTCAGGACATGCTTCCAGGAGAACAGTTTTAGTGAGGAGACTGTTTTCCCCTGATGGTTTAATATACACGGGACATGTTACCAGGTGAACAGGAAGGCGAGGAGAGTGTGTTCCCCTGATTGTTCAATTTACACGCGACTTTTTACCAGGTGAACATTATAAGTGAGGAGAGTGTGTTCCCCTGATGGTTTAATATACACGGAACATGTTACCAGGTGAACAGTATCAGTGAGGAGATTGTGTTCCCCTGATGGTTTCAAACACATGGGACATGTCACCAGGCGAACAGTATAAGTGAGGGGATTGTGTTCCTCTGATGGTTTAAGACACACGGGACATGTCAGCAGGCGAACAGTATAAGTGAGGAGAGTGTGTTCCCCTGATGTTTTAATACACACGGGACATGTTACCAGGTGAACAGTATACGTGAGGAGAGTGTGTTCCCCTAATGTTTTAATAGACACGGGACATGTTACCAGGT
This sequence comes from Heterodontus francisci, assembly GCF_036365525.1. NCBI lineage: Eukaryota > Metazoa > Chordata > Chondrichthyes > Heterodontiformes > Heterodontidae > Heterodontus > Heterodontus francisci. Next base: position 1,071,760 of record NW_027140423.1, on the reverse strand, counting down.
GAACAGTATAAGTCAGGAGAGTGTGTTTCGCTGATGTTTTAATACACACGGTACATGTTACCAGGTGAACAGTATAAGTGAGCAGATTGTGTTCCCCTGATTGTTTAATACACACGGGACATGTTACCAGGTGAACAGTATAAGTGAGGCGAGTGTGTTCCCCAGATTGTTTAATATACACGGGACATGTTACCAGGTGAGCAGTATAAGTGAGGAGAGTGTGTTCCCCTGATTGTTTAATACACACGGGACATGTTACCAGGTGAACAGTATAAGTGAGGAGAGTGTGTTCCCTGATGGTTTAATACAAACGGGACATGTTACCAGGTGAAGAGTATAAGTGAGGAAAGTGTGTTCCCCTGATTGTTTAATACACACAGGACATGTTACCAGGTGAACAGTATAAGTGAGGCGAGTGTGTTCACCTGATGGGTTAATACAGACGGGACATGTCACCAGGTGAACAGTATAAGTGAGGAGAGTATGTTCCCCTGATTGTTTTATACTCACGGGACATGTTACCAGGTGAACAGTATAAGTGAGGAGAGTGTGTTCCCCTGATGGTTTAATGCACACGGGACATGTCACCAGGTGAACAGTATAAGTGAGGAGAGTGTGTTCCCCTGATTCTTTAATGCACACGGGACATGTCACCAGGTGAACAGTATAAGTGAGGAGAATGTGTTCCCTGATGGTTTAATACACACGGGACATGTTACCAGGTGAAGAGTATAAATGAGGAGAGTGTGTTCCCCTGATTGTTTAATGCACACGGGACATGTCACCAGGTGAACAGTATAAGTGAGGAGAGTGTGTTCCCCTGATTCTTTAATGCACACGGGACATGTCACCAGGTGAACAGTATAAGTGAGGAGAGTGTGTTCCCCTGATTGTTTAATACACACGGGACATGTTACCAGGTGAACAGTATAAGTGAGGAAAGTGTGTTCCCCTGAAGGTTTCATATACACGGGACATGTTACCAGGAGAACAGTATAAGTGAGGGGAGTGTGTTCCCCTGATTGTTTAATACACACGGGACATGTTACCAGGTGAACAGTATAAGTGAGGAGAGTGTGTTCCCCTGAAGGTTTCATATACACGGGACATGTTACCAGGTGAACAGTATAAGTGAGGAGAGTGTGATCCCCTGATGGTTTAATATTCACGGGACATGTTACCAGGTGAAAAGTATAAGTGAGGAGAATGTGTTCCCCTGATGGTTTAATATACACTGGACATATTATCTGGTGAACAGTATAAGTGAGGAGAGTGTGTTCCCCTGATTGTTTAATACTCACGGGACATGTTACCAGGTGCACAGTATAAGTGAGGAGAGTGTGTTCTCCTGATGGTTTAACACGCACGGGACATGTTACCAGGTGAACAGTATAATTGACGAGAGTGTGTTCCCCTGATTGTTTAATACTGACGGGACATGTCACCAGGTGAACAGTATAAGTGAGGAGAGTGTGTTCCCCTGATTGTTTAATACTGACGGGACATGTCACCAGGTGAACAGTATAAGTGAGGAGAGTGTGTTCCCCTGATGGTTTAATATACACAGGACATGTTACCAGGTGAACAGTATAAGTGAGGAGAGTGTGTTCCCCTGATTGTTTAATACACACGGGACATGTCACCAGGTGAACAGTATAAGTGAGGAGAATGTGTTCCCCTGATGGTTTAATATACACTGGACATATTATCTGGTGAACAGTATAAGTGAGGAGAGTGTGTTCCCCTGATTGTTTAATACTCACGGGACATGTTACCAGGTGAACAGTATAAGTGAGGAGAGTGTGTTCTCCTGATGGTTTAACACGCACGGGACATGTTACCAGGTGAACAGTATAATTGACGAGAGTGTGTTCCCCTGATTGTCTAATACTGACGGGACATGTCACCAGGTGAACAGTATAAGTGAGGAGAGTGTGTTCCCCTGATTGTTTAATACTGACGGGACATGTCACCAGGTGAACAGTATAAGTGAGGAGAGTGTGTTCCCCTGATGGTTAAATATACACAGGACATGTTACCAGGTGAACAGTATAAGTGAGCAGAGTGTGTTCCCCTGATTGTTTAATACACACGGGACATGTCACCAGGTGAACAGTATAAGTGAGGAGAGTGTGTTCCCCTGATTGTTTAATACACACGGGACATGTTACCAGGTGAACAGTATAAGTGAGGAGACTGTGTTCTCCTGATGGTTTAATACTGACGGGACATGTTACCAGATGAACAGTGTAAGTGAGGAGAGTGTGTTCCTCTGATGGTTTAATGCACACAGGACATGTTACCAGGTGAACAGTATAAGTGAGGAGAGTGTCTTCCCCTGATTGCTTAATACACACCGGATATGTTACCAGGTGAACAGTATAAGTGAGGAGAGTGTGTTCCACTGATGGTTTAATATACGAGGGAAATGTTACCAGGTGAACAGTATAAGTGAGGAGAGTGTGTTCCCCTGATTGTTTAATATTCACGGAACATGTTACCAGGTGAACAGGATAAGTGAGAAGAATGTGTTCCCCTGATGGTTTAATATACACGGGACATGTTACCAGGTGAACAGTACAAGCGAGGAGAGTGTGTTCCCCTGATGGTTTAATATACACGGGACATGTTACCAGATGAACAGTATAAGTGAGGCGAGTGTGTTCACCTGATGGTTTAATATACGAGGGAAATGTTACCAGGTGAACAGTATAAGTGGGGAGAGTGTGTTCCCCTGATGGTTTAATATTCACGGGACATGTCACCAGGTGAACAGTATAAGTGAGGAGAGTGTGTTCCCCTGAAGGTTTTATACTCACGGGACATGTTGCCAGGTGAACAGTATAAGTGAGGAGAGAGTGTTCCCCTGATGGTTTAACACGCAAGGGACATGTTACCAGGTGAACAGTATAAGTGAGGAGAGTGTGTTCCCCTGATGGTTTAATATACGAGGGAAATGTTACCAGGTGAACAGTATAAGTGAGGAGAGTGTGTTCCCCTGATGGTTTAATATGCACTGGACATGTTCCCAGGTGAACAATATAAGTGAGGAGAGTGTGTTCCCCTGATTGTTTATTACTCACTGGACATGTTACCAGGTGAATAGTATAAGTGAGGAGAGTGTGTTCCCCTGATGGTTTAACACGCACGGGACATGTCACCAGGTGAAGAGTAGAATTGAGGAGAGTGTGTTCCCCTGATGGTTTAAGGCACACAGGACATGCTACCAGGTGAACAGTATAAGTGAGGAGAGTGTGTTCCCCTGATGGTTTAATGCACACGGGACATGTTACCAGGTGAAGAGTATAAGTGAGGAGAGTGCTTTCCCCTGATGGTTTAATATTCACGGGACATGTTACCAGGTGAACAGTATAAGTGAGGAGAGTGTGTTCCCCTGATGGTTTAATGTACACGGGACATGTCACCAGGTGAACATTATAAGTGAGGAGAGTGAGTTCCCCTGATTGTTTAATACACACAGGACATGTCACCAGGTGAAGAGTATAAGTGAGGAGAGTGTGTTCCTCTGATGGTTTAATGCACACGGGACATGTTAGTAGGTGAAGAGTATAAGTGAGGAGAGTGCTTTCCCCCGATGGTTTAATATTCACGGGACATGTTACCAGGTGAACAGTATAAGTGAGGCGAGTGTGTTCCCCAGATTGTTTAATATACACGGGACATGTTACCACGTGAGCAGTATAAGTGAGGAGAGTGTGTTCCCCTGATTGTTTAATACACACTGGACATGTTACCAGGTGAACAGTATAAGTGAGGAGAGTGTTTTCCCCTGATAGTTTAATACACACGGGACATGTTACCAGGTGAACAGTATAAGTGAGGAGAGTGTGTTCCCTGATGGTTTAATACACACGGGACATGTTACCAGGTGAACAGTATAAGTGAGGAGAGTGTGTTCCCGTGATGGTTTAATATACACGGGACATGTCACCAGGTGAACATTATAAGTGCCGAGAGTGAGTTCCCCTGATTGTTTAATACACACAGGAAATGTTAGCAGGTGAACAGTATGAGTGAGGAGAGTGTGTTCCACTGATGGTTTAATATACTCAGAACATGCTTCCAGGAGAACAGTTTTAGTGAGGAGACTGTGTTCCCCTGATGGTTTAATATACCCGGGACATGTTACCAGGTGAACAGGAAGGTGAGGAGAGTGAGTTCCCCTGATTGTTTAATACACACAGGACATGTCACCAGGTGAAGAGTATAAGTGAGGAGAGTGTGTTCCCCTGATTGTTTAATACACACAGGACATGTTACCAGGTGAACAGTACTAGTGAGGAGAGTGTGTTCCCCTGATGGTTTAATATACTCAGGACATGCTTCCAGGAGAACAGTTTTAGTGAGGAGACTGTTTTCCCCTGATGGTTTAATATACACGGGACATGTTACCAGGTGAACAGGAAGGCGAGGAGAGTGTGTTCCCCTGATTGTTCAATTTACACGCGACTTTTTACCAGGTGAACAGTATAAGTGAGGAGAGTGTGTTCCCCTGATGGTTTAATATACACGGAACATGTTACCAGGTGAACAGTATCAGTGAGGAGATTGTCTTCCCCTGATGGTTTCAAACACATGGGACATGTCACCAGGCGAACAGTATAAGTGAGGAGATTGTGTTCCCCTGATGGTTTAAGACACACGGGACATGTCAGCAGGCGAACAGTTTTAGTGAGGAGAGTGTGTTCCCCTGATGTTTTAATACACACGGGACATGTTACCAGGTGAACAGTATACGTGAGGAGAGTGTGTTCCCCTAATGTTTTAATAGACACGGGACATGTTACCAGGTGAACAGTATAAGTCAGGAGAGTGTGTTTCGCTGATGTTTTAATACACACGGTACATGTTACCAGGTGAACAGTATAAGTGAGCAGATTGTGTTCCCCTGATTGTTTAATACACACGGGACATGTTACCAGGTGAACAGTATAAGTGAGGCGAGTGTGTTCCCCAGATTGTTTAATATACACGGGACATGTTACCAGGTGAGCAGTATAAGTGAGGAGAGTGTGTTCCCCTGATTGTTTAATACACACGGGACATGTTACCAGGTGAACAGTATAAGTGAGGAGAGTGTGTTCCCTGATGGTTTAATACAAACGGGACATGTTACCAGGTGTAGAGTATAAGTGAGGAGAGTGTGTTCCCCTGATTGTTTAATACACACAGGACATGTTACCAGGTGAACAGTATAAGTGAGGCGAGTGTGTTCACCTGATGGGTTAATACAGACGGGACATGTCACCAGGTGAACAGTATAAGTGAGGAGAGTATGTTCCCCTGATTGTTTTATACTCACGGGACATGTTACCAGGTGAACAGTATAAGTGAGGAGAGTGTGTTCCCCTGATGGTTTAATGCACACGGGACATGTCACCAGGTGAACAGTATAAGTGAGGAGAGTGTGTTCCCCTGATTCTTTAATGCACACGGGACATGTCACCAGGTGAACAGTATAAGTGAGGAGAATGTGTTCCCTGATGGTTTAATACACACGGGACATGTTACCAGGTGAAGAGTATAAATGAGGAGAGTGTGTTCCCCTGATTGTTTAATACACACAGGACATGTTACCAGGTGAACAGTATAAGTGAGGCGAGTGTGTTCACCTGATGGGTTAATACAGACGGGACATGTCACCAGGTGAACAGTATAAGTGAGGAGAGAGTGTTCCCCTGATGGTTTAACACGCACGGGACATGTTACCAGGTGAACAGTATAAGTGAGGAGAGTGTGTTCCCCTGATGGTTTAATGCACACGGGACATGTCACCAGGTGAACAGTATAAGTGAGGAGAGTGTGTTCCCCTGATTCTTTAATGCACACGGGACATGTCACCGGGTGAACAGTATAAGTGAGGAGAGTGTGTTCCCCTGATTGTTTAATACACACGGGACATGTTACCAGGTGAACAGTATAAGTGAGGAAAGTGTGTTCCCCTGAAGGTTTCATATACACGGGACATGTTACCAGGAGAACAGTATAAGTGAGGGGAATGTGTTCCCCTGATTGTTTAATACACACGGGACATTTTACCAGGTGAACAGTATAAGTGAGGAGAGTGTGTTCCCCTGTAGGTTTCATATACACGGGACATGTTACCAGGTGAACAGTATAAGTGAGGAGAGTGTGTTCCCCTGATGGTTTAATATTCACGGGACATGTTACCAGGTGAACAGTATAAGTGAGGAGAATGTGTTCCCCTGATGGTTTAATATACACTGGACATATTATCTGGTGAACAGTATAAGTGAGGAGAGTGTGTTCCCCTGATTGTTTAATACTCACGGGACATGTTACCAGGTGAACAGTATAAGTGAGGAGAGTGTGTTCTCCTGATGGTTTAACACGCACGGGACATGTTACCAGGTGAACAGTATAATTGACGAGAGTGTGTTCCCCTGATTGTTTAATACTGACGGGACATGTCACCAGGTGAACAGTATAAGTGAGGAGAGTGTGTTCCCCTGATTGTTTAATACTGACGGGACATGTCACCAGGTGAACAGTATAAGTGAGGAGAGTGTGTTCCCCTGATGGTTTAATATACACAGGACATGTTACCAGGTGAACAGTATAAGTGAGGAGAGTGTGTTCCCCTGATTGTTTAATACACACGGGACATGTCACCAGGTGAACAGTATAAGTGAGGAGAATGTGTTCCCCTGATGGTTTAATATACACTGGACATATTATCTGGTGAACAGTATAAGTGAGGAGAGTGTGTTCCCCTGATTGTTTAATACTCACGGGACATGTTACCAGGTGAACAGTATAAGTGAGGAGAGTGTGTTCTCCTGATGGTTTAACACGCACGGGACATGTTACCAGGTGAACAGTATAATTGACGAGAGTGTGTTCCCCTGATTGTTTAATACTGACGGGACATGTCACCAGGTGAACAGTATAAGTGAGGAGAGTGTGTTCCCCTGATTGTTTAATACTGACGGGACATGTCACCAGGTGAACAGTAGAAGTGAGGAGAGTGTGTTCCCCTGATGGTTTAATATACACAGGACATGTCACCAGGTGAACAGTATAAGTGAGGAGAGTGTGTTGCCCTGATTGTTTAATACACACGGGACATGTCACCAGGTGAACAGTATAAGTGAGGAGAGTGTGTTCCCCTGATTGTTTAATACACACGGGACATGTCACCAGGTGAACAGTATAAGTGAGCAGAATGTTTTCCCCTGATGGTTAAATATGCAAAGGACATGTTACCAGGTGAACAGTGTAAGTGAGGAGACTGTGTTCTCCTGATGGTTTAATACTGACGGGACATGTTACCAGATGAACAGTATAAGTGAGGAGAGTGTGTTCCTCTGATGGTTTAATGCACACAGGACATGTTACCAGGTGAACAGTATAAGTGAGGAGAGTGTCTTCCCCTGATTGCTTAATACACACCGGACATGTTACCAGGTGAACAGTATAAGTGAGGAGAGTGTGTTCCACTGATGGTTTAATATACTAGGGAAATGTTACCAGGTGAACAGTATAAGTGAGGAGAGTGTGTTCCCCTGATTGTTTAATATTCACGGAACATGTTACCAGGTGAACAGGATAAGTGAGGCGAGTGTGTTCACCTGATGGTTTAATATACGAGGGAAATGTTACCAGGTGAACAGTATAAGTGAGGAGAGTGTGTTCCCCTGATGGTTTAATATTCACGGGACATGTCACCAGGTGAACAGTATAAGTGAGGAGAGTGTGTTCCCCTGAAGGTTTTATACTCACGGGACATGTTGCCAGGTGAACAGTATAAGTGAGGAGAGAGTGTTCCCCTGATGGTTTAACACGCAAGGGACATGTTACCAGGTGAACAGTATAAGTGAGGAGAGTGTGTTCCCCTGATGGTTTAATATACGAGGGAAATGTTACCAGGTGAACAGTATAAGTGAGGAGAGTGTGTTCCCCTGATGGTTTAATATGCACTGGACATGTTCCCAGGTGAACAATATAAGTGAGGAGAGTGTGTTCCCCTGATTGTTTATTACTCACGGGACATGCTACCAGGTGAATAGTATAAGTGAGGAGAGTGTGTTCCCCTGATGGTTTAACACGCACGGGACATGTCACCAGGTGAAGAGTAGAATTGAGGAGAGTGTGTTCCCCTGATGGTTTAAGGCACACAGGACATGCTTGCAGGTGAACAGTATAAGTGAGGAGAGTGTGTTCCCCTGATGGTTTAATGCACACGGGACATGTTACCAGGTGAAGAGTATAAGTGAGGAGAGTGCTTTCCCCTGATGGTTTAATATTCACGGGACATGTTACCAGGTGAACAGTATAAGTGAGGAGAGTGTGTTCCCCTGATGGTTTAATATACACGGGACATGTCACCAGGTGAACATTATAAGTGAGGAGAGTGAGTTCCCCTGATTGTTTAATACACACAGGACATGTCACCAGGTGAAGAGTGTAAGTGAGGAGAGTGTGTTCCTCTGATGGTTTAATGCACACGGGACATGTTACCAGGTGAAGAGTATAAGTGAGGAGAGTGCTTTCCCCTGATGGTTTAATATTCACGGGACATGTTACCAGGTGAACAGTATAAGTGAGGCGAGTGTGTTCCCCAGATTGTTTAATATACACGGGACATGTTACCAGGTGAGCAATATAAGTGAGGAGAGTGTGTTCCCCTGATTGTTTAATACACACTGGACATGTTACCAGGTGAACAGTATAAGTGAGGAGAGTGTTTTCCCCTGATAGTTTAATACACACGGGACATGTTACCAGGTGAACAGTATAAGTGAGGAGAGTGTGTTCCCTGATGGTTTAATACACACGGGACATGTTACCAGGTGAACAGTATAAGTGAGGAGAGTGTGTTCCCGTGATGGTTTAATATACACGGGACATGTCACCAGGTGAACATTATAAGTGAGGAGAGTGAGTTCCCCTGATTGTTTAATACACACAGGAAATGTTAGCAGGTGAACAGTATGAGTGAGGAGAGTGTGTTCCACTGATGGTTTAATATACTCAGGACATGCTTCCAGGAGAACAGTTTTAGTGAGGAGACTGTGTTCCCCTGATGGTTTAATATACCCGGGACATGTTACCAGGTGAACAGGAAGGTGAGGAGAGTGTGTTCCCCTGATTGTTCAATTTACACGGGACGTTTTACCAGGTGAACAGTATAAGTGAGGAGAGTGTGTTCCCCTGATGGTTTAATATACACGGAACATGTTACCAGGTGAACAGTATCAGTGAGGAGATTGTGTTCCCCTGATGGTTTCAAACACATGGGACATGTCACCAGGCGAACAGTATAAGTGAGGAGATTGTGTTCCCCTGATGGTTTAAGACACACGGGACATGTTAGCAGGCAAACAGTATAAGTGAGGAGAGTGTGTTCCCCTGATGTTTTAATACACACGGGACATGTTACCAGGTGAACAGTATACGTGAGGAGAGTGTCTTCCCCTAATGTTTTAATAGACAAGGGACATGTTACCAGGTGAACAGTATAAGTCAGGAGAGTGTGTTTCGCTGATGTTTTAATACACACGGAACATGTTACCAGGTGAACAGTATAAGTGAGCAGAGTGTGTTCCCCTGATTGTTTAATACACACGGGACATGTTACCAGGTGAACAGTATAAGTGAGGCGAGTGTGTTCCCCAGATTGTTTAATATACACGGGACATGTTACCAGGTGAGCAGTATAAGTGAGGAGAGAGTGTTCCCCTGATTGATTTAATACACACTGGACATGTTACCAGGTGAACAGTATAAGTGAGGAGAGTGTTTTCCCCTGATAGTTTAATACACACGGGACAAGTTACCAGGTGAACAGTATAAGTGAGGAGAGTGTGTTCCCTGATGGTTTAATACACACGGGACATGTTACCAGGTGAAGAGTATAAGTGAGGAGAGTGTGTTCCCCTGATTGTTTAATACACACAGGACATGTTACCAGGTGAACAGTATAAGTGAGGAGAGTATGTTCCCCTGATTGTTTTATACTCACGGGACATGTTACCAGGTGAACAGTATAAGTGAGGAGAGAGTGTTCCCCTGATGGTTTAACACGCACGGGACATGTTACCAGGTGAACAGTATAAGTGAGGAGAGTGTGTTCCCCTGATGGTTTAATGCACACGGGACATGTCACCAGGTGAACAGTATAAGTGAGGAGAGTGTGTTCCCCTGAAGGTTTCATATACACGGGACATGTTACCAGGTGAACAGTATAAGTGAGGAGAGTGTGGTCCCCTGATGGTTTAATATTCACGGGACATGTTACCAGGTGAACAGTATAAGTGAGGAGAGTGTGTTCCCCTTATGTTTTAATATTCACGGGACATGTCACCAGGTGAACAGTATAAGTGAGGAGAGTGTGTTCCCCTGAAGGTTTCATATACACGGGACATGTTACCAGGTGAACAGTATAAGTGAGGAGAATGTGTTCCCCTGATGGTTTAATATACACTGGACATATTATCTGGTGAACAGTATAAGTGAGGAGAGTGTGTTCCCCTGATTGTTTAATACTCACGGGACATGTTACCAGGTGAACAGTATAAGTGAGGAGAGTGTGTTCCCCTGATGGTTTAACACGCACGGGACATGTTACCAGGTGAACAGTATAATTGACGAGAGTGTGTTCCCCTGATTGTTTAATACTGACGGGACATGTCACCAGGTGAACAGTATAAGTGAGGAGAGTGTGTTCCCCTGATTGTTTAATACTGACGGGACATGTCACCAGGTGAACAGTATAAGTGAGGAGAGTGTGTTCCCCTGATGTTTTAATATACACAGGACATGTCACCAGGTGAACAGTATAAGTGAGGAGAGTGTGTTCCCCTGATTGTTTAATACACACGGGACATGTCATCGGGTGAACAGTATAAGTGAGGAGAGTGTGTTCCCCTGATTGTTTAATACACACGGGACATGTCACCAGGTGAACAGTATAAGTGAGCAGAATGTTTTCCCCTGATGGTTAAATATGCAAAGGACATGTTACCAGGTGAACAGTATAAGTGAGGAGACTGTGTTCTCCTGATGGTTTAATACTGACGGGACATGTTACCAGATGAACAGTATAAGTGAGGAGAGTGTGTTCCTCTGATGGTTTAATGCACACCGGACATGTTACCAGGTGAACAGTATAAGTGAGGAGAGTGTCTTCCCCTGATTGTTTAATACACACCGGACATGTTACCAGGTGAACAGTATAAGTGAGGAGAGTGTGTTCCACTGATGGTTTAATATACGAGGGAAATGTTACCAGGTGAACAGTATAAGTGAGGAGAGTGTGTTCCCCTGACTGTTTAATATTCACGGAACATGTTACCAGGTGAACAGGATAAGTGAGAAGAATGAGTTCCCCTGATAGTTTAATATACACGGGACATGTTACCAGGTGTACAGTATAAGTGAGGAGAGTGTGTTCCCCTGATGGTTTAATATACACGGGACATGTTACCAGATGAACAGTATAAGTGCGGCGAGTGTGTTCACCTGATGGGTTAATACAGACGGGACATGTCACCAGGTGAACAGTATAAGTGAGGAGAGTATGTTCCCCTGATTGTTTTATACTCACGGGACATGTTGCCAGGTGAACAGTATAAGTGAGGAGAGAGTGTTCCCCTGATGGTTTAACACGCAAGGGACATGTTACCAGGTGAACAGTATAAGTGAGGAGAGTGTGTTCCTCTGATGGTTTAATATACGAGGGAAATGTTACCAGGTGAACAGTATAAGTGAGGAGAGTGTGTTCCCCTGATGGTTTAATATGCACTGGACATGTTACCAGGTGAACAGTATAAGTGAGGAGAGTGTGTTCCTCTGATGGTTTAATATACGAGGGAAATGTTACCAGGTGAACAGTATAAGTGAGGAGAGTGTGTTCCCCTGATGGTTTAATATGCACTGGACATGTTCCCAGGTGAACAATATAAGTGAGGAGAATGTGTTCCCCTGTTTGTTTAATACACACGGGACATGTTTCCAGGTGAACAGTATAAGTGAGGAGAATGTGTTCCCCTGTTTGTTTAATACGCACTGGACATGTTGCCAAGTGAACAGTAGAAGTGAGGAGAGTGCGTTCCCCTGATTGTTTAATACACACGGGACATGTTACCAGGTGAACAGTATAAGTGAGGAGAATGTGTTCCCCTGTTGGTTTAATACGCACGGGACATTTTACCAAGTGAACAGTATAAGTGAGGAGAATGTGTTCCCCTGATTGTTTAATACGCACGGGACATGTTACCAGGTGAACAGTATAAGTGAGGAGAGTGTGTTCCCCTGATTGTTCAATAGTCATGTGACATGTTACCAGGTGAACAGTATAAGTGAGGAGAGTGTGTTCCCCTGATGGTTTAATATACACGTGACATGTGACTAGGTGAACAGTATAAGTGAGGAGAGTGTGTTCACCTGATGGTTTAATATACACGGGACATGTTACCAGGTGAACAGTATAAGTGAGGAGAGTGTGTTCCCCTGATGGTTTAATACACACAGGACATGTTACCAGGTGAACAGTATAAGTGAGGAGAGTGTGTTCCCCTGATGTTTTAATACACACAGGACATGTTACCCGGTGAAAAGTATAAGTGAGGAGATTGTGTTCCCCTGATTGTTTAATACTGACAGGACATGTCACCAGGGGAACAGTATAAGTGAGGAGAATGTTTTCCCCTGATTGTTTAATACACACGGGACATGTTACCAGGTGAACAGTATAAGTGAGAAGAATGAGTTCCCCTGTTTGTTTAATACACACGGGACATGTTACCAGGTGAACATTATAAGTGAGGAGAATGTGTTCCCCTGATTGTTCAATACACATGGGACATGTCATCAAGTGAAATGTATAATTGAGGAGAATGTGTTCGCCTGTTGGTTTAATACGCACGGGACATGTTACCAGGTGAACAGTAGAAGTGAGGAGAATGTGTTCCCCGGTTTGATTAATACGCACAGGACATGTTACCAAGTGAACAGTATAAGTGAGGAGAATGTGTTCCCCTGATTGTTTAATACACACGGGACATGTTACCAGGTGAACAGTATAAGTGAGGAGAATGTGTTCCCCTGTTTGTTTAATACACACGGGACATGTTTCCAGGTGAACAGTATAAGTGAGGAGAATGTGTTCCCCTGTTTGTTTAATACGCACTGGACATGTTGCCAAGTGAACAGTAGAAGTGAGGAGAGTGCGTTCCCCTGATTGTTTAATACACACGGGACATGTTACCAGGTGAACAGTATAAGTGAGGAGAATGTGTTCCCCTGTTGGTTTAATACGCACGGGACATTTTACCAAGTGAACAGTATAAGTGAGGAGAATGTGTTCCCCTGATTGTTTAATACGCACGGGACATGTTACCAGGTGAACAGTATAAGTGAGGAGAGTGTGTTCCCCTGATTGTTCAATAGTCATGTGACATGTTACCAGGTGAACAGTATAAGTGAGGAGAGTGTGTTCCCCTGATGGTTTAATATACACGTGACATGTGACTGGGTGAACAGTATAAGTGAGGAGAGTGTGTTCCACTGATGGTTTAATATACACGGGACATGTTACCAGGTGAACAGTATAAGTGAGGAGAGTGTGTTCCCCTGATGGTTTAATACACACAGGACATGTTACCAGGTGAACAGTATAAGTGAGGAGAGTGTGTTCCCCTGATGTTTTAATACACACATGACATGTTACCCGGTGAAAAGTATAAGTGAGGAGATTGTGTTCCCCTGATTGTTTAATACTGACAGGACATGTCACCAGGGGAACAGTATAAGTGAGGAGAATGTTTTCCCCTGATTGTTTAATACACACGGGACATGTTACCAGGTGAACAGTATAAGTGAGAAGAATGAGTTCCCCTGTTTGTTTAATACACACGGGACATGTTACCAGGTGAACATTATAAGTGAGGAGAATGTGTTCCCCTGATTGTTCAATACACATGGGACATGTCATCAAGTGAAATGTATAATTGAGGAGAGTGTGTTCCCCTGATGGTTTAATATACACGGTACATGTTACCAGGTGAACAGTATAAGTGAGGAGAGTGTGTTCCACTGATGGTTTAATATACACGAAACATGTTACCAGGTGAACAGTATAAGTGAGGAGAGTGTGTTCCCCTGATGGTTTAATATACACGGGACATGTTCCCAGGTGAACAGTATAAGTGAGGAGAGTGTGTTCCCCTTATGCTTTAATACACACGGGACATGTTATCAGGTGAACAGTATAATTGAGGATAGTGTGTTCCCCTGATTGTTTAATGCACACGGGACATGTTACCAGCTGAACAGTATAAGTGAGGAGAGTGTGTTCCCCTGATGGTTTCATATACACGGGACATGTTACCAGGTGAACAGTATAAGTGAGGAGAGTGTGTTCCCCTGATGGTTTAATATACACGGGACATGTCACCAGGTGAACAGTATAAGTGAGCAGAATGTTTTCCCCTGATGGTTAAATATGCAAAGGACATGTTACCAGGTGAACAGTATAAGTGAGGAGAGTGTGTTCCCCTGATGGTTTAATACTGACGGGACATGTTACCAGATGAACAGTATAAGTGAGGAGAGGGTGTTCCCCTGATGGTTTAATGCACACAGGACATGTTACCAGGTGAACAGTATAAGTGAGGAGAGTGTGTTCCCCTGATGGTTTAATGCACACAAGACATTTTACCAGGTGAACAGTATAAGTGAGGAGAGTGTGTTCCCCTGATGATTTAATATACACGGGACATGTTACCAGGTAAACAGTATAAGTGAGGAGAGTGTGTTCCCCTGATGTTTTAATACACACGGGACATGTTATCAGGTGAACGGTATAAGTGAGGAGAGTGTGTTCCCCTGATTGTTTAATGCACACGGGACATGTTACCAGGTGAACAGTATAAGTGAGGAGAGTGTATTCCCCTGATGTTTTAATATACACAGGACATGTTACCAGGTGAACAGTATAAGTGAGGAGAGTGTGTTCCCCTGATTGTTTAATACGCACGGGACATGTTACCAGGTGAACAGTAGAAGTGAGGAGAATGTGTTCCCCTGATTGTTTAATACGCACGGGACATGTTACCAGGTGAACAGTATAAGTGAGGAGAATGTGTTCCCCTGTTTGTTTAATACACACGGGACATGTTACCAGGTGAACAGTATAAGTGAGGAGAATGTGTTCCCCTGTTTGTTTAATACACACGGGACATGTTTCCAGGTGAAAAGTATAAGTGAGGAAAATGTGTTCCCCTGTTTGTTTAATACGCACGGGACATGTTACCAAGTGAACAGTATAAGTGAGGAGAATGTGTTATCCTGATTGTTTAATACACACGGGACATGTTACCAGGTGAACAGGATAAGTGAGGAGAATGTGTTCCCCTGTTAGTTTAATACGCACGGGACATGTTACCAAGTGAACAGTATAAGTGAGGAGAGTGCGTTCCCCTGATTGTTTAATACACACGGGACATGTTACCAGGTGAACAGTATAAGTGAGGAGAATGTGTTCCCCTGTTGGTTTAATACGGTCGGGACATTTTACCAAGTGAACAGTATAAGTGAGGAGAACGTGTTCCCCTGATTGTTTAATACGCACGGGACATGTTACCAGGTGAACAGTATCAGTGAGGAGAGTGTGTTCCCCTGATTGTTCAATACACACGGGACATGTCACCAAGTGAAATGTATAATTGAGGAGAGTGTGTTGCCCTGATGGTTTAATATACACGGTACATGTTACCAGGTGAACAGTATAAGTGAGGAGAGTGTGTTCCCCTGATGGTTTAATATACACGGAACATGTTACCAGGTGAACAGTATAAGTGAGGAGAGTGTGTTCCCCTGATGGTTTAATATACACGGGACATGTTCCCAGGTGAACAGTATAAGTGAGGAGAGTGTGTTCCCCTTGTGGTTTAATACACACGGGACATGTTATCAGGTGAACAGTATAAGGGAGGAGAGTGTGTTCCCCTGATTGTTTAATATACACAGGACATGTTACCAGGTGAATAGTATAAGTGAGGAGAGTGTGTTTCCCTGACTGTTTAATGCACACGGGACATGTTACCAAGTGAACAGTATAAGTGAGGAGAATGTGTTCCCCTGATTGTTTAATGCACACGGGACATGTTACCAGGTGAACAGTATAAGTGAGGAGAATGTGTTCCCCTGATTGTTTAATGCACACGGGACATGTTACCAGGTGAACAGTATAAGTGAGGAGAATGTGTTCCCCTGTTTGTTTAATACACACGGGACATGTTTCCAGGTGAACAGTATAAGTGAGGAGAATGTGTTCCCCTGTTTGTTTAATACGCACGGGACATGTTACCAAGTGAACAGTATAAGTGAGGAGAATGTGTTCCCCCGATTGTTTAATACGCACGGGACATGTTACCAGGTGAACAGTATAGGTGAGGACAGTGTGTTCCCCTGATTGTTCAATACACACGGGACATGTTACCAGGTGAACAGTATAAGTGAGGAGAATGTGTTCCCCTGTTTGTTTAATACGCACGGGACATGTTACCAAGTGAACAGTATAAGTGAGGAGAGTGAGTTCCCCTGATTGTTTAATAAACACGGGACATGTTACCAGGTGAACAGTATAAGTGAGGAGAATGTGTTCCCCTGTTGGTTTAATACGGACGGGACATTTTACCAAGTGAACAGTATAAGTGAGGAGAATGTGTTCCCCTGATTGTTTAATACGCACGGGACATGTTACCAGGTGAACAGTATAGGTGAGGACAGTGTGTTCCCCTGATTGTTCAATACACACGGGACATGTTACCAGGTGAACAGTATAAGTGAGAAGAGTGTGTTCCCCTGATTGTTCAATACACACGGGAGATGTCACCAAGTGAAATGTATAATTGAGGAGAGTGTGTTCCCCTGATGGTTTAATATACACGGTACATGTTACCAGGTGAACAGTATAAGTGAGGAGAGTGTGTTCCCCTGATGGTTTAATATACACGGAACATGTTACCAGATGAATAGTAGAAGTGAGGAGAGTTTGTTCCCCTGATGATTTAATATACACGGGACATGTTCCCAGGTGAACAGTATAAGTGAGGAGAGTGTGTTCCCCTTGTGGTTTAATACACACGGGACATGTTATCAGGTGAACAGTATAAGTGAGGAGAGTGTGTTCCCCTGATTGTTTAATGCACACGGGACATGTTACCAGCTGAACAGTATAAGTGAGGAGAGTGTGTTCCCCTGATGGTTTCATATACACGGGACATGTAACCAGGAGAACAGAATAAGTGAAGGGAGTGCTTTCCCCTGATGGTTTAATATTCAAGGGACATGTTACCAGTTGAACAGTATAATTGAGGAGAGTGTGTTCCCCTGATGGTTTAATATACACGGGACATGTTACCAGGTGAACAGTATAATTGAGGAGAGTGTTTTCCCCTGATGGTTTAATATACACGGGACATGTTACCAGGTGAACAGTATAATTGAGGAGAGTGTGTTCCCCTGATGGTTTAACACGCACGGGACATGTTACCAGGTGAACAGTATAAGTGAGGAGAGTGTTTTCCCCTGATGGTTTAATATACACGGAACATGTTACCAGGTGAACAGTATAAGTGAGGAGAGTGTGTTCCCCTGATGGTTTAACACGCACGGGACATGTTACCAGGTGAACAGTATAAGTGAGGCGAGTGTGTTCACCTGACGGTTTAATACGCACGGGACATGTCACCAAGTGAACTGTATAAGTCAGGAGAGTGTGTTCCCCTGATGGTTTAATGCACACAGGACATTTTACCAGGTGAACAGTGTAAGTGATGAGAGTGTGTTCCCCTGATGGTTTAATATGCACGGGACATGTTACCAGGTGAACAGTATAAGTGAGGAGAATGTGTTCCCCTGATGGTTTAATATACACGGGACAGGTGACTAGGTGAACAGTATAAGTGAGGAGAGTGTGTTCCCCTGATGGTTTAATATACACGGGACATGTTACCAGGTTAGCAGTATAAGTGAGGAGAGTGTGTTCCCCTGATGGTTTAATATACACAGGGCATGTTACCAGGTGAACAGTATAAGTGAGGAGATTGTGTTCCCCTGATGTTTTAATACACACGGGACATGTTATCAGGTGAATGGTATAAGTGAGGAGAGTGTGTTCCCCTGATTGTTTAATGCACACGGGACATGTTACCAGGTGAACAGCATAAGTGAGGAGAGTGAGATCCCCTGATGTTTTAATATACACAGGACATGTTACCAGGTGAACAGTATAAGTGAGGAGATTGTATTCCCCTGATGGTTTAATATACACGGGACATGTTTCCAGGTAAACAGTATAAGTGAGGAGAGTGTGTTCCCCTGATGGTTTAATAAACACAGGGCATGTTACCAGGTGAACAGTATAAGTGTGAAGATTGTGTTCCCCTGATTGTTTAATATACACAGAACATGATACCAGGTGGACAGTATAAGTGAGGAGAGTGTGTTCCCCTGATGGTTTAATATACACGGGACATGTTCCCAGGTGAACAGTATAAGTGAGGAGAGTGTGTTCCCCTGATGGTTTAATATACACTGGGCATATTACCAGGTGAACAGTATAAGTGAGGAGAGTGTGTTCCCCTTATGGTTTAATACACACGGGACATGTTATCAGGTGAACAGTATAAGTGAGGAGAGTGTTTTCCCCTGATTGATTAATATACCCGGGACATGGCACCAGCTGAACAGTATAAGTGAGGAGAGTGTGTTCCCCTGATGGTTTAATATACACAGGACATGTTACCAGGTGAACAGTATAAGCGAGGAGAGTGTGTTCCCCTGATTGTTTAATACACACGGGACATGTCACCAGGTGAACAGTATAAGTGAGCAGAATGTTATCCCCTGATGGTTAAATATGCAAAGGACATGTCACCAGGTGAACAGTATAAGTGAGGAGAGTGTGTTCCCCTGATGGTTTAATACTGACGGGACATGTTGCCAGATGTACAGTATAAGTGAGGAGAGTGTGTTCCCCTGATTGTTTAATACACAGGGGACTTGTCCCCAGGTGAACAGTATAAGTGAGCAGAATGTTTTACCCTGATGGTTAAATATACAAAGGGCAGGTTAGCAGGTGAACAGTATAAGTGAGGAGAGTGTGTTCCCCGGATGGTTTAATGCACACAGGACATGTTACCAGGTGAACAGTATCAGTGAGGAGAATGTGTTCCCCTGATGGTTTAATATACACGGGACATGTTACCAGGTGAACAGTATAAGTGAGGAGAGTGTGTTCCCATGATTGTTTAATATACACGGGACATGTCACCAGGTGAACAGTATAAGTGAGGAGAGTGTGTTCCCCTGATGGTTTAATATACACGGGACATGTTACCAGATGAACAGTATAAATGAGTCGAGTGTGTTCACCTGATGGTTTAATACGCACGGGACATGTTGCCAGGTGAACTGTATAAGTCAGGAGATTGTGTTCCCCTGATGGTTTAATGCACACAGGACATTTTACCAGGTGAACAGTGTAAGTGAGGAGAGTGTGTTCCCCAGATGGTTTAATATACACGGGATATGTTACCAGGTGAACAGTATAAGTGAGGAGATTGTGTTCCCCTGATGGTTTAATATACACGGGACATGTTACCAGGTGAACAGTATAAGTGAGGAGAATGTGTTCCCCTGATGGTTTAATATACACGGGACATTTCATCAAGTGAACAGTATAAGTGAGGAGAGAGTGTTCCACTGATGGTTTAATACTGACGGGACATGTTACCAGATCAACAGTATAAGTGAGGAGAGTGTGTTCCCCTGATGGTTTAATACGCACGGGACATGTTACCAGGAGAAATGTCTAAGTGAGGAGAGTGCTTTCCCCTGATGGTTTAATATTCACGGGACATGTTTCCAAGTGAACAGTGTAAGTGAGGAGAGTGTGTTCTCCTGATGGTTTAATATACACGGGATATGTTACCAAGAGAAAAGTCTAAGTGAGGAGAGTGTGTTCCCCTGATGGTTTAATATTCACGGGACATGTTACCAGCTGAACTGTATAAGTGAGGAGAGTGTGTTCCCCTGATGGTTTAATACTGACGGGACATGTTACCAGGTGAACAGTATAAGTGAGGAGAGTGTGTTCCCCTGATGGTTTAATACTGACGGGACATGTTACCAGATGAACAGTGTAAGTGAGGAGAGTGTGTTCCCCTGATGGTTTAATACACACAGGATATGTTACCAGCTGAACAGTATAAGTGAGGAGAGAGTGTTCCCCTGATGGTTTAATATGCACGGGACATGTTACCAGGTGAACAGTATAAGTGAGGAGAGTGTGTTCCCCTGATGGTTTCATACACACGGGACATGTCACCAGGTGAACAGGATAAGTGAGTAGAATGTGTTCCCTTGATGGTTTAATATACACGGGACATGTTACCAGGTTAGCAGTATAAGTGAGGAGAGTGTGTTCCCCTGATGGTTTAATATACAAAGGGCATGTTACCAGGTGAACAGTATAAGTGAGGAGATTGTGTTCCCCTGATGTTTTAATACACACGGGACATGTTATCAGGTGAATGGTATAAGTGAGGAGATTGTGTTCCCCTGATGTTTTAATGCACACGGGACATGTTACCAGGTGAACAGTATAAGTGAGGAGAGTGTGTTCCCCTGATGTTTTAATATACACAGGACATGTTACCAGGTGAACAGTATAAGTGAGGAGATTGTATTCCCCTGATGATTTAATACACACGGAAAATGTTACCAGGTGAACAGTATAAGTGAAGAGAATGTGTTCCCCTGATGGTTTAATATACACGGGACATGTTTCCAGGTAAACAGTATAAGTGAGGAGAGTGTGTTCCCCTGACGGTTTAATATACACAGGGCATGTTACCAGGTGAACAGTATAAGTGTGGAGATTGTGTTCCCCTGATGGTTTAATATACACAGAACATGATACCAGGTGGACAGTATAAGTGAGGAGAGTGTGTTCCCCTGATGGTTTAATATACACGGGACATGTTCCCAGGTGAACAGTATAAGTGAGGAGAGTGTGTTCCCCTGATGGTTTAATATACACTGGGCATATTACCAGGTGAACAGTATAAGTGAGGAGAGTGTGTTCCCCTTATGGTTTAATACACACGGGACATGTTATCAGGTGAACAGTATAAGTGAGGAGAGTGTGTTTCCCTGATTGTTTAATGCACATGTGACATGTTACCAGGTGAACAGTATAAGTGAGGAGAGTGTGTTCCCCTGATGGTTTAATACACACAGGACATGTTACCAGCTGAACAGTATAAGTGAGGAGAGTGTGTTCCCCTGATGGTTTAACACGCACGGGACATGTTACCAGGTGAACAGTATAAGTGAGGAGAGTGTTTTCCCCTGATTGATTAATATACACAGGACATGTTACCAGGTGAACAGTATAAGTGAGGAGAGTGTGTTCCCCTGATGGTTTAATATACACAGGACATGTTACCAGGTGAACAGTATAAGTGAGGAGAGTGTGTTCCCCTGATTGTTTAATACACACGGGACATGTTACCAGGTGAACAGTATAAGTGAGGAGAGTGTGTTCCCCTGATTGTTTAATACACACGGGACATGTCACCAGGTGAACAGTATAAGTGAGCAGAATGTTATCCCCTGATGGTTAAATATGCAAAGGACATGTCACCAGGTGAACAGTATAAGTGAGGAGAGTGTGTTCCCCTGATGGTTTAATACTGACGGGACATGTTACCAGATGTACAGTATAAGTGAGGAGAGTGTGTTCCCCTGATTGTTTAATACACACGGGACATGTCACCAGGTGAACAGTATAAGTGAGCAGAATGTTTTACCCTGATGGTTAAATATGCAAAGGACATGTTAGCAGGTGAACAGTATAAGTGAGGAGAGTGTGTTCCCCTGATGGTTTAATGCACACAGGACATGTTACCAGGTGAACAGTATCAGTGAGGAGAATGTGTTCCCCTGATGGTTTAATATGCACAGGATATGTTACCAGGTGAACAGTATAAGGGAGGAGAGTGTGTTCCCCTGATGGTTTAATTTACACGGGACATGTTACCAGGTGAACAGTATAAGTGAGGAGAGTGTGTTCCCCTGATGGTTTAATATACACGGGACATGTTCCCAGGTGAACAGTATAAGTGAGGAGAGTGTGTTCCCCTGATGGTTTAATATACACTGGGCATATTACCAGGTGAACAGTATAAGTCAGGAGAGTGTGTTCCCCTTATGGTTTAATACACACGGGACATGTTATCAGGTGAACAGTATGAGTGAGGAGAGTGTGTTCCCCTGATGGTTTAACACGCACGGGACATGTTACCAGGTGAACAGTATAAGTGAGGAGAGTGTTTTCCCCTGATTGATTAATATACCCGGGACATGGCACCAGGTGAACAGTATAAGTGAGGAGAGTGTGTTCCCCTGATGGTTTAATATACACAGGACATGTTTCCAGGTGAACAGTATAAGTGAGGAGAGTGTGTTCCCCTGATTGTTTAATACACACGGGACATGTTACCAGGTGAACAGTATAAGTGAGGAGAGTGTGTTCCCCTGATGGTTTAATATACACGGGACAGGTGACTAGGTGAACAGTATAAGTGAGGAGAGTGTGTTCCCCTGATGGTTTAATATACACGGGACATGTTACCAGGTTAGCAGTATAAGTGAGGAGAGTGTGTTCCCCTGATGGTTTAATATACACAGGGCATGTTACCAGGTGAACAGTATAAGTGAGGAGATTGAGTTCCCCTGATGTTTTAATACACACGGGACATGTTATCAGGTGAATGGTATAAGTGAGGAGAGTGTGTTCCCCTGATTGTTTAATGCACACGGGACATGTTACCAGGTGAACAGCATAGGTGAGGAGAGTGAGTTCCCCTGATGTTTTAATATACACAGGACAAGTTACCAGGTGAACAGTATAAGTGAGGAGATTGTATTCCCCTGATGGTTTAATATACACGGGACATGTTTCCAGATAAACAGTATAAGTGAGGAGAGTGAGTTCCCCTGATGGTTTAATATACACAGGGCATGTCACCAGGTGAACAGTATAAGTGTGGAGATTGTGTTCCCCTGATTGTTTAATATACACAGAACATGATACCAGGTGGACAGTATAAGTGAGGAGAGTGTGTTCCCCTGATGGTTTAATATACACTGGGCATATTACCAGGTGAACAGTATAAGTGAGGAGAGTGTGTTCCCCTTATGGTTTAATACACACGGGACATGTTATCAGGTGAACAGTATAAGTGAGGAGAGTGTGTTCCCCTGATGGTTTAACACGCACGTGACATGTTACCAGGTGAACAGTATAAGTGAGGAGAGTGTTTTCCCTGATTGATTAATATACCCGGGACATGGCACCAGGTGAACAGTATAAGTGAGGAGAGTGTGTTCCCCTGATGGTTTAATATACACAGGACATGTTACCAGGTGAACAGTATAAGTGAGGAGAGTGTGTTCCCCTGATTGTTTAATACACACGGGACATGTTACCAGGTGAACAGTATAAGTGAGGAGAGTATGTTCCCCTGATTGTTTAATACACACGGGACATGTCACCAGGTGAACAGTATAAGTGAGCAGAATGTTATCCCCTGATGGTTAAATATGCAAAGGACATGTCACAAGGTGAACAGTATAAGTGAGCAGAATGTTATCCCCTGATGGTTAAATATGCAAAGGACATGTCACCAGGTGAACAGTATAAGTGAGGAGAGTGTGTTCCCCTGATGGTTTAATACACACGGGACATGTCACCAGGTGAACAGTATAAGTGAGCAGAATGTTTTACCCTGATGGTTAAATATGCAAAGGACATGTTAGCAGGTGAACAGTATAAGTGAGGAGAGTGTGTTCCCCTGATGGTTTAATGCACACAGGACATGTTACCAGGTGAACAGCATCAGTGAGGAGAATGTGTTCCCCTGATGGTTTAATATACACGGGACATGTTACCAGGTGAACAGTATAAGTGAGGAGAGTGTGTTCCCATGATTGTTTAATATACACGGGACATGTCACCAGGTGAACAGTATAAGTGAGGAGAGTGTGTTCCCCTGATGGTTTAATATACACGGGACATGTTACCAGATGAACAGTATAAATGAGTCGAGTGTGTTCACCTGATGGTTTAATACGCACGGGACATGTTGCCAGGTGAACTGTATAAGTCAGGAGAGTGTGTTCCCCTGATGGTTTAATGCACACAGGACAATTTACCAGGTGAACAGTGTAAGTGAGGAGAGTGTGTTCCCCAGATGGTTTAATATACACGGGATATGTTACCAGGTGAACAGTATAAGTGAGGAGATTGTGTTCCCCTGATGGTTTAATATACACGGGACATGTTACCAGGTGAACAGTATAAGAGAGGAGAATGTGTTCCCCTGATGGTTTAATATACACGGGACAGGTGACTCGGTGAACAGTATAAGTGAGGAGAGTGTGTTCCCCTGATGGTTTAATATACACGGGACATTTCATCAAGTGAACAGTATAAGTGAGGAGAGTGTGTTCCCCTGATGTTTTAATATACACAGGACATGTTACCAGGTGAACAGTATAAGTGAGGAGATTGTATTCCCTTTGCTGATTTAATACACACGGAAAATGTTACCAGGTGAACAGTATAAGTGAAGAGAATGTGTTCCCCTGATGGTTTTATATACACGGGACATGTTTCCAGGTAAACAGTATAAGTGAGGAGAGTGTGTTCCCCTGATGGTTCAATCTTCAAAGGGCATGTTACCAGGTGAACAGTATAAGTGAGGAGAGTGTGTTCCCCTGATGGTTTAATATACACAGAACATGATACCAGGTGGACAGTATAAGTGAGGAGAGTGTGTTCCGCTGATGGTTTAATATACACGGGACATGTTCCCAGGTGAACAGTATAAGTGAGGAGAGTGTGTTCCCCTGATGGTTTAATATACACTGGGCATATTACCAGGTGAACAGTGTAAGTTAGGAGAGTGTGTTCCCCTTATGGTTTAATACACACGGGACATGTTATCAGGTGAACAGTATAAGTGAGGAGAGTGTGTTTCCCTGATTGTTTAATGCACATGGGACATGTTACCAGCTGAACAGTATAAGTGAGGAGAGTGTGTTCCCCTGATGGTGTAACACGCACGGGACATGTTACCAGGTGATCAGTATAAGTGAGGAGAGTGTTTTCCCCTGATTGATTAATATACCCGGGTCATTGGCACCAGGTGAACAGTATAAGTGAGGAGAGTGTGTTCCCCTGATGGTTTAATATACACAGGACATGTTACCAGGTGAACAGTATAAGTGAGGAGAGTGTGTTCCCCTGATTGTTTAATACACACGGGACATGTTACCAGGTGAACAGTATAAGTGAGGAGAGTGTGTTCCCCTGATTGTTTAATACACACGGGACATGTCACAAGGTGAACAGTATAAGTGAGCAGAATGTTATCCCCTGATGGTTAAATATGCAAAGGACATGTCACCAGGTGAACAGTATAAGTGAGGAGAGTGTGTTCCCCTGATGGTTTAACACTGACGGGACATGTTACCAGATGTACAGTATAATTGAGGAGAGTGTGTTCCCCTGATTGTTTAATACACACGGGACATGTCACCAGGTGAACAGTATAAGTGAGCAGAATGTTTTACCCTGATGGTTAAATATGCAAAGGACATGTTAGCAGGTGAACAGTATAAGTGAGGAGAGTGTGTTCCCCTGATGGTTTAATGCACACAGGACATGTTACCAGGTGAACAGTATCAGTGAGGAGAATGTGTTCCCCTGATGGTTTAATATGCACATGATATGTTACCAGGTGAACAGTATAAGTGAGGAGAGTATGTTCCCCTGATGGTTTAATTTACACGGGACATGTTACCAGGTGAACAGTATAAGTGAGGAGAATGTGTTCCCCTGATGGTTTAATATACACGGGACAGGTGACTAGGTGAACAGTATAAGTGAGGAGAGTGTGTTCCCCTGATGGTTTAATATACACGGGACATGTTACCAGGTTAGCAGTATAAGTGAGGAGAGTGTGTTCCCCTGATGGTTTAATATACACAGGGCATGTTACCAGGTGAACAGTATAAGTGAGGAGATTGTGTTCCCCTGATGTTTTAATACACACGGGACATGTTATCAGGTGAATGGTATAAGTGAGGAGAGTGTGTTCCCCTGATGGTTTAATGCACACAGGACAATTTACCAGGTGAACAGTGTAAGTGAGGAGAGTGTGTTCCCCAGATGGTTTAATATACACGGGATATGTTACCAGGTGAACAGTATAAGTGAGGAGATTGTGTTCCCCTGATGGTTTAATATACACGGGACATGTTACCAGGTGAACAGTATAAGAGAGGAGAATGTGTTCCCCTGATGGTTTAATATACACGGGACAGGTGACTCGGTGAACAGTATAAGTGAGGAGAGTGTGTTCCCCTGATGGTTTAATATACACGGGGCATTTCATCAAGTGAACAGTATAAGTGAGGAGAGTGTGTTCCCCTGATGTTTTAATATACACAGGACATGTTACCAGGTGAACAGTATAAGTGAGGAGATTGTATTCCCTTTGATGATTTAATACACACGGAAAATGTTACCAGGTGAACAGTATAAGTGAAGAGAATGTGTTCCCCTGATGGTTTAATATACACGGGACATGTTTCCAGGTAAACAGTATAAGTGAGGAGAGTGTGTTCCACTGATGGTTCAATCTTCAAAGGGCATGTTACCAGGTGAACAGTATAAGTGAGGAGAGTGTGTTCCCCTGATGGTTTAATATACACAGAACATGATACCAGGTGGACAGTATAAGTGAGGAGAGTGTGTTCCCCTGATGGTTTAATATACACGGGACATGTTCCCAGGTGAACAGTATAAGTGAGGAGAGTGTGTTCCCCTGATGGTTTAATATACACTGGGCATATTACCAGGTGAACAGTGTAAGTGAGGAGAGTGTGTTCCCCTTATGGTTTAATACACACGGGACATGTTATCAGGTGAACAGTATAAGTGAGGAGAGTGTGTTTCCCTGATTGTTTAATGCACATGGGACATGTTACCAGCTGAACAGTATAAGTGAGGAGAGTGTGTTCCCCTGATGGTGTAACACGCACGGGACATGTTACCAGGTGATCAGTATAAGTGAGGAGAGTGTTTTCCCCTGATTGATTAATATACCCGGGTCATTGGCACCAGGTGAACAGTATAAGTGAGGAGAGTGTGTTCCCCTGATGGTTTAATATACACAGGACATGTTACCAGGTGAACAGTATAAGTGAGGAGAGTGTGTTCCCCTGATTGTTTAATACACACGGGACATGTTACCAGGTGAACAGTATAAGTGAGGAGAGTGTGTTCCCCTGATTGTTTAATACACACGGGACATGTCACAAGGTGAACAGTATAAGTGAGCAGAATGTTATCCCCTGATGGTTAAATATGCAAAGGACATGTCACCAGGTGAACAGTATAAGTGAGGAGAGTGTGTTCCCCTGATGGTTTAACACTGACGGGACATGTTACCAGATGTACAGTATAATTGAGGAGAGTGTGTTCCCCTGATTGTTTAATACACACGGGACATGTCACCAGGTGAACAGTATAAGTGAGCAGAATGTTTTACCCTGATGGTTAAATATGCAAAGGACATGTTAGCAGGTGAACAGTATAAGTGAGGAGAGTGTGTTCCCCTGATGGTTTAATGCACACAGGACATGTTACCAGGTGAACAGTATCAGTGAGGAGAATGTGTTCCCCTGATGGTTTAATATGCACATGATATGTTACCAGGTGAACAGTATAAGTGAGGAGAGTATGTTCCCCTGATGGTTTAATTTACACGGGACATGTTAACAGGTGAACAGTATAAGTGAGGAGAATGTGTTCCCCTGATGGTTTAATATACACGGGACAGGTGACTAGGTGAACAGTATAAGTGAGGAGAGTGTGTTCCCCTGATGGTTTAATATACACGGGACATGTTACCAGGTTAGCAGTATAAGTGAGGAGAGTGTGTTCCCCTGATGGTTTAATATACACAGGGCATGTTACCAGGTGAACAGTATAAGTGAGGAGATTGTGTTCCCCTGATGTTTTAATACACACGGGACATGTTATCAGGTGAATGGTATAAGTGAGGAGAGTGTGTTCCCCTGATTGTTTAATGCACACGGGCCATGTGACCAGGTGAACAGCATAAGTGAGGAGAGTGAGTTCCACTGATGTTTTAATATACACAGGACATGTTACCAGGTGAACAGTATAAGTGAGGAGATTGTATTCCTCTGATGGTTTAATATACACGGGACATGTTTCCAGGTAAACAGTATAAGTGAGGAGAGTGTGTTCCCCTGATGGTTTAATATACACAGGGCATGTTACCAGGTGAACAGTATAAGTGTGGAGATTGTGTTCCCCTGATTGTTTAATATACACAGAACATGATACCAGGTGGACAGTATAAGTGAGGAGAGTGTGTTCCCCTGATGGTTTAATATACACGGGACATGTTCCCAGGTGAACAGTATAAGTGAGGAGAGTGTGTTCCCCTGATGGTTTAATATACACTGGGCATATTACCAGGTGAACAGTATAACTGAGGAGAGTGTGTTCCCCTTATGGTTTAATACACACGGGACATGTTATCAGGTGAACAGTATAAGTGAGGAGAGTGTGTTCCCCTGATGGTTTAACACGCACGGGACATGTTACCAGGTGAACAGTATAAGTGAGGAGAGTGTTTTCCCCTGATTGATTAATATACCCGGGACATGGCACCAGGTGAACAGTATAAGTGAGGAGAGTGTGTTCCCCTGATGGTTTAATATACACAGGACATGTTACCAGGTGAACAGTATAAGTGAGGAGAGTGTGTTCCCCTGATTGTTTAATACACACGGGACATGTTACCAGGTGAACAGTATAAGTGAGGAGAGTGTGTTCCCCTGATTGTTTAATACACACGGGACATGTCACCAGGTGAACAGTATAAGTGAGCAGAATGTTATCCCCTGATGGTTAAATATGCAAAGGACATGCCACCAGGTGTACAGTATAAGTGAGGAGAGTGTGTTCCCCTGATGGTTTAATATACACAGAACATGATACCAGGTGGACAGTATAAGTGAGGAGAGTGTGTTCCCCTGATGGTTTAATATACACGGGACATGTTCCCAGGTGAACAGTATAAGTGAGGAGAGTGTGTTCCCCTGATGGTTTAATATACACTGGGCATATTACCAGGTGAACAGTGTAAGTGAGGAGAGTGTGTTCCCCTTATGGTTTAATACACACGGGACATGTTATCAGGTGAACAGTATAAGTGAGGAGAGTGTGTTTCCCTGATTGTTTAATGCACATGGGACATGTTACCAGCTGAACAGTATAAGTGAGGAGAGTGTGTTCCCCTGATGGTGTAACACGCACGGGACATGTTACCAGGTGATCAGTATAAGTGAGGAGAGTGTTTTCCCCTGATTGATTAATATACCCGGGTCATTGGCACCAGGTGAACAGTATAAGTGAGGAGAGTGTGTTCCCCTGATGGTTTAATATACACAGGACATGTTACCAGGTGAACAGTATAAGTGAGGAGAGTGTGTTCCCCTGATTGTTTAATACACACGGGACATGTTACCAGGTGAACAGTATAAGTGAGGAGAGTGTGTTCCCCTGATTGTTTAATACACACGGGACATGTCACAAGGTGAACAGTATAAGTGAGCAGAATGTTATCCCCTGATGGTTAAATATGCAAAGGACATGTCACCAGGTGAACAGTATAAGTGAGGAGAGTGTGTTCCCCTGATGGTTTAACACTGACGGGACATGTTACCAGATGTACAGTATAATTGAGGAGAGTGTGTTCCCCTGATTGTTTAATACACACGGGACATGTCACCAGGTGAACAGTATAAGTGAGCAGAATGTTTTACCCTGATGGTTAAATATGCAAAGGACATGTTAGCAGGTGAACAGTATAAGTGAGGAGAGTGTGTTCCCCTGATGGTTTAATGCACACAGGACATGTTACCAGGTGAACAGTATCAGTGAGGAGAATGTGTTCCCCTGATGGTTTAATATGCACATGATATGTTACCAGGTGAACAGTATAAGTGAGGAGAGTATGTTCCCCTGATGGTTTAATTTACACGGGACATGTTACCAGGTGAACAGTATAAGTGAGGAGAATGTGTTCCCCTGATGGTTTAATATACACGGGACAGGTGACTAGGTGAACAGTATAAGTGAGGAGAGTGTGTTCCCCTGATGGTTTAATATACACGGGACATGTTACCAGGTTAGCAGTATAAGTGAGGAGAGTGTGTTCCCCTGATGGTTTAATATACACAGGGCATGTTACCAGGTGAACAGTATAAGTGAGGAGATTGTGTTCCCCTGATGTTTTAATACACACGGGACATGTTATCAGGTGAATGGTATAAGTGAGGAGAGTGTGTTCCCCTGATTGTTTAATGCACACGGGCCATGTGACCAGGTGAACAGCATAAGTGAGGAGAGTGAGTTCCACTGATGTTTTAATATACACAGGACATGTTACCAGGTGAACAGTATAAGTGAGGAGATTGTATTCCTCTGATGGTTTAATATACACGGGACATGTTTCCAGGTAAACAGTATAAGTGAGGAGAGTGTGTTCCCCTGATGGTTTAATATACACAGGGCATGTTACCAGGTGAACAGTATAAGTGTGGAGATTGTGTTCCCCTGATTGTTTAATATACACAGAACATGATACCAGGTGGACAGTATAAGTGAGGAGAGTGTGTTCCCCTGATGGTTTAATATACACGGGACATGTTCCCAGGTGAACAGTATAAGTGAGGAGAGTGTGTTCCCCTGATGGTTTAATATACACTGGGCATATTACCAGGTGAACAGTATAAGTGAGGAGAGTGTGTTCCCCTTATGGTTTAATACACACGGGACATGTTATCAGGTGAACAGTATAAGTGAGGAGAGTGTGTTCCCCTGATGGTTTAACACTCACGGGACATGTTACCAGGTGAACAGTATAAGTGAGGAGAGTGTTTTCCCCTGATTGATTAATATACCCGGGACATGGCACCAGGTGAACAGTATAAGTGAGGAGAGTGTGTTCCCCTGATGGTTTAATATACACAGGACATGTTACCAGGTGAACAGTATAAGTGAGGAGAGTGTGTTCCCCTGATTGTTTAATACACACGGGACATGTTACCAGGTGAACAGTATAAGTGAGGAGAGTGTGTTCCCCTGATTGTTTAATACACACGGGACATGTCACCAGGTGAACAGTATAAGTGAGCAGAATGTTATCCCCTGATGGTTAAATATGCAAAGGACATGCCACCAGGTGTACAGTATAAGTGAGGAGAGTGTGTTCCCCTGATGGTTTAATACTGACGGGACATGTTACCAGATGTACAGTATAAGTGAGGAGAGTGTGTTCCCCTGATTGTTTAATACACACGGGACATGTCACCAGGTGAACAGTATAAGTGAGCAGAATGTTTTACCCTGATGGTTAAATATACACGGGACATGTTACCAGGTGAACAGTATAAGTGAGGAGAGTGTGTTCCCATGATTGTTTAATATACACGGGACATGTCACCAGGTGAACAGTATAAGTGAGGAGAGTGTGTTCCCATGATTGTTTAATATACACAGAACATGATACCAGGTGGACAGTATAAGTGAGGAGAGTGTGTTCCCCTGATGGTTTAATATACACGGGACATATTCCCAGGTGAACAGTATAAGTGAGGAGAGTGTGTTCCCCTGATGGTTTAATATACACTGGGCATATTACCAGGTGAACAGTATAAGTGAGGAGAGTGTGTTCCCCTGATTGTTTAATACACACGGGACATGTTACCAGGTGAACAGTATAAGTGAGGAGAGTGTGTTCCCCTGATTGTTTAATATACACGGGACATATTCCCAGGTGAACAGTATAAGTGAGGAGAGTGTGTTCCCCTGATGGTTTAATATACACTGGGCATATTACCAGGTGAACAGTATAAGTGAGGAGAGTGTGTTCCCCTGATTGTTTAATACACACGGGACATGTTACCAGGTGAACAGTATAAGTGAGGAGAGTGTGTTCCCCTGATGGTTTAATATACACGGGACATATTCCCAGGTGAACAGTATAAGTGAGGAGAGTGTGTTCCCCTGATGGTTTAATATACACTGGGCATATTACCAGGTGAACAGTATAAGTGAGGAGAGTGTGTTCCCCTGATTGTTTAATACACACGGGACATGTTACCAGGTGAACAGTATAAGTGAGGAGAGTGTGTTCCCCTGATGGTTTAATATACACGGGACATATTCCCAGGTGAACAGTATAAGTGAGGAGAGTGTGTTCCCCTGATGGTTTAATATACACTGGGCATATTACCAGGTGAACAGTATAAGTGAGGAGAGTGTGTTCCCCTGATTGTTTAATACACACGGGACATGTTACCAGGTGAACAGTATAAGTGAGTAGAGTGTGTTCCCCTGATGGTTTAATATACACGGGACATATTCCCAGGTGAACAGTATAAGTGAGGAGAGTGTGTTCCCCTGATGGTTTAATATACACTGGGCATATTACCAGGTGAACAGTATAAGTGAGGAGAGTGTGTTCCCCTGATTGTTTAATACACACGGGACATGTCACCAGGTGAACAGTATAAGTGAGCAGAATGTTTTACCCTGATGGTTAAATATACACGGGACATGTTACCAGGTGAACAGTATAAGTGAGGAGAGTGTGTTCCCATGATTGTTTAATATACACGGGACATGTCACCAGGTGAACAGTATAAGTGAGGAGAGTGTGTTCCCATGATTGTTTAATATACACAGAACATGATACCAGGTGGACAGTATAAGTGAGGAGAGTGTGTTCCCCTGATGGTTTAATATACACGGGACATATTCCCAGGTGAACAGTATAAGTGAGGAGAGTGTGTTCCCCTGATGGTTTAATATACACTGGGCATATTACCAGGTGAACAGTATAAGTGAGGAGAGTGTGTTCCCCTTATGGTTTAATGCACACAGGACATTTTACCAGGTGAACAGTGTAAGTGAGGAGAGTGTGTTCCCCAGATGGTTTAATATACACGGGATATGTTACCAGGTGAACAGTATAAGTGAGGAGATTGTGTTCCCCTGATGGTTTAATATACACAGGACATGTTACCAGGTGAACAGTATAAGTGAGGAGAATGTGTTCCCCTGATGGTTTAATATACACGGGACAGGTGACTCGGTGAACAGTATAAGTGAGGAGAGTGTGTTCCCCTGATGGTTTAATATACACGGGACATTTCATCAAGTGAACAGTATAAGTGAGGAGAGTGTGTTCCCCTGATGTTTTAATATACACAGGACATGTTACCAGGTGAACAGTATAAGTGAGCAGATTGTATTCCCTTTGATGATTTAATACACACGGAAAATGTTACCAGGTGAACAGTATAAGTGAAGAGAATGTGTTCCCCTGATGGTTTAATATACACGGGACATGTTTCCAGGTAAACAGAATAAGTGAGGAGAGTGTGTTCCCCTGATGGTTTAATATACACAGAACATGATACCAGGTGGACAGTATAAGTGAGGAGAGTGTGTTCCCCTGATGGTTTAATATACACGGGACATGTTCCCAGGTGAACAGTATAAGTGAGGAGAGTGTGTTCCCCTGATGGTTTAATATACACTGGGCATATTAACAGGTGAACAGTATAAGTGAGGAGAGTGTGTTCCCCTGATGGTTTAACACGCACGGGACATGTTACCAGGTGAACAGTATAAGTGAGGAGAGTGTTTTCCCCTGATTGATTAATATACACAGGACATGTTACCAGGTGAACAGTATAAGTGAGGAGAGTGAGTTCCCCTGATGTTTTAATATACACAGGACAAATTACCAGGTGAACAGTATAAGTGAGGAGATTGTATTCCCCTGATGGTTTAATATACACGGGACATGTTTCCAGGTAAACAGTATAAGTGAGGAGAGTGTGTTCCCCTGATGGTTTAATATACACAGGGCATGTTACCAGGTGAACAGTATAAGTGTGGATATTGTGTTCCCCTGATTGTTTAATATACACAGAACATGATACCAGGTGGACAGTATAAGTGAGGAGAGTGTGTTCCCCTGATGGTTTAATATACACGGGACATGTTCCCAGGTGAACAGTATAAGTGAGGAGAGTGTGTTCCCCTGATGGTTTAATATACACTGGGCATATTACCAGGTGAACAGTATAAGTGAGGAGAGTGTGTTCCCCTTATGGTTTAATACACACGGGACATGTTATCAGGTGAACAGTATAAGTGAGGAGAGTGTGTTCCCCTGATGGTTTAACACGCACGGGACATGTTACCAGGTGAACAGTATAAGTGAGGAGAGTGTTTTCCCCTGATTGATTAATATACCCGGGACATGGCACCAGGTGAACAGTATAAGTGAGGAGAGTGTGTTCCCCTGATGGTTTAATATACACAGGACATGTTACCAGGTGAACAGCATAAGAGAGGAGAGTGTGTTCCCCTGTATGTTTAATACACACGGGACATGTCACCAGGTGAACAGTATAAGTGAGCAGAATGTTATCCCCTGATGGTTAAATATGCAAAGGACATGTCACCAGGTGAACAGTATAAGTGAGGAGAGTGTGTTCCCCTGATGGTTTAATACTGAGTGGACATGTTACCAGACGTACAGTATAAGTGAGGAGAGTGTGTTCCCCTGATTGTTTAATACACACGGGACATGTCACCAGGTGAACAGTATAAGTGAGCAGAATGTTTTACCCTGATGGTTAAATATGCAAAGGACATGTTAGCAGGTGAACAGTATAAGTGAGGAGAGTGTGTTCCCCTGATGGTTTAATGCACACAGGACATGTTACCAGGTGAACAGTATCAGTGAGGAGAATGTGTTCCCCTGATGGTTTAATATACACGGGACATGTTAGCAGTTGAACAGTATAAGTGAGGAGAGTGTGTTCCCATGATTGTTTAATATACACGGGACATGTCACCAGGTGAACAGTATAAGTGAGGAGAGTGTGGTCCCCTGATGGTTTAATATACACGGGACATGTTACCAGATGAACAGTATAAATGAGTCGAGTGTGTTCACCTGATGGTTTAATACGCATGGGACATGTTGCCAGGTGAACTGTATAAGTGAGGAGATTGTGTTCCCCTGATGGTTTAATATACACGGGACATGTTACCAGGTGAACAGTATAAGTGAGGAGAATGTGTTCCCCTGATGGTTTAATATACACGGGACATTTCATCAAGTGAACAGTATAAGTGAGGAGAGAGTGTTCCACTGATTGTTTAATACTCACGGGACATGTTACCAGGTGAACAGTATAAGTGAGGAGAGTGTGTTCTCCTGATGGTTTAACACGCACGGGACATGTTACCAGGTGAACAGTATAATTGACGAGAGTGTGTTCCCCTGATTGTTTAATATTCACGGGACATGTTTCCAAGTGAACAGTGTAAGTGAGGAGAGTGTGTTCTCCTGATGGTTTAATATACACGGGATATGTTACCAAGAGAAAAGTCTAAGTGAGGAGAGTGTGTTCCCCTGATGGTTTAATATTCACGTGACATGTTACCAGCTGAACTGTATAAGTGAGGAGAGTGTGTTCCCCTGATGGTTTAATACTGACGGGACATGTTACCAGATGAACAGTGTAAGTGAGGAGAGTGTGTTCCCCTGATGGTTTAATACACACAGGATATGTTACCAGGTGAACAGGATAAGGGAGTAGAATGTGTTCCCCTGATGGTTTAATATACACGGGACAGGTGACTCGGTGAACAGTATAAGTGAGGAGAGTGTGTTCCCCTGATGGTTTAATACGCACGGGACATGTTACCAGGTGAACTGTATAAGTCAGGAGAGTGTGTTCCCCTGATGGTTTAATGCACACAGGACATTTTACCAGGTGAACAGTGTAAGTGAGGAGAGTGTGTTCCCCAGATGGTTTAATATACACGGGATATGTTACAAGCTGAACAGTATAAGTGAGGAGAGAGTGTTCCCCTGATGGTTTAATATGCACGGGACATGTTACCAGGTGAACAGTATAAGTGAGGAGAGTGTGTTCCCCTGATGGTTTAATACACACGGGACATGTCACCAGGTGAACAGGATAAGTGAGTAGAATGTGTTCCCCTGATGGTTTAATATTCACTGGACATGTTACCAGATGAACAGAATAAGTGAGGAGAGTGTGTTCCCCTGATGCTTTATAATGCACGGGACATGTCACCAGGTGAACAGGATAAGTGAGTAGAATGTGTTCCCCTGATGGTTTAATATTCACTGGACATGTTACCAGTTGAACAGTATAAGTGAGGGGAGTGTGTTCCCTTGTTGGTTTAATATTCACTGGACATGTTACCAGGTGAACAGTATAAGTGAGGAGAATGTGTTCCCTTGTTGGTTTAATATTCACTGGACATGTTACCAGGTGAACAGTATAAGTGAGGAGAATGTGTTCCCCTGATGGTTTAATATTCACTGGACATGTTACCAGGTGAACAGTATAAGTAAGGAGAGTGTGTTCCCTTGTTGGTTTAATATTCACTGGACATGTTACCAGGTGAACAGTATAAGTGAGGAGAATGTGTTCCCCTGATGGTTTAATATTCACTGGACATGTTACCAGGTGAACAGTATAAGTGAGGAGAGTGTGTTCCCCTTATGGTTTAATATGCACGGGACATGTTACCAGATGAACAGTATAAGTGATGAGAGTGTGTTCCCCTGATGGTTTATTATTCACTGGACATGTTACCAGATGAACAGTATAAGTGAGGAGAATGTGTTCCCTTGATGGTTTAATATTCACTGGACATGTTACCAGGTGAACAGTATAAGTGAGGAGAGTGTGTTCCCCTGATTGTTTAATATGCACGGGACATGTTACCAGATGAACAGTATAAGTGAGGAGAATGTGTTCCCTTGATGGTTTAATATTCACTGGACATGTTACCAGATGAACAGTATAAGTGAGGAGAGTGAGTTCCCCTGATATTTTAATATACACGGGACATGTTACCAGGTGAACAGTATAAGTGAGGAGAGTGAGTTCCCCTGATGGTTTAATATACACAGGACATGTTACCAGGTGAACAGTATAAGTGAGGAGAGTGTGATCCCCTGATTGTTTAATACACACGGGACATGTCACCAGGTGAACAGTATAATTGAGGAGAGTGTGATCCCCTGATTGTTTAATACACATGGGACATGTCACCAGGTGAACAGTATAAGTGAGGAGAGTCTGTTCCCCTGATTGTTTAATACTGACGGGACATGTCACCAGGTGAACAGTATAAGTGAGGAGAGTCTGTTCCCCTGATGGTTTAATGCACACGGGACATGTTACCAGGTGAACAGTATAAGTGAGGAGAGTGTGTTCCCCTGATGGTTTCATATACACGGGACATGTTACCAGGAGAACAGTATTAGTGAGGGGAGTGCTTTCCCCTGATGGTTTAATATTCACGGGACATGTTACCAGGTGAACAGTATAAGTAAGGAGAGTGTGTTCCCCTGATGGTTTAATATACACAGGACATGTCACCAGGTGAACAGTATAAGTGAGGAGAGTGTGTTCCCCTGATTGTATAATACAAACGGGACATGTCACCAGGTGAACAGTATAATTGAGGAGAGTGTGTTCCCTGATTGTTTAATACTGACGGGATATGTCACCAGGTGAACAGTATAAGTGAGGAGAGTCTGTTCCCCTGATTCTTTAATACTGACGGGACATGTCACCAGGTGAACAGTATAACTGAGGAGAGTCTGTTCCCCTGATTCTTTAATACACACGGGACATTTCACCAGGTGAACAGTGTAAGTGAGGAGACTGTGTTCCCCTGATTGTTCAATACACACGGGACATGTTACCAGGTGAACAGTATAAGTGAGGAGAGTGTGTTCCCCTGATGGTTTAATGCACACGGGACATGTTACCAGGTGAACAGTATAAGTGAGGAGAGTGTGTTCCCCTGATGGTTTCATATACACGGGACATGTTACCAGGAGAACAGTATAAGTGAGGGGAGTGCTTTCCCCTGATGGTTTAATATTCACGGGACATGTTACAAGGTGAACAGTATAAGCAAGGAGAGTGTGTTCCCCTGATGGTTTAATACACACAGGACATGTTACCAGGTGAACAGTATAAGTGAGGAGAGTGTGTTCCCCTTGTGGTTTAATAAAAACAGGACATGTTACCAGGTGAACAGTATAAGTGAGGAGAATGTGTTCCCCTGATGGTTTACTATACACTGGACATATTATCTGGTGAACAGTATAA
This sequence comes from Heterodontus francisci, assembly GCF_036365525.1. NCBI lineage: Eukaryota > Metazoa > Chordata > Chondrichthyes > Heterodontiformes > Heterodontidae > Heterodontus > Heterodontus francisci. Next base: position 1,033,342 of record NW_027140423.1, on the reverse strand, counting down.
GTGAGGAGAGTGTGTTCCCCTGATTGTTTAATACTCACTGGACATGTTACCAGGTGAACAGTATAAGTGAGGAGAGTGTGTTCCCCTGATGGTTTAACACGCACGGGACATGTTACCAGGTGAACAGTATAATTGACGAGAGTGTGTTCCCCTGATTGTTAAATATACACTGGACATGTTACCAGGTGAACAGTATAAGTGAGGAGAGTGTGTTCCCCTGATGGTTTAACACGCACGGGACATGTTACCAGCTGAACAGTATAAGTGAGGAGAGTGTGTTCCCCTGATTGTTTAATATACCCGGGACATGTCACCAGGTGAAGAGTAGAATTGAGGAGAGTGTGTTCCCCTGATGGTTTAAGGCACACAGGACATGCTACCAGGTGAACAGTATAAGTGAGGAGAGTGTGTTCCTCTGATGGTTTAATGCACACGGGACATGTTACCAGGTGAAGAGTATAAGTGAGGAGAGTGCTTTCCCCTGATGGTTTAATATTCACGGGACATGTCACCAGGTGAACTGTATAAGTGAGGAGAGTGAGTTCCCCTGATTGTTTAATACACACAGGACATGTCACCATGTGAACAGTATGAGTGAGGAGAGTGTCTTCCCCTGATTGTTTAATACACACAGGACATGTCACCATGTGAACAGTATGAGTGAGGAGAGTGTGTTCCCCTGATTGTTTAATACACACAGGACATGTTACCAGGTGAACAGTATGAGTGAGGAGATTGTGTTCCCCTGATGGTTTAATATACTCAGGACATGCTTCAAGGAGAACAGTTTTAGTGAGGAGACTGTGTTCCCCTGATGGTTTAATATACACGGGACATGTTACCAGGTGAACAGGAAGGCGAGGAGAGTGTGTTCCCCTGATTGTTTAATACTCACGGAACATGTTACCAGGTGAACAGTATATGTGAGGAGATTGTGTTCCCCTGATGGTTTAATACGCACGGGACATGTTACCAGGTGATCAGTATAAGTGAGGAGAATGTGTTCCCCTGATGGTATAATATGCACTGGACATGTTACCAGGTGAACAATATAAGTGAGGAGAGTGTGTTCCCCTGATTGTTTATTACTCACGGGACATGTTACCAGGTGAATAGTATAAGTGAGGAGAGTGTGTTCCCCTGATGGTTTAACACGCACGGGACATGTTACCAGGTGAATAGTATAAGTGAGGAGAGTGTGTTCCCCTGATTGTTTAATACACACGGGACATGTTACCAGGTGAACAGTATAAGTGAGGCGAGTATGTTCCCCTGATGGTTTAATATACGAGGGAAATGTTAACAGGTGAACAGTATTGGTGAGGAGAGTGTGTTCCCCTGATTGATTAATACACACGGGACATGTTAGCAGGTGAACAGTATAAGTGAGGAGAGTGTTTTCCCCTGATGGTTTAATATACACGGGACATGTTACCAGGTGAACAGTATAAGTGAGGAGTGTGTCTTCCCCTGATTGTTTAATACTCACGGGACATGTTACCAGGTGAACAGTATAAGTGAGGAGAGTGTGTTCCCCTGATAGTTTAACACGCACGGGACATGTTACCAGGTAAACAGTATAAGTGAGGAGAGTGTGTTCCCCTGATTGTTTAATATACCCGGGACATGTTACCAGGTGAACATTATGAGTGAGGAGAGTGTGCTCCTCTGATGGTTTAATGCACACGGGACATGTTACCAGGTGAAGAGTATAAGTGAGGAGAGTGCTTTCCCCTGATGGTTTAATATTCACGGGACATGTCACCAGGTGAACAGTATAAGTGAGGAGAGTGAGTTCCCCTGATTGTTTAATACACACAGGACATGTCACCAGGTGAAGAGTATAAGTGAGGAGAGTGTGTTCCCCTGATTGTTTAATACACACAGGACATGTTACCAGGTGAACAGTACTAGTGAGGAGAGTGTGTTCCCCTGATGGTTTAATATACTCAGGACATGCTTCCAGGAGAACAGTTTTAGTGAGGAGACTGTTTTCCCCTGATGGTTTAATATACACGGGACATGTTACCAGGTGAACAGGAAGGCGAGGAGAGTGTGTTCCCCTGATTGTTCAATTTACACGCGACTTTTTACCAGGTGAACATTATAAGTGAGGAGAGTGTGTTCCCCTGATGGTTTAATATACACGGAACATGTTACCAGGTGAACAGTATCAGTGAGGAGATTGTGTTCCCCTGATGGTTTCAAACACATGGGACATGTCACCAGGCGAACAGTATAAGTGAGGGGATTGTGTTCCTCTGATGGTTTAAGACACACGGGACATGTCAGCAGGCGAACAGTATAAGTGAGGAGAGTGTGTTCCCCTGATGTTTTAATACACACGGGACATGTTACCAGGTGAACAGTATACGTGAGGAGAGTGTGTTCCCCTAATGTTTTAATAGACACGGGACATGTTACCAGGTGAACAGTATAAGTCAGGAGAGTGTGTTTCGCTGATGTCTTAATACACACGGTACATGTTACCAGGTGAACAGTATAAGTGAGCAGATTGTGTTCCCCTGATTGTTTAATACACACGGGACATGTTACCAGGTGAACAGTATAAGTGAGGCGAGTGTGTTCCCCAGATTGTTTAATATACACGGGACATGTTACCAGGTGAGCAGTATAAGTGAGGAGAGTGTGTTCCCCTGATTGTTTAATACACACGGGACATGTTACCAGGTGAACAGTATAAGTGAGGAGAGTGTGTTCCCTGATGGTTTAATACAAACGGGACATGTTACCAGGTGAAGAGTATAAGTGAGGAAAGTGTGTTCCCCTGATTGTTTAATACACACAGGACATGTTACCAGGTGAACAGTATAAGTGAGGCGAGTGTGTTCACCTGATGGGTTAATACAGACGGGACATGTCACCAGGTGAACAGTATAAGTGAGGAGAGTATGTTCCCCTGATTGTTTTATACTCACGGGACATGTTACCAGGTGAACAGTATAAGTGAGGAGAGTGTGTTCCCCTGATGGTTTAATGCACACGGGACATGTCACCAGGTGAACAGTATAAGTGAGGAGAGTGTGTTCCCCTGATTCTTTAATGCACACGGGACATGTCACCAGGTGAACAGTATAAGTGAGGAGAATGTGTTCCCTGATGGTTTAATACACACGGGACATGTTACCAGGTGAAGAGTATAAATGAGGAGAGTGTGTTCCCCTGATTGTTTAATGCACACGGGACATGTCACCAGGTGAACAGTATAAGTGAGGAGAGTGTGTTCCCCTGATTCTTTAATGCACACGGGACATGTCACCAGGTGAACAGTATAAGTGAGGAGAGTGTGTTCCCCTGATTGTTTAATACACACGGGACATGTTACCAGGTGAACAGTATAAGTGAGGAAAGTGTGTTCCCCTGAAGGTTTCATATACACGGGACATGTTACCAGGAGAACAGTATAAGTGAGGGGAGTGTGTTCCCCTGATTGTTTAATACACACGGGACATGTTACCAGGTGAACAGTATAAGTGAGGAGAGTGTGTTCCCCTGAAGGTTTCATATACACGGGACATGTTACCAGGTGAACAGTATAAGTGAGGAGAGTGTGTTCCCCTGATGGTTTAATATTCACGGGACATGTTACCAGGTGAACAGTATAAGTGAGGAGAATGTGTTCCCCTGATGGTTTAATATACACTGGACATATTATCTGGTGAACAGTATAAGTGAGGAGAGTGTGTTCCCCTGATTGTTTAATACTCACGGGACATGTTACCAGGTGAACAGTATAAGTGAGGAGAGTGTGTTCTCCTGATGGTTTAACACGCACGGGACATGTTACCAGGTGAACAGTATAATTGACGAGAGTGTGTTCCCCTGATTGTTTAATACTGACGGGACATGTCACCAGGTGAACAGTATAAGTGAGGAGAGTGTGTTCCCCTGATTGTTTAATACTGACGGGACATGTCACCAGGTGAACAGTATAAGTGAGGAGAGTGTGTTCCCCTGATGGTTTAATATACACAGGACATGTTACCAGGTGAACAGTATAAGTGAGGAGAGTGTGTTCCCCTGATTGTTTAATACACACGGGACATGTCACCAGGTGAACAGTATAAGTGAGGAGAATGTGTTCCCCTGATGGTTTAATATACACTGGACATATTATCTGGTGAACAGTATAAGTGAGGAGAGTGTGTTCCCCTGATTGTTTAATACTCACGGGACATGTTACCAGGTGAACAGTATAAGTGAGGAGAGTGTGTTCTCCTGATGGTTTAACGCGCACGGGACATGTTACCAGGTGAACAGTATAATTGACGAGAGTGTGTTCCCCTGATTGTTTAATACTGACGGGACATGTCACCAGGTGAACAGTATAAGTGAGGAGAGTGTGTTCCCCTGATTGTTTAATACTGACGGGACATGTCACCAGGTGAACAGTATAAGTGAGGAGAGTGTGTTCCCCTGATGGTTAAATATACACAGGACATGTTACCAGGTGAACAGTATAAGTGAGCAGAGTGTGTTCCCCTGATTGTTTAATACACACGGGACATGTCACCAGGTGAACAGTATAAGTGAGGAGAGTGTGTTCCCCTGATTGTTTAATACACACGGGACATGTTACCAGGTGAACAGTATAAGTGAGGAGACTGTGTTCTCCTGATGGTTTAATACTGACGGGACATGTTACCAGATGAACAGTGTAAGTGAGGAGAGTGTGTTCCTCTGATGGTTTAATGCACACAGGACATGTTACCAGGTGAACAGTATAAGTGAGGAGAGTGTCTTCCCCTGATTGCTTAATACACACCGGATATGTTACCAGGTGAACAGTATAAGTGAGGAGAGTGTGTTCCACTGATGGTTTAATATACGAGGGAAATGTTACCAGGTGAACAGTATAAGTGAGGAGAGTGTGTTCCCCTGATTGTTTAATATTCACGGAACATGTTACCAGGTGAACAGGATAAGTGAGAAGAATGTGTTCCCCTGATGGTTTAATATACACGGGACATGTTACCAGGTGAACAGTACAAGCGAGGAGAGTGTGTTCCCCTGATGGTTTAATATACACGGGACATGTTACCAGATGAACAGTATAAGTGAGGCGAGTGTGTTCACCTGATGGTTTAATATACGAGGGAAATGTTACCAGGTGAACAGTATAAGTGAGGAGAGTGTGTTCCCCTGATGGTTTAATATTCACGGGACATGTCACCAGGTGAACAGTATAAGTGAGGAGAGTGTGTTCCCCTGAAGGTTTTATACTCACGGGACATGTTGCCAGGTGAACAGTATAAGTGAGGAGAGAGTGTTCCCCTGATGGTTTAACACGCAAGGGACATGTTACCAGGTGAACAGTATAAGTGAGGAGAGTGTGTTCCCCTGATGGTTTAATATACGAGGGAAATGTTACCAGGTGAACAGTATAAGTGAGGAGAGTGTGTTCCCCTGATGGTTTAATATGCACTGGACATGTTCCCAGGTGAACAATATAAGTGAGGAGAGTGTGTTCCCCTGATTGTTTATTACTCACTGGACATGTTACCAGGTGAATAGTATAAGTGAGGAGAGTGTGTTCCCCTGATGGTTTAACACGCACGGGACATGTCACCAGGTGAAGAGTAGAATTGAGGAGAGTGTGTTCCCCTGATGGTTTAAGGCACACAGGACATGCTACCAGGTGAACAGTATAAGTGAGGAGAGTGTGTTCCCCTGATGGTTTAATGCACACGGGACATGTTACCAGGTGAAGAGTATAAGTGAGGAGAGTGCTTTCCCCTGATGGTTTAATATTCACGGGACATGTTACCAGGTGAACAGTATAAGTGAGGAGAGTGTGTTCCCCTGATGGTTTAATGTACACGGGACATGTCACAAGGTGAACATTATAAGTGAGGAGAGTGAGTTCCCCTGATTGTTTAATACACACAGGACATGTCACCAGGTGAAGAGTATAAGTGAGGAGAGTGTGTTCCTCTGATGGTTTAATGCACACGGGACATGTTAGTAGGTGAAGAGTATAAGTGAGGAGAGTGCTTTCCCCTGATGGTTTAATATTCACGGGACATGTTACCAGGTGAACAGTATAAGTGAGGCGAGTGTGTTCCCCAGATTGTTTAATATACACGGGACATGTTACCACGTGAGCAGTATAAGTGAGGAGAGTGTGTTCCCCTGATTGTTTAATACACACTGGACATGTTACCAGGTGAACAGTATAAGTGAGGAGAGTGTTTTCCCCTGATAGTTTAATACACACGGGACATGTTACCAGGTGAACAGTATAAGTGAGGAGAGTGTGTTCCCTGATGGTTTAATACACACGGGACATGTTACCAGGTGAACAGTATAAGTGAGGAGAGTGTGTTCCCGTGATGGTTTAATATACACGGGACATGTCACCAGGTGAACATTATAAGTGAGGAGAGTGAGTTCCCCTGATTGTTTAATACACACAGGAAATGTTAGCAGGTGAACAGTATGAGTGAGGAGAGTGTGTTCCACTGATGGTTTAATATACTCAGAACATGCTTCCAGGAGAACAGTTTTAGTGAGGAGACTGTGTTCCCCTGATGGTTTAATATACCCGGGACATGTTACCAGGTGAACAGGAAGGTGAGGAGAGTGAGTTCCCCTGATTGTTTAATACACACAGGACATGTCACCAGGTGAAGAGTATAAGTGAGGAGAGTGTGTTCCCCTGATTGTTTAATACACACAGGACATGTTACCAGGTGAACAGTACTAGTGAGGAGATTGTGTTCCCCTGATGGTTTAATATACTCAGGACATGCTTCCAGGAGAACAGTTTTAGTGAGGAGACTGTTTTCCCCTGATGGTTTAATATACACGGGACATGTTACCAGGTGAACAGGAAGGCGAGGAGAGTGTGTTCCCCTGATTGTTCAATTTACACGCGACTTTTTACCAGGTGAACAGTATAAGTGAGGAGAGTGTGTTCCCCTGATGGTTTAATATACACGGAACATGTTACCAGGTGAACAGTATCAGTGAGGAGATTGTGTTCCCCTGATGGTTTCAAACACATGGGACATGTCACCAGGCGAACAGTATAAGTGAGGAGATTGTGTTCCCCTGATGGTTTAAGACACACGGGACATGTCAGCAGGCGAACAGTTTTAGTGAGGAGAGTGTGTTCCCCTGATGTTTTAATACACACGGGACATGTTACCAGGTGAACAGTATACGTGAGGAGAGTGTGTTCCCCTAATGTTTTAATAGACACGGGACATGTTACCAGGTGAACAGTATAAGTCAGGAGAGTGTGTTTCGCTGATGTTTTAATACACACGGTACATGTTACCAGGTGAACAGTATAAGTGAGCAGATTGTGTTCCCCTGATTGTTTAATACACACGGGACATGTTACCAGGTGAACAGTATAAGTGAGGCGAGTGTGTTCCCCAGATTGTTTAATATACACGGGACATGTTACCAGGTGAGCAGTATAAGTGAGGAGAGTGTGTTCCCCTGATTGTTTAATACACACGGGACATGTTACCAGGTGAACAGTATAAGTGAGGAGAGTGTGTTCCCTGATGGTTTAATACAAACGGGACATGTTACCAGGTGAAGAGTATAAGTGAGGAGAGTGTGTTCCCCTGATTGTTTAATACACACAGGACATGTTACCAGGTGAACAGTATAAGTGAGGCGAGTGTGTTCACCTGATGGGTTAATACAGACGGGACATGTCACCAGGTGAACAGTATAAGTGAGGAGAGTATGTTCCCCTGATTGTTTTATACTCACGGGACATGTTACCAGGTGAACAGTATAAGTGAGGAGAGTGTGTTCCCCTGATGGTTTAATGCACACGGGACATGTCACCAGGTGAACAGTATAAGTGAGGAGAGTGTGTTCCCCTGATTCTTTAATGCACACGGGACATGTCACCAGGTGAACAGTATAAGTGAGGAGAATGTGTTCCCTGATGGTTTAATACACACGGGACATGTTACCAGGTGAAGAGTATAAATGAGGAGAGTGTGTTCCCCTGATTGTTTAATACACACAGGACATGTTACCAGGTGAACAGTATAAGTGAGGCGAGTGTGTTCACCTGATGGGTTAATACAGACGGGACATGTCACCAGGTGAACAGTATAAGTGAGGAGAGAGTGTTCCCCTGATGGTTTAACACGCACGGGACATGTTACCAGGTGAACAGTATAAGTGAGGAGAGTGTGTTCCCCTGATGGTTTAATGCACACGGGACATGTCACCAGGTGAACAGTATAAGTGAGGAGAGTGTGTTCCCCTGATTCTTTAATGCACACGGGACATGTCACCAGGTGAACAGTATAAGTGAGGAGAGTGTGTTCCCCTGATTGTTTAATACACACGGGACATGTTACCAGGTGAACAGTATAAGTGAGGAAAGTGTGTTCCCCTGAAGGTTTCATATACACGGGACATGTTACCAGGAGAACAGTATAAGTGAGGGGAATGTGTTCCCCTGATTGTTTAATACACACGGGACATGTTACCAGGTGAACAGTATAAGTGAGGAGAGTGTGTTCCCCTGTAGGTTTCATATACACGGGACATGTTACCAGGTGAACAGTATAAGTGAGGAGAGTGTGTTCCCCTGATGGTTTAATATTCACGGGACATGTTACCAGGTGAACAGTATAAGTGAGGAGAATGTGTTCCCCTGATGGTTTAATATACACTGGACATATTATCTGGTGAACAGTATAAGTGAGGAGAGTGTGTTCCCCTGATTGTTTAATACTCACGGGACATGTTACCAGGTGAACAGTATAAGTGAGGAGAGTGTGTTCTCCTGATGGTTTAACACGCACGGGACATGTTACCAGGTGAACAGTATAATTGACGAGAGTGTGTTCCCCTGATTGTTTAATACTGACGGGACATGTCACCAGGTGAACAGTATAAGTGAGGAGAGTGTGTTCCCCTGATTGTTTAATACTGACGGGACATGTCACCAGGTGAACAGTATAAGTGAGGAGAGTGTGTTCCCCTGATGGTTTAATATACACAGGACATGTTACCAGGTGAACAGTATAAGTGAGGAGAGTGTGTTCCCCTGATTGTTTAATACACACGGGACATGTCACCAGGTGAACAGTATAAGTGAGGAGAATGTGTTCCCCTGATGGTTTAATATACACTGGACATATTATCTGGTGAACAGTATAAGTGAGGAGAGTGTGTTCCCCTGATTGTTTAATACTCACGGGACATGTTACCAGGTGAACAGTATAAGTGAGGAGAGTGTGTTCTCCTGATGGTTTAACACGCACGGGACATGTTACCAGGTGAACAGTATAATTGACGAGAGTGTGTTCCCCTGATTGTTTAATACTGACGGGACATGTCACCAGGTGAACAGTATAAGTGAGGAGAGTGTGTTCCCCTGATTGTTTAATACTGACGGGACATGTCACCAGGTGAACAGTAGAAGTGAGGAGAGTGTGTTCCCCTGATGGTTTAATATACACAGGACATGTTACCAGGTGAACAGTATAAGTGAGGAGAGTGTGTTCCCCTGATTGTTTAATACACACGGGACATGTCACCAGGTGAACAGTATAAGTGAGGAGAGTGTGTTGCCCTGATTGTTTAATACACACGGGACATGTCACCAGGTGAACAGTATAAGTGAGGAGAGTGTGTTCCCCTGATTGTTTAATACACACGGGACATGTCACCAGGTGAACAGTATAAGTGAGCAGAATGTTTTCCCCTGATGGTTAAATATGCAAAGGACATGTTACCAGGTGAACAGTGTAAGTGAGGAGACTGTGTTCTCCTGATGGTTTAATACTGACGGGACATGTTACCAGATGAACAGTATAAGTGAGGAGAGTGTGTTCCTCTGATGGTTTAATGCACACAGGACATGTTACCAGGTGAACAGTATAAGTGAGGAGAGTGTCTTCCCCTGATTGCTTAATACACACCGGACATGTTACCAGGTGAACAGTATAAGTGAGGAGAGTGTGTTCCACTGATGGTTTAATATACTAGGGAAATGTTACCAGGTGAACAGTATAAGTGAGGAGAGTGTGTTCCCCTGATTGTTTAATATTCACGGAACATGTTACCAGGTGAACAGGATAAGTGAGGCGAGTGTGTTCACCTGATGGTTTAATATACGAGGGAAATGTTACCAGGTGAACAGTATAAGTGAGGAGAGTGTGTTCCCCTGATGGTTTAATATTCACGGGACATGTCACCAGGTGAACAGTATAAGTGAGGAGAGTGTGTTCCCCTGAAGGTTTTATACTCACGGGACATGTTGCCAGGTGAACAGTATAAGTGAGGAGAGAGTGTTCCCCTGATGGTTTAACACGCAAGGGACATGTTACCAGGTGAACAGTATAAGTGAGGAGAGTGTGTTCCCCTGATGGTTTAATATACGAGGGAAATGTTACCAGGTGAACAGTATAAGTGAGGAGAGTGTGTTCCCCTGATGGTTTAATATGCACTGGACATGTTCCCAGGTGAACAATATAAGTGAGGAGAGTGTGTTCCCCTGATTGTTTATTACTCACGGGACATGTTACCAGGTGAATAGTATAAGTGAGGAGAGTGTGTTCCCCTGATGGTTTAACACGCACGGGACATGTCACCAGGTGAAGAGTAGAATTGAGGAGAGTGTGTTCCCCTGATGGTTTAAGGCACACAGGACATGCTTGCAGGTGAACAGTATAAGTGAGGAGAGTGTGTTCCCCTGATGGTTTAATGCACACGGGACATGTTACCAGGTGAAGAGTATAAGTGAGGAGAGTGCTTTCCCCTGATGGTTTAATATTCACGGGACATGTTACCAGGTGAACAGTATAAGTGAGGAGAGTGTGTTCCCCTGATGGTTTAATATACACGGGACATGTCACCAGGTGAACATTATAAGTGAGGAGAGTGAGTTCCCCTGATTGTTTAATACACACAGGACATGTCACCAGGTGAAGAGTGTAAGTGAGGAGAGTGTGTTCCTCTGATGGTTTAATGCACACGGGACATGTTACCAGGTGAAGAGTATAAGTGAGGAGAGTGCTTTCCCCTGATGGTTTAATATTCACGGGACATGTTACCAGGTGAACAGTATAAGTGAGGCGAGTGTGTTCCCCAGATTGTTTAATATACACGGGACATGTTACCAGGTGAGCAGTATAAGTGAGGAGAGTGTGTTCCCCTGATTGTTTAATACACACTGGACATGTTACCAGGTGAACAGTATAAGTGAGGAGAGTGTTTTCCCCTGATAGTTTAATACACACGGGACATGTTACCAGGTGAACAGTATAAGTGAGGAGAGTGTGTTCCCTGATGGTTTAATACACACGGGACATGTTACCAGGTGAACAGTATAAGTGAGGAGAGTGTGTTCCCGTGATGGTTTAATATACACGGGACATGTCACCAGGTGAACATTATAAGTGAGGAGAGTGAGTTCCCCTGATTGTTTAATACACACAGGAAATGTTAGCAGGTGAACAGTATGAGTGAGGAGAGTGTGTTCCACTGATGGTTTAATATACTCAGGACATGCTTCCAGGAGAACAGTTTTAGTGAGGAGACTGTGTTCCCCTGATGGTTTAATATACCCGGGACATGTTACCAGGTGAACAGGAAGGTGAGGAGAGTGTGTTCCCCTGATTGTTCAATTTACACGGGACGTTTTACCAGGTGAACAGTATAAGTGAGGAGAGTGTGTTCCCCTGATGGTTTAATATACACGGAACATGTTACCAGGTGAACAGTATCAGTGAGGAGATTGTGTTCCCCTGATGGTTTCAAACACATGGGACATGTCACCAGGCGAACAGTATAAGTGAGGAGATTGTGTTCCCCTGATGGTTTAAGACACACGGGACATGTTAGCAGGCAAACAGTATAAGTGAGGAGAGTGTGTTCCCCTGATGTTTTAATACACACGGGACATGTTACCAGGTGAACAGTATACGTGAGGAGAGTGTCTTCCCCTAATGTTTTAATAGACAAGGGACATGTTACCAGGTGAACAGTATAAGTGAGCAGAGTGTGTTCCCCTGATTGTTTAATACACACGGGACATGTTACCAGGTGAACAGTATAAGTGAGGCGAGTGTGTTCCCCAGATTGTTTAATATACACGGGACATGTTACCAGGTGAGCAGTATAAGTGAGGAGAGAGTGTTCCCCTGATTGTTTAATACACACTGGACATGTTACCAGGTGAACAGTATAAGTGAGGAGAGTGTTTTCCCCTGATAGTTTAATACACACGGGACAAGTTACCAGGTGAACAGTATAAGTGAGGAGAGTGTGTTCCCTGATGGTTTAATACACACGGGACATGTTACCAGGTGAAGAGTATAAGTGAGGAGAGTGTGTTCCCCTGATTGTTTAATACACACAGGACATGTTACCAGGTGAACAGTATAAGTGAGGAGAGTATGTTCCCCTGATTGTTTTATACTCACGGGACATGTTACCAGGTGAACAGTATAAGTGAGGAGAGAGTGTTCCCCTGATGGTTTAACACGCACGGGACATGTTACCAGGTGAACAGTATAAGTGAGGAGAGTGTGTTCCCCTGATGGTTTAATGCACACGGGACATGTCACCAGGTGAACAGTATAAGTGAGGAGAGTGTGTTCCCCTGAAGGTTTCATATACACGGGACATGTTACCAGGTGAACAGTATAAGTGAGGAGAGTGTGGTCCCCTGATGGTTTAATATTCACGGGACATGTTACCAGGTGAACAGTATAAGTGAGGAGAGTGTGTTCCCCTGATGGTTTAATATTCACGGGACATGTCACCAGGTGAACAGTATAAGTGAGGAGAGTGTGTTCCCCTGAAGGTTTCATTTACACGGGACATGTTACCAGGTGAACAGTATAAGTGAGGAGAATGTGTTCCCCTGATGGTTTAATATACACTGGACATATTATCTGGTGAACAGTATAAGTGAGGAGAGTGTGTTCCCCTGATTGTTTAATACTCACGGGACATGTTACCAGGTGAACAGTATAAGTGAGGAGAGTGTGTTCCCCTGATGGTTTAACACGCACGGGACATGTTACCAGGTGAACAGTATAATTGACGAGAGTGTGTTCCCCTGATTGTTTAATACTGACGGGACATGTCACCAGGTGAACAGTATAAGTGAGGAGAGTGTGTTCCCATGATTGTTTAATACTGACGGGACATGTCACCAGGTGAACAGTATAAGTGAGGAGAGTGTGTTCCACTGATGTTTTAATATACACAGGACATGTCACCAGGTGAACAGTATAAGTGAGGAGAGTGTGTTCCCCTGATTGTTTAATACACACGGGACATGTCATCGGGTGAACAGTATAAGTGAGGAGAGTGTGTTCCCCTGATTGTTTAATACACACGGGACATGTCACCAGGTGAACAGTATAAGTGAGCAGAATGTTTTCCCCTGATGGTTAAATATGCAAAGGACATGTTACCAGGTGAACAGTATAAGTGAGGAGACTGTGTTCTCCTGATGGTTTAATACTGACGGGACATGTTACCTGATGAACAGTATAAGTGAGGAGAGTGTGTTCCTCTGATGGTTTAATGCACACCGGACATGTTACCAGGTGAACAGTATAAGTGAGGAGAGTGTCTTCCCCTGATTGTTTAATACACACCGGACATGTTACCAGGTGAACAGTATAAGTGAGGAGAGTGTGTTCCACTGATGGTTTAATATACGAGGGAAATGTTACCAGGTGAACAGTATAAGTGAGGAGAGTGTGTTCCCCTGACTGTTTAATATTCACGGAACATGTTACCAGGTGAACAGGATAAGTGAGAAGAATGAGTTCCCCTGATAGTTTAATATACACGGGACATGTTACCAGGTGTACAGTATAAGTGAGGAGAGTGTGTTCCCCTGATGGTTTAATATACACGGGACATGTTACCAGATGAACAGTATAAGTGAGGCGAGTGTGTTCACCTGATGGGTTAATACAGACGGGACATGTCACCAGGTGAACAGTATAAGTGAGGAGAGTATGTTCCCCTGATTGTTTTATACTCACGGGACATGTTGCCAGGTGAACAGTATAAGTGAGGAGAGAGTGTTCCCCTGATGGTTTAACACGCAAGGGACATGTTACCAGGTGAACAGTATAAGTGAGGAGAGTGTGTTCCTCTGATGGTTTAATATACGAGGGAAATGTTACCAGGTGAACAGTATAAGTGAGGAGAGTGTGTTCCCCTGATGGTTTAATATGCACTGGACATGTTCCCAGGTGAACAATATAAGTGAGGAGAGTGTGTTCCCCTGATTGTTTATTACTCACGGGACATGTTACCAGGTGAATAGTATAAGTGAGGAGAGTGTGTTCCCCTGATGGTTTAACACGCACCGGACATGTTACCAGGTGAATAGTATAAGTGAGGAGAGTGTGTTCCCCTGATTGTTTAATATACACGGGACATGTCACCAGGTGAAGAGTAGAATTGAGGAGAGTGTGTTCCCCTGATGGTTTAAGGCACACAGGACATGCTACCAGGTGAACAGTATAAGTGAGGAGAGTGTGTTCCCCTGATGGTTTAATATACACGGAACATGTTACCAGGTGAACAGTATCAGTGAGGAGATTGTGTTCCCCTGATGGTTTCAAACACATGGGACATGTCACCAGGCGAACAGTATAAGTGAGGAGATTGTGTTCCCCTGATGGTTTAAGACACACGGGACATGTCAGCAGGCGAACAGTATAAGTGAGGAGAGTGTGTTCCCCTGATGTTTTAATACACACGGGACATGTTACCAGGTGAACAGTATACGTGAGGAGAGTGTGTTCCCCTAATGTTTTAATAGACACGGGACATGTTACCAGGTGAACAGTATAAGTCAGGAGAGTGTGTTTCGCTGATGTTTTAATACACACGGTACATGTTACCAGGTGAACAGTATAAGTGAGCAGATTGAGTTCCCCTGATTGTTTAATACACATGGGACATGTTACCAGGTGAACAGTATAAGTGAGGCGAGTGTGTTCCCCAGATTGTTTAATATACACGGGACATGTTACCAGGTGAGCAGTATAAGTGAGGAGAGTGTGTTCCCCTGATTGTTTAATACACACGGGACATGTTACCAGGTGAACAGTATAAGTGAGGAGAGTGTGTTCCCTGATGGTTTAATACAAACGGGACATGTTACCAGGTGAAGAGTATAAGTGAGGAGAGTGTGTTCCCCTGATTGTTTAATATACACAGGACATGTTACCAGGTGAACAGTATAAGTGAGGCGAGTGTGTTCACCTGATGGGTTAATACAGACGGGACATGTCACCAGGTGAACAGTATAAGTGAGGAGAGTATGTTCCCCTGATTGTTTTATACTCACGGGACATGTTACCAGGTGAACAGTATAAGTGAGGAGAGTGTGTTCCCCTGATGGTTTAATGCACACGGGACATGTCACCAGGTGAACAGTATAAGTGAGGAGAGTGTGTTCCCCTGATTCTTTAATGCACACGGGACATGTCACCAGGTGAACAGTATAAGTGAGGAGAATGTGTTCCCTGATGGTTTAATACACACGGGACATGTTACCAGGTGAAGAGTATAAGTGAGGAGAGTGTGTTCCCCTGATGGTTTAACACGCACCGGACATGTTACCAGGTGAATAGTATAAGTGAGGAGAGTGTGTTCCCCTGATTGTTTAATATACACGGGACATGTCACCAGGTGAAGAGTAGAATTGAGGAGAGTGTGTTCCCCTGATGGTTTAAGGCACACAGGACATGCTACCAGGTGAACAGTATAAGTGAGGAGAGTGTGTTCCCCTGATGGTTTAATATACACGGAACATGTTACCAGGTGAACAGTATCAGTGAGGAGATTGTGTTCCCCTGATGGTTTCAAACACATGGGACATGTCACCAGGCGAACAGTATAAGTGAGGAGATTGTGTTCCCCTGATGGTTTAAGACACACGGGACATGTCAGCAGGCGAACAGTATAAGTGAGGAGAGTGTGTTCCCCTGATGTTTTAATACACACGGGACATGTTACCAGGTGAACAGTATACGTGAGGAGAGTGTGTTCCCCTAATGTTTTAATAGACACGGGACATGTTACCAGGTGAACAGTATAAGTCAGGAGAGTGTGTTTCGCTGATGTTTTAATACACACGGTACATGTTACCAGGTGAACAGTATAAGTGAGCAGATTGAGTTCCCCTGATTGTTTAATACACATGGGACATGTTACCAGGTGAACAGTATAAGTGAGGCGAGTGTGTTCCCCAGATTGTTTAATATACACGGGACATGTTACCAGGTGAGCAGTATAAGTGAGGAGAGTGTGTTCCCCTGATTGTTTAATACACACGGGACATGTTACCAGGTGAACAGTATAAGTGAGGAGAGTGTGTTCCCTGATGGTTTAATACAAACGGGACATGTTACCAGGTGAAGAGTATAAGTGAGGAGAGTGTGTTCCCCTGATTGTTTAATATACACAGGACATGTTACCAGGTGAACAGTATAAGTGAGGCGAGTGTGTTCACCTGATGGGTTAATACAGACGGGACATGTCACCAGGTGAACAGTATAAGTGAGGAGAGTATGTTCCCCTGATTGTTTTATACTCACGGGACATGTTACCAGGTGAACAGTATAAGTGAGGAGAGTGTGTTCCCCTGATGGTTTAATGCACACGGGACATGTCACCAGGTGAACAGTATAAGTGAGGAGAGTGTGTTCCCCTGATTCTTTAATGCACACGGGACATGTCACCAGGTGAACAGTATAAGTGAGGAGAATGTGTTCCCTGATGGTTTAATACACACGGGACATGTTACCAGGTGAAGAGTATAAATGAGGAGAGTGTGTTCCCCTGATTGTTTAATACACACAGGACATGTTACCAGGTGAACAGTATAAGTGAGGCGAGTGTGTTCACCTGATGGGTTAATACAGACGGGACATGTCACCAGGTGAACAGTATAAGTGAGGAGAGAGTGTTCCCCTGATGGTTTAACACGCACGGGACATGTTACCAGGTGAACAGTATAAGTGAGGAGAGTGTGTTCCCCTGATGGTTTAATGCACACGGGACATGTCACCAGGTGAACAGTATAAGTGAGGAGAGTGTGTTCCCCTGATTCTTTAATGCACACGGGACATGTCACCAGGTGAACAGTATAAGTGAGGAGAGTGTGTTCCCCTGATTGTTTAATACACACGGGACATGTTACCAGGTGAACAGTATAAGTGAGGAGAGTGTGTTCCCCTGAAGGTTTCATATACACGGGACATGTTACCAGGAGAACAGTATAAGTGAGGGGAGTGTGTTCCCCTGATTGTTTAATACACACGGGACATGTTACCAGGTGAACAGTATAAGTGAGGAGAGTGTGTTCCCCTGAAGGTTTCATATACACGGGACATGTTACCAGGTGAACAGTATAAGTGAGGAGAGTGTGTTCCCCTGATGGTTTAATATTCACGGGAAATGTTACCAGGTGAACAGTATAAGTGAGGAGAATGTGTTCCCCTGCTGGTTTAATATACTCTGGACATATTATCTCTTGAACAGTATAAGTGAGGAGAGTGTGTTCCCCTGATTGTATAATACTCACGGGACATGTTACAAGGTGAACAGTATAAGTGAGGAGAGTGTGTTCTCCTGATGGTTTAACACGCACGGGACATGTTACCAGGTGAACAGTATAATTGACGAGAGTGTGTTCCCCTGATTGTTTAATACTGACGGGACATGTCACCAGGTGAACAGTATAAGTGAGGAGAGTGTGTACCCCTGATTGTTTAATACTGACGGGACATGTCACCAGGTGAACAGTATAAGTGAGGAGAGTGTGTTCCCCTGATGGTTTAATATACACAGGACATGTTACCAGGTGAACAGTATAAGTGAGGAGAGTGTGTTCCCCTGATTGTTTAATACACACGGGACATGTCACCAGGTGAACAGTATAAGTGAGGAGAATGTGTTCCCCTGATGGTTTAATATACACTGGACATATTATCTGGTGAACAGTATAAGTGAGGAGAGTGTGTTCCCCTGATTGTTTAATACTCACGGGACATGTTACCAGGTGAACAGTATAAGTGAGGAGAGTGTGTTCTCCTGATGGTTTAACACGCACGGGACATGTTACCAGGTGAACAGTATAATTGACGAGAGTGTGTTCCCCTGATTGTTTAATACTGACGGGACATGTCACCAGGTGAACAGTATAAGCGAGGAGAGTGTGTTCCCCTGATTGTTTAATACTGACGGGACATGTCACCAGGTGAACAGTATAAGTGAGGAGAGTGTGTTCCCCTGATGGTTTAATATACACAGGACATGTTACCAGGTGAACAGTATAAGTGAGGAGAGTGTGTTCCCCTGATTGTTTAATACACACGGGACATGTCACCAGGTGAACAGGAGAAGTGAGGAGAGTGTGTTCCCCTGATTGTTTAATACACACGGGACATGTCACCAGGTGAACAGTATAAGTGAGGAGAGTGTGTTCCCCTGATTGTTTAATACACACGGGACATGTTACCAGGTGAACAGTATAAGTGAGGAGAGTGTGTTCCCCTGAAGGTTTCATATACACGGGACATGTTACCAGGAGAACAGTATAAGTGAGGGGAGTGTGTTCCCCTGATTGTTTAATACACACGGGACATGTTACCAGGTGAACAGTATAAGTGAGGAGAGTGTGTTCCCCTGAAGGTTTCATATACACGGGACATGTTACCAGGTGAACAGTATAAGTGAGGAGAGTGTGTTCCCCTGATGGTTTAATATTCACGGGACATGTTACCAGGTGAACAGTATAAGTGAGGAGAATGTGTTCCCCTGATGGTTTAATATACACTGGACATATTATCTGGTGAACAGTATAAGTGAGGAGAGTGTGTTCCCCTGATTGTTTAATACTCACGGGACATGTTACCAGGTGAACAGTATAAGTGAGGAGAGTGTGTTCTCCTGATGGTTTAACACGCACGGGACATGTTACCAGGTGAACAGTATAATTGACGAGAGTGTGTTCCCCTGATTGTTTAATACTGACGGGACATGTCACCAGGTGAACAGTATAAGAGAGGAGAGTGTGTTCCCCTGATTGTTTAATACTGACGGGACATGTCACCAGGTGAACAGTATAAGTGAGGAGAGTGTGTTCCCCTGATGGTTTAATATACACAGGACATGTTACCAGGTGAACAGTATAAGTGAGGAGAGTGTGTTCCCCTGATTGTTTAATACACACGGGACATGTCACCAGGTGAACAGTATAAGTGAGGAGAATGTGTTCCCCTAATGGTTTAATATACACTGGACATATTATCTGGTGAACAGTATAAGTGAGGAGAGTGTGTTCCCCTGATTGTTTAATACTCACGGGACATGTTACCAGGTGAACAGTATAAGTGAGGAGAGTGTGTTCTCCTGATGGTTTAACACGCACGGGACATGTTACCAGGTGAACAGTATAATTGACGAGAGTGTGTTCCCCTGATTGTTTAATACTGACGGGACATGTCACCAGGTGAACAGTATAAGTGAGGAGAGTGTGTTCCCCTGATTGTTTAATACTGACGGGACATGTCACCAGGTGAACAGTATAAGTGAGGAGAGTGTGTTCCCCTGATGGTTTAATATACACAGGACATGTTACCAGGTGAACAGTATAAGTGAGGAGAGTGTGTTCCCCTGATTGTTTAATACACCCGGGACATGTCACCAGGTGAACAGTATAAGTGAGGAGAGTGTGTTCCCCTGATTGTTTAATACACACGGGACATGTCACCAGGTGAACAGTATAAGTGAGGAGAGTGTGTTCCCCTGATGGTTAAATATGCAAAGGACATGTTACCAGGTGAACAGTATAAGTGAGGAGACTGTGTTCTCCTGATGGTTTAATACTGACGGGACATGTTACCAGATGAAAAGTATAAGTGAGGAGAGTGTGTTCCTCTGATGGTTTAATGCACACAGGACATGTTACCAGGTGAACAGTAGAAGTGAGGAGAGTGTCTTCCCCTGATTGCTTAATACAAACCGGACATGTTACCAGGTGAACAGTATAAGTGAGGAGAGTGTGTTCCACTGATGGTTTAATATACGAGGGAAATGTTACCAGGTGAACAGTATAAGTGAGGAGAGTGTGTTCCCCTGATTGTTTAATATTCACGGAACATGTTACCAGGTGAACAGGATAAGTGAGAAGAATGTGTTCCCCTGATGGTTTAATATACACGGGACATGTTACCAGGTGAACAGTACAAGCGAGGAGAGTGTGTTCCCCTGATGGTTTAATATACACGGGACATGTTACCAGATGAACAGTATAAGTGAGGCGAGTGTGTTCACCTGATGGTTTAATATACGAGGGAAATGTTGCCAGGTGAACAGTATAAGTGAGGAGAGTGTGTTCCCCTGATGGTTTAATATTCACGGGACATGTCACCAGGTGAACAGTATAAGTGAGGAGAGTGTGTTCCCCTGAAGGTTTTATACTCACGGGACATGTTGCCAGGTGAACAGTATAAGTGAGGATAGAGTGTTCCCCTGATGGTTTAACACG
This sequence comes from Heterodontus francisci, assembly GCF_036365525.1. Classification (NCBI taxonomy): domain Eukaryota; kingdom Metazoa; phylum Chordata; class Chondrichthyes; order Heterodontiformes; family Heterodontidae; genus Heterodontus; species Heterodontus francisci. The sequence goes on along the minus strand of NW_027140423.1, from coordinate 1,012,797 downwards.
CAAGGGACATGTTACCAGGTGAACAGTATAAGTGAGGAGAGTGTGTTCCCCTGATGGTTTAATATACGAGGGAAATGTTACCAGGTGAACAGTATAAGTGAGGAGAGTGTGTTCCCCTGATGGTTTAATATGCACTGGACATGTTCCCAGGTGAACAATATAAGTGAGGAGAGTGTGTTCCCCTGATTGTTTATTACTCACGGGACATGTTACCAGGTGAATAGTATTAGTGAGGAGAGTGTGTTCCCCTGATGGTTTAACACGCACGGGACATGTCACCAGGTGAAGAGTAGAATTGAGGAGAGTGTGTTCCCCTGATGGTTTAAGGCACACAGGACATGCTACCAGGTGAACAGTATAAGTGAGGAGAGTGTGTTCCCCTGATGGTTTAATGCACACGGGACATGTTTCCAGGTGAAGAGTATAAGTGAGGAGAGTGCTTTCCCCTGATGGTTTAATATTCACGGGACATGTTACCAGGTGAACAGTATAAGTGAGGAGAGTGTGTTCCCCTGATGGTTTAATATACACGGGACATGTCACCAGGTGAACATTATAAGTGAGGAGAGTGAGTTCCCCTGATTGTTTAATACACACAGGACATGTCACCAGGTGAAGAGTATAAGTGAGGAGAGTGTGTTCCTCTGATGGTTTAATGCACACGGGACATGTTACCAGGTGAAGAGTATAAGTGAGGAGAGTGCTTTCCCCTGATGGTTTAATATTCACGGGACATGTTACCAGGTGAACAGTATAAGTGAGGAGAATGTGTTCCCGTGATGGTTTAATATACACGGGACATGTCACCAGGTGAACATTATAAGTGAGGAGAGTGAGTTCACCTGATTGTTTAATACACACAGGAAATGTTAGCAGGTGAACAGTATAAGTGAGGAGAGTGTGTTCCCCTGAAGGTTTCATATACACGGGACATGTTACCAGGTGAACAGTATAAGTGAGGAGAGTGTGTTCCCCTGATGGTTTAATATTCACGGGACATGTTACCAGGTGAACAGTATAAGTGAGGAGAATGTGTTCCCCTGATGGTTTAATATACACTGGACATATTATCTGGTGAACAGTATAAGTGAGGAGAGTGTGTTCCCCTGATTGTTTAATACTCACGGGACATGTTACCAGGTGAACAGTATAAGTGAGGAGAGTGTGTTCTCCTGATGGTTTAACACGCACGGGACATGTTACCAGGTGAACAGTATAATTGACGAGAGTGTGTTCCCCTGATTGTTTAATACTGACGGGACATGTCACCAGGTGAACAGTATAAGAGAGGAGAGTGTGTTCCCCTGATTGTTTAATACTGACGGGACATGTCACCAGGTGAACAGTATAAGTGAGGAGAGTGTGTTCCCCTGATGATTTAATATACACAGGACATGTTACCAGGTGAACAGTATAAGTGAGGAGAGTGTGTTCCCCTGATTGTTTAATACACACGGGACATGTCACCAGGTGAACAGTATAAGTGAGGAGAATGTGTTCCCCTGATGGTTTAATATACACTGGACATATTATCTGGTGAACAGTATAAGTGAGGAGAGTGTGTTCCCCTGATTGTTTAATACTCACGGGACATGTTACCAGGTGAACAGTATAAGTGAGGAGAGTGTGTTCTCCTGATGGTTTAACACGCACGGGACATGTTACCAGGTGAACAGTATAATTGACGAGAGTGTGTTCCCCTGATTGTTTAATACTGACGGGACATGTCACCAGGTGAACAGTATAAGTGAGGAGAGTGTGTTCCCCTGATTGTTTAATACTGACGGGACATGTCACCAGGTGAACAGTATAAGTGAGGAGAGTGTGTTCCCCTGATGGTTTAATATACACAGGACATGTTACCAGGTGAACAGTATAAGTGAGGAGAGTGTGTTCCCCTGATTGTTTAATACACACGGGACATGTCACCAGGTGAACAGTATAAGTGAGGAGAGTGTGTTCCCCTGATTGTTTAATACACACGGGACATGTCACCAGGTGAACAGTATAAGTGAGGAGAGTGTGTTCCCCTGATGGTTAAATATGCAAAGGACATGTTACCAGGTGAACAGTATAAGTGAGGAGACTGTGTTCTCCTGATGGTTTAATACTGACGGGACATGTTACCAGATGAACAGTATAAGTGAGGAGAGTGTGTTCCTCTGATGGTTTAATGCACACAGGACATGTTACCAGGTGAACAGTATAAGTGAGGAGAGTGTCTTCCCCTGATTGCTTAATACACACCGGACATGTTACCAGGTGAACAGTATAAGTGAGGAGAGTGTGTTCCACTGATGGTTTAATATACGAGGGAAATGTTACCAGGTGAACAGTATAAGTGAGGAGAGTGTGTTCCCCTGATTGTTTAATATTCACGGAACATGTTACCAGGTGAACAGGATAAGTGAGAAGAATGTGTTCCCCTGATGGTTTAATATACACGGGACATGTTACCAGGTGAACAGTACAAGCGAGGAGAGTGTGTTCCCCTGATGGTTTAATATACACGGGACATGTTACCAGATGAACAGTATAAGTGAGGCGAGTGTGTTCACCTGATGGTTTAATATACGAGGGAAATGTTACCAGGTGAACAGTATAAGTGAGGAGAGTGTGTTCCCCTGATGGTTTAATATTCACGGGACATGTCACCAGGTGAACAGTATAAGTGAGGAGAGTGTGTTCCCCTGAAGGTTTTATACTCACGGGACATGTTGCCAGGTGAACAGTATAAGTGAGGAGAGAGTGTTCCCCTGATGGTTTAACACGCAAGGGACATGTTACCAGGTGAACAGTATAAGTGAGGAGAGTGTGTTCCCCTGATGGTTTAATATACGAGGGAAATGTTACCAGGTGAACAGTATAAGTGAGGAGAGTGTGTTCCCCTGATGGTTTAATATGCACTGGACATGTTCCCAGGTGAACAATATAAGTGAGGAGAGTGTGTTCCCCTGATTGTTTATTACTCACGGGACATGTTACCAGGTGAATAGTATAAGTGAGGAGAGTGTGTTCCCCTGATGGTTTAACACGCACGGGACATGTCACCAGGTGAAGAGTAGAATTGAGGAGAGTGTGTTCCCCTGATGGTTTAAGGCACACAGGACATGCTACCAGGTGAACAGTATAAGTGAGGAGAGTGTGTTCCCCTGATGGTTTAATGCACACGGGACATGTTACCAGGTGAAGAGTATAAGTGAGGAGAGTGCTTTCCCCTGATGGTTTAATATTCACGGGACATGTTACCAGGTGAACAGTATAAGTGAGGAGAGTGTGTTCCCCTGATGGTTTAATATACACGGGACATGTCACCAGGTGAACATTATAAGTGAGGAGAGTGAGTTCCCCTGATTGTTTAATACGCACAGGACATGTCACCAGGTGAAGAGTATAAGTGAGGAGAGTGTGTTCCTCTGATGGTTTAATGCACACGGGACATGTTACCAGGTGAAGAGTATAAGTGAGGAGAGTGCTTTCCCCTGATGGTTTAATATTCACGGGACATGTTACCAGGTGAACAGTATAAGTGAGGAGAATGTGTTCCCGTGATGGTTTAATATACACGGGACATGTCACCAGGTGAACAGTATAAGTGAGGAGAGTGTGTTCCCCTGAAGGTTTTATACTCACGGGACATGTTGCCAGGTGAACAGTATAAGTGAGGATAGAGTGTTCCCCTGATGGTTTAACACGCAAGGGACATGTTACCAGGTGAACAGTATAAGTGAGGAGAGTGTGTTCCCCTGATGGTTTAATATACGAGGGAAATGTTACCAGGTGAACAGTATAAGTGAGGAGAGTGTGTTCCCCTGATGGTTTAATATGCACTGGACATGTTCCCAGGTGAACAATATAAGTGAGGAGAGTGTGTTCCCCTGATTGTTTATTACTCACGGGACATGTTACCAGGTGAATAGTATTAGTGAGGAGAGTGTGTTCCCCTGATGGTTTAACACGCACGGGACATGTCACCAGGTGAAGAGTAGAATTGAGGAGAGTGTGTTCCCCTGATGGTTTAAGGCACACAGGACATGCTACCAGGTGAACAGTATAAGTGAGGAGAGTGTGTTCCCCTGATGGTTTAATGCACACGGGACATGTTTCCAGGTGAAGAGTATAAGTGAGGAGAGTGCTTTCCCCTGATGGTTTAATATTCACGGGACATGTTACCAGGTGAACAGTATAAGTGAGGAGAGTGTGTTCCCCTGATGGTTTAATATACACGGGACATGTCACCAGGTGAACATTATAAGTGAGGAGAGTGAGTTCCCCTGATTGTTTAATACACACAGGACATGTCACCAGGTGAAGAGTATAAGTGAGGAGAGTGTGTTCCTCTGATGGTTTAATGCACACGGGACATGTTACCAGGTGAAGAGTATAAGTGAGGAGAGTGCTTTCCCCTGATGGTTTAATATTCACGGGACATGTTACCAGGTGAACAGTATAAGTGAGGAGAATGTGTTCCCGTGATGGTTTAATATACACGGGACATGTCACCAGGTGAACATTATAAGTGAGGAGAGTGAGTTCACCTGATTGTTTAATACACACAGGAAATGTTAGCAGGTGAACAGTATAAGTGAGGAGAGTGTGTTCCCCTGAAGGTTTCATATACACGGGACATGTTACCAGGTGAACAGTATAAGTGAGGAGAGTGTGTTCCCCTGATGGTTTAATATTCACGGGACATGTTACCAGGTGAACAGTATAAGTGAGGAGAATGTGTTCCCCTGATGGTTTAATATACACTGGACATATTATCTGGTGAACAGTATAAGTGAGGAGAGTGTGTTCCCCTGATTGTTTAATACTCACGGGACATGTTACCAGGTGAACAGTATAAGTGAGGAGAGTGTGTTCTCCTGATGGTTTAACACGCACGGGACATGTTACCAGGTGAACAGTATAATTGACGAGAGTGTGTTCCCCTGATTGTTTAATACTGACGGGACATGTCACCAGGTGAACAGTATAAGAGAGGAGAGTGTGTTCCCCTGATTGTTTAATACTGACGGGACATGTCACCAGGTGAACAGTATAAGTGAGGAGAGTGTGTTCCCCTGATGATTTAATATACACAGGACATGTTACCAGGTGAACAGTATAAGTGAGGAGAGTGTGTTCCCCTGATTGTTTAATACACACGGGACATGTCACCAGGTGAACAGTATAAGTGAGGAGAATGTGTTCCCCTGATGGTTTAATATACACTGGACATATTATCTGGTGAACAGTATAAGTGAGGAGAGTGTGTTCCCCTGATTGTTTAATACTCACGGGACATGTTACCAGGTGAACAGTATAAGTGAGGAGAGTGTGTTCTCCTGATGGTTTAACACGCACGGGACATGTTACCAGGTGAACAGTATAATTGACGAGAGTGTGTTCCCCTGATTGTTTAATACTGACGGGACATGTCACCAGGTGAACAGTATAAGTGAGGAGAGTGTGTTCCCCTGATTGTTTAATACTGACGGGACATGTCACCAGGTGAACAGTATAAGTGAGGAGAGTGTGTTCCCCTGATGGTTTAATATACACAGGACATGTTACCAGGTGAACAGTATAAGTGAGGAGAGTGTGTTCCCCTGATTGTTTAATACACACGGGACATGTCACCAGGTGAACAGTATAAGTGAGGAGAGTGTGTTCCCCTGATTGTTTAATACACACGGGACATGTCACCAGGTGAACAGTATAAGTGAGGAGAGTGTGTTCCCCTGATGGTTAAATATGCAAAGGACATGTTACCAGGTGAACAGTATAAGTGAGGAGACTGTGTTCTCCTGATGGTTTAATACTGACGGGACATGTTACCAGATGAACAGTATAAGTGAGGAGAGTGTGTTCCTCTGATGGTTTAATGCACACAGGACATGTTACCAGGTGAACAGTATAAGTGAGGAGAGTGTCTTCCCCTGATTGCTTAATACACACCGGACATGTTACCAGGTGAACAGTATAAGTGAGGAGAGTGTGTTCCACTGATGGTTTAATATACGAGGGAAATGTTACCAGGTGAACAGTATAAGTGAGGAGAGTGTGTTCCCCTGATTGTTTAATATTCACGGAACATGTTACCAGGTGAACAGGATAAGTGAGAAGAATGTGTTCCCCTGATGGTTTAATATACACGGGACATGTTACCAGGTGAACAGTACAAGCGAGGAGAGTGTGTTCCCCTGATGGTTTAATATACACGGGACATGTTACCAGATGAACAGTATAAGTGAGGCGAGTGTGTTCACCTGATGGTTTAATATACGAGGGAAATGTTACCAGGTGAACAGTATAAGTGAGGAGAGTGTGTTCCCCTGATGGTTTAATATTCACGGGACATGTCACCAGGTGAACAGTATAAGTGAGGAGAGTGTGTTCCCCTGAAGGTTTTATACTCACGGGACATGTTGCCAGGTGAACAGTATAAGTGAGGAGAGAGTGTTCCCCTGATGGTTTAACACGCAAGGGACATGTTACCAGGTGAACAGTATAAGTGAGGAGAGTGTGTTCCCCTGATGGTTTAATATACGAGGGAAATGTTACCAGGTGAACAGTATAAGTGAGGAGAGTGTGTTCCCCTGATGGTTTAATATGCACTGGACATGTTCCCAGGTGAACAATATAAGTGAGGAGAGTGTGTTCCCCTGATTGTTTATTACTCACGGGACATGTTACCAGGTGAATAGTATAAGTGAGGAGAGTGTGTTCCCCTGATGGTTTAACACGCACGGGACATGTCACCAGGTGAAGAGTAGAATTGAGGAGAGTGTGTTCCCCTGATGGTTTAAGGCACACAGGACATGCTACCAGGTGAACAGTATAAGTGAGGAGAGTGTGTTCCCCTGATGGTTTAATGCACACGGGACATGTTACCAGGTGAAGAGTATAAGTGAGGAGAGTGCTTTCCCCTGATGGTTTAATATTCACGGGACATGTTACCAGGTGAACAGTATAAGTGAGGAGAGTGTGTTCCCCTGATGGTTTAATATACACGGGACATGTCACCAGGTGAACATTATAAGTGAGGAGAGTGAGTTCCCCTGATTGTTTAATACGCACAGGACATGTCACCAGGTGAAGAGTATAAGTGAGGAGAGTGTGTTCCTCTGATGGTTTAATGCACACGGGACATGTTACCAGGTGAAGAGTATAAGTGAGGAGAGTGCTTTCCCCTGATGGTTTAATATTCACGGGACATGTTACCAGGTGAACAGTATAAGTGAGGAGAATGTGTTCCCGTGATGGTTTAATATACACGGGACATGTCACCAGGTGAACATTATAAGTGAGGAGAGTGAGTTCACCTGATTGTTTAATACACACAGGAAATGTTAGCAGGTGAACAGTATGAGTGAGGAGAGTGTGTTCCACTGATGGTTTAATATACTCAGGACATGCTTCCAGGAGAACAGTTTTAGTGAGGAGACTGTGTTCCCCTGATGGTTTAATATACCCGGGACATGTTACCAGGTGAACAGGAAGGTGAGGAGAGTGTGTTCCCCTGATTGTTCAATTTACACGGGACGTTTTACCAGGTGAACAGTATAAGTGAGGAGAGTGTGTTCCCCTGATGGTTTAATATACACGCAACATGTTACCAGGTGAACAGTATAGGTGAGGAGATTGTGTTCCCCTGATGGTTTCAAACACATGGGACATGTCACCAGGCGAACAGTATAAGTGAGGAGATTGTGTTCCCCTGATGGTTTAAGACACACGGGACATGTTAGCAGGCAAACAGTATAAGTGAGGAGAGTGTGTTCCCCTGATGTTTTAATACACACGGGACATGTTACCAGGTGAACAGTATACGTGAGGAGAGTGTCTTCCCCTAATGTTTTAATAGACACGGGACATGTTACCAGGTGAACAGTATAAGTCAGGAGAGTGTGTTTCGCTGATGTTTTAATACACACGGTACATGTTACCAGGTGAACAGTATAAGTGAGCAGAGTGTGTTCCCCTGATTGTTTAATACACACGGGACATGTTACCAGGTGAACAGTATAACTGAGGCGAGTGTGTTCCCCAGATTGTTTAATATACACGGGACATGTTACCAGGTGAGCAGTATAAGTGAGGAGAGTGTGTTCCCCTGATTGTTTAATACACACTGGACATGTTACCAGGTGAACAGTATAAGTGAGGAGAGTGTTTTCCCCTGATAGTTTAATAGACACGGGACATGTTACCAGGTGAACAGTATAAGTGAGGAGAGTGTGTTCCCTGATGGTTTAATACACACGGGACATGTTACCAGGTGAAGAGTATAAGTGAGGAGAGTGTGTTCCCCTGATTGTTTAATACACACAGGACATGTTACCAGGTGAACAGTATAAGTGAGGCGAGTGTGTTCACCTGATGGATTAATACAGACGGGACATGTCACCAGGTGAACAGTATAAGTGAGGAGAGTATGTTCCCCTGATTGTTTTATACTCACGGGACATGTTACCAGGTGAACAGTATAAGTGAGGAGAGAGTGTTCCCCTGATGGTTTAACACGCACGGGACATGTTACCAGGTGAACAGTATAAGTGAGGAGAGTGTGTTCCCCTGATGGTTTAATGCACACGGGACATGTCACCAGGTGAACAGTATAAGTGAGGAGAGTGTGTTCCCCTGAAGGTTTCATATACACGGGACATGTTACCAGGTGAACAGTATAAGTGAGGAGAGTGTGGTCCCCTGATGGTTTAATATTCACGGGACATGTTACCAGGTGAACAGTATAAGTGAGGAGAGTGTGTTCCCCTGATGGTTTAATATTCACGGGACATGTCACCAGGTGAACAGTATAAGTGAGGAGAGTGTGTTCCCCTGAAGGTTTCATATACACGGGACATGTTACCAGGTGAACAGTATAAGTGAGGAGAATGTGTTCCCCTGATGGTTTAATATACACTGGACATATTATCTGGTGAACAGTATAAGTGAGGACAGTGTGTTCCCCTGATTGTTTAATACTCACGGGACATGTTACCAGGTGAACAGTATAAGTGAGGAGAGTGTGTTCCCCTGATGGTTTAACACGCACGGGACATGTTACCAGGTGAACAGTATAATTGACGAGAGTGTGTTCCCCTGATTGTTTAATACTGACGGGACATGTCACCAGGTGAACAGTATAAGTGAGGAGAGTGTGTTCCCCTGATGGTTTAATATACTCAGGACATGCTTCCAGGAGAACAGTTTTAGTGAGGAGACTGTGTTCCCCTGATGGTTTAATATACCCGGGACATGTTACCAGGTGAACAGGAAGGTGAGGAGAGTGTGTTCCCCTGATTGTTCAATTTACACGGGACGTATTACCAGGTGAAGAGTATAAGTGAGGAGAGTGCTTTCCCCTGATGGTTTAATATTCACGGGACATGTTACCAGGTGAACAGTATAAGTGAGGAGAATGTGTTCCCGTGATGGTTTAATATACACGGGACATGTCACCAGGTGAACATTATAAGTGAGGAGAGTGAGTTCACCTGATTGTTTAATACACACAGGAAATGTTAGCAGGTGAACAGTATGAGTGAGGAGAGTGTGTTCCACTGATGGTTTAATATACTCAGGACATGCTTCCAGGAGAACAGTTTTAGTGAGGAGACTGTGTTCCCCTGATGGTTTAATATACCCGGGACATGTTACCAGGTGAACAGGAAGGTGAGGAGAGTGTGTTCCCCTGATTGTTCAATTTACACGGGACGTTTTACCAGGTGAACAGTATAAGTGAGGAGAGTGTGTTCCCCTGATGGTTTAATATACACGGAACATGTTACCAGGTGAACAGTATAGGTGAGGAGATTGTGTTCCCCTGATGGTTTCAAACACATGGGACATGTCACCAGGCGAACAGTATAAGTGAGGAGATTGTGTTCCCCTGATGGTTTAAGACACACGGGACATGTTAGCAGGCAAACAGTATAAGTGAGGAGAGTGTGTTCCCCTGATGTTTTAATACACACGGGACATGTTACCAGGTGAACAGTATACGTGAGGAGAGTGTCTTCCCCTAATGTTTTAATAGACACGGGACATGTTACCAGGTGAACAGTATAAGTCAGGAGAGTGTGTTTCGCTGATGTTTTAATACACACGGTACATGTTACCAGGTGAACAGTATAAGTGAGCAGAGTGTGTTCCCCTGATTGTTTAATACACACGGGACATGTTACCAGGTGAACAGTATAACTGAGGCGAGTGTGTTCCCCAGATTGTTTAATATACACGGGACATGTTACCAGGTGAGCAGTATAAGTGAGGAGAGTGTGTTCCCCTGATTGTTTAATACACACTGGACATGTTACCAGGTGAACAGTATAAGTGAGGAGAGTGTTTTCCCCTGATAGTTTAATACACACGGGACATGTTACCAGGTGAACAGTATAAGTGAGGAGAGTGTGTTCCCTGATGGTTTAATACACACGGGACATGTTACCAGGTGAAGAGTATAAGTGAGGAGAGTGTGTTCCCCTGATTGTTTAATACACACAGGACATGTTACCAGGTGAACAGTATAAGTGAGGCGAGTGTGTTCACCTGATGGGTTAATACAGACGGGACATGTCACCAGGTGAACAGTATAAGTGAGGAGAGTATGTTCCCCTGATTGTTTTATACTCACGGGACATGTTACCAGGTGAACAGTATAAGTGAGGAGAGAGTGTTCCCCTGATGGTTTAACACGCACGGGACATGTTACCAGGTGAACAGTATAAGTGAGGAGAGTGTGTTCCCCTGATGGTTTAATGCACACGGGACATGTCACCAGGTGAACAGTATAAGTGAGGAGAGTGTGTTCCCCTGAAGGTTTCATATACACGGGACATGTTACCAGGTGAACAGTATAAGTGAGGAGAGTGTGGTCCCCTGATGGTTTAATATTCACGGGACATGTTACCAGGTGAACAGTATAAGTGAGGAGAGTGTGTTCCCCTGATGGTTTAATATTCACGGGACATGTCACCAGGTGAACAGTATAAGTGAGGAGAGTGTGTTCCCCTGAAGGTTTCATATACACGGGACATGTTACCAGGTGAACAGTATAAGTGAGGAGAATGTGTTCCCCTGATGGTTTAATATACACTGGACATATTATCTGGTGAACAGTATAAGTGAGGACAGTGTGTTCCCCTGATTGTTTAATACTCACGGGACATGTTACCAGGTGAACAGTATAAGTGAGGAGAGTGTGTTCCCCTGATGGTTTAACACGCACGGGACATGTTACCAGGTGAACAGTATAATTGACGAGAGTGTGTTCCCCTGATTGTTTAATACTGACGGGACATGTCACCAGGTGAACAGTATAAGTGAGGAGAGTGTGTTCCCCTGATGGTTTAATATACTCAGGACATGCTTCCAGGAGAACAGTTTTAGTGAGGAGACTGTGTTCCCCTGATGGTTTAATATACCCGGGACATGTTACCAGGTGAACAGGAAGGTGAGGAGAGTGTGTTCCCCTGATTGTTCAATTTACACGGGACGTATTACCAGGTGAAGAGTATAAGTGAGGAGAGTGCTTTCCCCTGATGGTTTAATATTCACGGGACATGTTACCAGGTGAACAGTATAAGTGAGGAGAATGTGTTCCCGTGATGGTTTAATATACACGGGACATGTCACCAGGTGAACATTATAAGTGAGGAGAGTGAGTTCACCTGATTGTTTAATACACACAGGAAATGTTAGCAGGTGAACAGTATGAGTGAGGAGAGTGTGTTCCACTGATGGTTTAATATACTCAGGACATGCTTCCAGGAGAACAGTTTTAGTGAGGAGACTGTGTTCCCCTGATGGTTTAATATACCCGGGACATGTTACCAGGTGAACAGGAAGGTGAGGAGAGTGTGTTCCCCTGATTGTTCAATTTACACGGGACGTTTTACCAGGTGAACAGTATAAGTGAGGAGAGTGTGTTCCCCTGATGGTTTAATATACACGGAACATGTTACCAGGTGAACAGTATAGGTGAGGAGATTGTGTTCCCCTGATGGTTTCAAACACATGGGACATGTCACCAGGCGAACAGTATAAGTGAGGAGATTGTGTTCCCCTGATGGTTTAAGACACACGGGACATGTTAGCAGGCAAACAGTATAAGTGAGGAGAGTGTGTTCCCCTGATGTTTTAATACACACGGGACATGTTACCAGGTGAACAGTATACGTGAGGAGAGTGTCTTCCCCTAATGTTTTAATAGACACGGGACATGTTACCAGGTGAACAGTATAAGTCAGGAGAGTGTGTTTCGCTGATGTTTTAATACACACGGTACATGTTACCAGGTGAACAGTATAAGTGAGCAGAGTGTGTTCCCCTGATTGTTTAATACACACGGGACATGTTACCAGGTGAACAGTATAACTGAGGCGAGTGTGTTCCCCAGATTGTTTAATATACACGGGACATGTTACCAGGTGAGCAGTATAAGTGAGGAGAGTGTGTTCCCCTGATTGTTTAATACACACTGGACATGTTACCAGGTGAACAGTATAAGTGAGGAGAGTGTTTTCCCCTGATAGTTTAATACACACGGGACATGTTACCAGGTGAACAGTATAAGTGAGGAGAGTGTGTTCCCTGATGGTTTAATACACACGGGACATGTTACCAGGTGAAGAGTATAAGTGAGGAGAGTGTGTTCCCCTGATTGTTTAATACACACAGGACATGTTACCAGGTGAACAGTATAAGTGAGGCGAGTGTGTTCACCTGATGGGTTAATACAGACGGGACATGTCACCAGGTGAACAGTATAAGTGAGGAGAGTATGTTCCCCTGATTGTTTTATACTCACGGGACATGTTACCAGGTGAACAGTATAAGTGAGGAGAGAGTGTTCCCCTGATGGTTTAACACGCACGGGACATGTTACCAGGTGAACAGTATAAGTGAGGAGAGTGTGTTCCCCTGATGGTTTAATGCACACGGGACATGTCACCAGGTGAACAGTATAAGTGAGGAGAGTGTGTTCCCCTGAAGGTTTCATATACACGGGACATGTTACCAGGTGAACAGTATAAGTGAGGAGAGTGTGGTCCCCTGATGGTTTAATATTCACGGGACATGTTACCAGGTGAACAGTATAAGTGAGGAGAGTGTGTTCCCCTGATGGTTTAATATTCACGGGACATGTCACCAGGTGAACAGTATAAGTGAGGAGAGTGTGTTCCCCTGAAGGTTTCATATACACGGGACATGTTACCAGGTGAACAGTATAAGTGAGGAGAATGTGTTCCCCTGATGGTTTAATATACACTGGACATATTATCTGGTGAACAGTATAAGTGAGGACAGTGTGTTCCCCTGATTGTTTAATACTCACGGGACATGTTACCAGGTGAACAGTATAAGTGAGGAGAGTGTGTTCCCCTGATGGTTTAACACGCACGGGACATGTTACCAGGTGAACAGTATAATTGACGAGAGTGTGTTCCCCTGATTGTTTAATACTGACGGGACATGTCACCAGGTGAACAGTATAAGTGAGGAGAGTGTGTTCCCCTGATTGTTTAATACTGACGGGACATGTCACCAGGTGAACAGTATAAGTGAGGAGAGTGTGTTCCCCTGATGGTTTAATATACACAGGACATGTCACCAGGTGAACAGTATAAGTGAGGAGAGTGTGTTCCCCTGATTGTTTAATACACACGGGACATGTCATCGGGTGAACAGTATAAGTGAGGAGAGTGTGTTCCCCTGATTGTTTAATACACACGGGACATGTCACCAGGTGAACAGTATAAATGAGCAGAATGTTTTCCCCTGATGGTTAAATATGCAAGGGACATGTTACCAGGTGAACAGTATAAGTGAGGAGACTGTGTTCTCCTGATGCTTTAATACTGACGGGACATGTTACCAGATGAACAGTATAAGTGAGGAGAGTGTGTTCCTCTGATGGTTTAATGCACACCGGACATGTTACCAGGTGAACAGTATAAGTGAGGAGAGTGTCTTCCCCTGATTGTTTAATACACACCGGACATGTTACCAGGTGAACAGTATAAGTGAGGAGAGTGTGTTCCACTGATGGTTTAATATACGAGGGAAATGTTACCAGGTGAACAGTATAAGTGAGGAGAGTGTGTTCCCCTGATTGTTTATTATTCACGGAACATGTTACCAGGTGAACAGGATAAGTGAGAAGAATGTGTTCCCCTGATGGTTTAATATACACGGGACATGTTACCAGGTGTACAGTATAAGTGAGGAGAGTGTGTTCCCCTGATGGTTTAATATACACGGGACATGTTACCAGATGAACAGTATAAGTGAGGCGAGTGTGTTCACCTGATGGGTTAATACAGACGGGACATGTCACCAGGTGAACAGTATAAGTGAGGAGAGTATGTTCCCCTGATTGTTTTATACTCACGGGACATGTTGCCAGGTGAACAGTATAAGTGAGGAGAGAGTGTTCCCCTGATGGTTTAACACGCAAGGGACATGTTACCAGGTGAACAGTATAAGTGAGGAGTGTGTGTTCCTCTGATGGTTTAATATAGGAGGGAAATGTTACCAGGTGAACAGTATAAGTGAGGAGAGTGTGTTCCCCTGATGGTTTAATATGCACTGGACATGTTCCCAGGTGAACAATATAAGTGAGGAGAGTGTGTTCCCCTGATTGTTTCTTACTCACGGGACATGTTACCAGGCGAATAGTATAAGTGAGGAGAGTGTGTTCCCCTGATGGTTTAACACGCACGGGACATGTTACCAGGTGAATAGTATATGTGAGGAGAGTGTGTTCCCCTGATTGTTTAATATACCCGGGACATGTCACCAGGTGAAGAGTAGAATTGAGGAGAGTGTGTTCCCCTGATGGTTTAAGGCACACAGGACATGCTACCAGGTGAACAGTATAAGTGAGGAGAGTGTGTTCCTCTGATGGTTTAATGCACACGGGACATGTTACCAGGTGAAGAGTATAAGTGAGGAGAGTGCTTTCCCCTGATGGTTTAATATTCACGGGACATGTTACCAGGTGAACAGTATAAGTGAGGAGAGTGTGTTCCCCTGATGGTTTAATATACACGGGACATGTCACCAGGTGAACATTATAAGTGAGGAGAGTGAGTTCCCCTGATTGTTTAATACACACAGGACATGTCACCAGGTGAAGAGTATAAGTGAGGAGAGTGTGTTCCCCTGATTGTTTAATACACACAGGACATGTTACCAGGTGAACAGTATGAGTGAGGAGAGTGTGTTCCCCTGATGGTTTAATATACTCAGGACATGCTTCCAGGAGAATAGTTTTAGTGAGGAGACTGTGTTCCCCTGATGGTTTAATATACCCGGGACATGTTACCAGGCGAACAGGAAGGTGAGGAGAGTGTGTTCCCCTGATTGTTCAATTTACACAGGACGTTTTACCAGGTTAACAGTATAAGTGAGGAGAGTGTGTTCCCCTGATTGTTTAATATACACGGAACATGTTACCAGGTGAACAGTATCAGTGAGGAGATTGTGTTCCCCTGATGGTTTAAGACACACGGGACATGTTAGCAGGCGAACAGTATAAGTGAGGAGAGTGTGTTCCCCAGATTGTTTAGTACACACGGGACATGTTGCCAGGTGAACAGTATAAGTTAGGAGAGAGTGTTTCCCTGATGTTTTAATAAACACGGGACATGTTCCCAGGTAAACAGTATAAGTGAGGAGAGTGAGTTCCCCTAATTGTTTAATACACACGGGTCATGATACCAGGTAAACAGTACAGGTGAGGAGACTGTGTTCCTTTGATGGTTTAATATACACGGGACATCTTACCAGTTGAACAGTATAAGTGAGCAGAGTGTGTTCCCCTGATGGTTTAAGACACACAGGACATGTTACCAGGTGAAAAGTATGAGTGAGGAGAGTGTGTACCCCTGATGGTTTAATATACACGGGACATGTTACCAGGTGAACAGGAAGGCGAGGAGAGTGTGTTCCCCTGATTGTTTAATATACACGGGACGTTTTACCAGGTGAACAGTATAAGTGAGGAGAGTGTGTTCCCCTGATGGTTTAATATACACGGAACATGTTACCAGGCGAACAGTATAAGTGAGGAGAGTGTGTTCCCCTGATGGTTTAATATACACGGGACATGTTACCAGGCGAACAGTATAAGTGAGGAGAGTGTGTTCCCCTGATGTTTTAATACACACGGGACATGTTACCAGGTGAACAGTATACGTGAGGAGAGTGTGTTACCCTAATGTTTTAATAGACACGGGACATGTTACCAGGTGAACAGTATAAGTCAGGAGAGTGTGTTTCGCTGATGTTTTAATACACACGGTACATGTTACCAGGTGAACAGTATAAGTGAGCAGAGTGTGTTCCCCTGATTGTTTAATACACACGGGACATGCTACCAGGTGAACAGTATAAGTGAGGCGAGTGTGTTCCCCAGATTGTTTAATATACGCGGGACATGTTACCAGGTGAGCAGTATAAGTGAGGAGAGTGTGTTCCCCTGATTGTTTAATACACACTGGACATGTTACCAGGTGAACAGTATAAGTGAGGAGAGTGTGTTCCCCTGATTGCTTAATACACACTGGACATGTTACCAGGTGAACAGTATAAGTGAGGAGAGTGTGTTCCCCTGATGGTTTAATACACACGGGACATGTTACCAGGTGAACAGTATAAGTGAGGAGACTGTGTTCCACTGATGGTTTAATAGACACGGGACATCTTCCCAGGTGAACGGTATAAGTGAGGAGAGTGTTTTCCCATGATTGTTTAATACACACGGGACATGTTACCAGATGAACAGTATAAGTGAGGAGAGTGTGTTCCCCTGATTGTTTAATACACACGGGACATGTTACCAGGTGAACAGTATAAGTGAAGAGAGTGTGTTCCCCTGATGGTTTAATACACACGGGACATGTTACCAGGTGAACAGTATAAGTGAGGAGAGTGTGTTCCCCTGATTGTTTAATACACAAGGGACATGTCTCCAGGTGAACAGTATAAGTGAGGAGAGTGTGTTCCCCTGATTGTTTTTTATACACAGGACATGTTACCAGGAGAACAGTATAAGTGAGGCGAGTGTGTTCCCCTGATTGTTTAACATACACAGGATATGTTACCATTTGAAAAGTATAAGTGAGGAGAGTGTATTCCCCTGATGGTTTAATACACACGGGACATGTTACCAGGTGAAGAGTATAAGTGAGGAGAGTGTGTTCCCCTGATTGTTTAATGCACACAGGACATGTTACCAGGTGAACAGTATAAGTGAGGAGAATGTGTTTCCTGATGGTTTAATATACACGGGACTTATTACCAGGTGAACAGAATAAGTGAGGAGAGGGCTTTCCCCTGATGGTTTATTACACACGGGACATGTTACCAGGTGAACAGTATAAGTGAGGAGAGTGTGTTCCCCTGATGGTTTAATATACACGAGACATGTCAGCAGGTGAACTGTATAGGTGAGGTGAGGGTGTTCATCTGATGTTTTAATACACACGGGACATGTTACCAGGTGATCAGTATAAGTGAGGCGAGTGTGGTCCCCTAATGTTTTAATAGACACGGGACAAGTTACCAGGTGAACAGTATAAGTGAGGAGGGTGTGTTCCCCTGATGGTTTAATATACACAGGGCATGTTACCAGGTGAACAGTATAAGTGTGGAGATTGTGTTCCCCTGATGGTTTAATATACACAGAACATGATCCCAGGTGGACAGTATAAGTGAGGAGAGTGTGTTCCCCTGATGGTTTAATATACATGGGACATGTTCCCAGGTGAACAGTATAAGTGAGGAGAGTGTGTTCCCCTGATGGTTTAATATACACTGGGCATATTACCAGGTGAACAGTATAAGTGAGGAGAGTGTGTTCCCCTTATGGTTTAATACACACGGGACATGTTATCAGGTGAACAGTATAAGTGAGGAGAGTGTGTTCCCCTTATGGTTTAATATACACTGGGCATATTACCAGGTGAACAGTATAAGTGAGGAGAGTGTGTTCCCCTTATGGTTTAATACACACGGGACATGTTATCAGGTGAACAGTATAAGTGAGGAGAGTGTGTTCCACTTATGGTTTAGTACACACGGGACATGTTACCAGCTGAACAGTATAAGTGAGGAGAGTGTGTTCCCCTGATGGTTTAACACGCACGGGACATGTTACCAGGTGAACAGTATAAGTGAGGAGAGTGTTTTCCCCTGATTGATTAATATACCCGGGACATGGCACCAGGTGAACAGTATAAGTGAGGAGAGTGTGTTCCCCTGATGGTTTAATATACACAGGACATGTTACCAGGTGAACAGTATAAGTGAGGAGAGTGTGTTCCCCTGATTGTTTAATACACACGGGACATGTTACCAGGTGAACAGTATAAGTGAGGAGAGTGTGTTCCCCTGATTGTTTAATACACACGGGACATGTCAGCAGGTGAACAGTATAAGTGAGCAGAATGTTATCCCCTGATGGTTAAATATGCAAAGGACATGTCACCAGGTGAACAGTATAAGTGAGGAGAGTGTGTTCCCCTGATGGTTTAATACTGACGGGACATGTTACCAGATGTACAGTATAAGTGAGGAGAGTGTGTTCCCCTGATTGTTTAATACACACGGGACATGTCACCAGGTGAACAGTATAAGTGAGCAGAATGTTTTACCCTGATGGTTAAATATGCAAAGGACATGTTAGCAGGTGAACAGTATAAGTGAGGAGAGTGTGTTCCCCTGATGGTTTAATGCACACAGGACATGTTACCGGGTGAACAGTATCAGTGAGGAGAATGTGTTCCCCTGATGGTTTAATATACACGGGACATGTTACCAGGTGAACAGTATAAGTGAGGAGAGTGTGTTCCCATGATTGTTTAATATACACGGGACATGTCACCAGGTGAACAGTATAAGTGAGGAGAGTGTGTTCCCCTGATGGTTTAATATACACGGGACATGTTACCAGATGAACAGTATAAATGAGTCGAGTGTGTTCACCTGATGGTTTAATACGAACGGGACATGTTATCAGGTGAACAGTATAAGTGAGGAGAGTGTGTTCCACTTATGGTTTAATACACACGGGACATGTTTCCAGCTGAACAGTATAAGTGAGGAGAGTGTGTTCCCCTGATGGTTTAACACGCACGGGACATGTTACCAGGTGAACAGTATAAGTGAGGAGAGTGTTTTCCCCTGAGTGATTAATATACCCGGGACATGGCACCAGGTGAACAGTATAAGTGAGGAGAGTGTGTTCCCCTGATGGTTTAATATACACAGGACATGTTACCAGGTGAACAGTATAAGTGAGGAGAGTGTGTTCCCCTGATTGTTTAATAAACACGGGACATGTTACCAGGTGAACAGTATAAGTGAGGAGAGTGTGTTCCCCTGATTGTTTAATACACACGGGACATGTCACCAGGTGAACAGTATAAGTGAGCAGAATGTTATCCCCTGATGGTTAAATATGCAAAGGACATGTCACCAGGTGAACAGTATAAGTGAGGAGAGTGTGTTCCCCTGATGGTTTAATACTGACGGGACATATTACCAGATGTACAGTATAAGTGAGGAGAGTGTGTTCCCCTGATTGTTTAATACACACGGGACATGTCACCAGGTGAACAGTATAAGTGAGCAGAATGTTTTACCCTGATGGTTAAATATGCAAAGGACATGTTAGCAGGTGAACAGTATAAGTGAGGAGAGTGTGTTCCCCTGATGGTTTAATGCACACAGGACATGTTACCGGGTGAACAGTATCAGTGAGGAGAATGTGTTCCCCTGATGGTTTAATATACACGGGACATGTTACCAGGTGAACAGTATAAGTGAGGAGAGTGCGTTCCCCTGATGGTTTAATATACACGGGACATGTCACCAGGTGAACAGTATAAGTGAGGAGAGTGTGTTCCCCTGATGGTTTAATATACACGTGACATGTTACCAGATGAACAGTATAAATGAGTCGAGTGTGTTCACCTGATGGTTTAATACGCACGGGACATGTTACCAGGTGAACTGTATAAGTCAGGAGAGTGTGTTCCCCTGATGGTTTAATGCACAAAGGACATGTCACCAGGTGAACAGTATAAGTGAGGAGAGTGTGTTCCCCTGATTGTTTAATATACACGGGACATGTCACCAGGTGAACAGTATAAGTGAGGAGAGTGTGTTCCCCTGATGGTTTAATATACACGGGACATGTTACCAGATGAACAGTATAAATGAGTCGAGTGTGTTCACCTGATGGTTTAATACGCACGGGACATGTTACCAGGTGAACTGTATAAGTCAGGAGAGTGTGTTCCCCTGATGGTTTAATGCACAAAGGACATGTCACCAGGTGAACAGTATAAGTGAGGAGAGTGTGTTCCCCAGATGGTTTAATATACACGGGATATGTTACCAGGTGAACAGTATAAGTGAGGAGATTGTGTTCCCCTGATGGTTTAATACGCACGGGACATGTTACCAGGTGAACTGTATAAGTCAGGAGAGTGTGTTCCCCTGATGGTTTAATGCACACAGGACATGTCACCAGGTGAACAGTATAAGTGAGGAGAGTGTGTTCCCCAGATGTTTTAATATACACGGGACATGTTACCAGGTGAACAGTATAAGTGAGGAGAATGTGTTCCCCTTATGGTTTAATATACACGGGACATTTCATCAAGTGAACAGTATAAGTGAGGAGAATGTGTTCCACTGATGGTTTAATACTGACGGGACATGTTACCAGATGAACAGTATAAGTGAGGAGAATGTGTTCCCCTGATGGTTTAATACGCACGGGACATGTTACCAGGAGAAAAGTTTAAGTGAGGAGAGTGCTTTCCCCTGATGGTTTAATATTCACGGGACATGTTTCCAAGTGAACAGTGTAAGTGAGGAGAGTGTGTTCTCCTGATGGTTTAATATACACGGGATATGTTACCAAGAGAAAAGTCTAAGTGAGGAGAGTGTGTTCCCCTGATGGTTTAATATTCACGGGACATGTTACCAGGTGAACTGTATAAGTGAGGAGAGTGTGTTCCCCTGATGGTTTAATACTGACGGGACATGTTACCAGATGAACAGTGTAAGTGAGGAGAGTGTGTTCCCCTGATGGTTTAATACACACAGGATATGTTACCAGCTGAACAGTATAAGTGAGGAGAGAGTGTTCCCCTGATGGTTTAATATGCACGGGACATGTTACCAGGTGAACAGTATAAGTGAGGAGAGTGTGTTCCCCTGATGGTTTAATATGCAAGGGACATGTCACCAGGTGAACAGGATAAGTGAGTAGAATGTGTTCCCCTGATGGTTTAATATTCACTGGACATGTTACCAGATGAACAGTATAAGTGAGGAGAGTGTGTTCCCCTGATGCTTTAATATGCACGGGACATGTCACCAGGTGAACAGGATAAGTGAGTAGAATGTGTTCCCTTGTTGGTTTAATATTCACTGGACATGTTACCAGGTGAACAGTATAAGTGAGGAGAATGTGTTCCCCTGATGGTTTAATATTCACTGGACATGTTACCAGATGAACAGTATAAGTGAGGTGAGTGTGTTCCCTTGTTGGTTTAATATTCACTGGACATGTTACCAGGTGAACAGTATAAGTGAGGAGAATGTGTTCCCCTGATGGTTTAATATTCACTGGACATGTTAAAAAGGTGAACAGTATAAGTGAGGAGAGTGTGTTCCCTTGTTGGTTTAATATTCACTGGACATGTTACCAGGTGAACAGTATAAGTGAGGAGAATGTGTTCCCCTGATGGTTTAATATTCACTGGACATGTTACCAGGTGAACAGTATAAGTGAGGAGAGTGTGTTCCCCTGATGGTTTAATATGCACGGGACATGTTACCAGATGAACAGTATAAGTGATGAGAGTGTGTTCCCCTGATGGTTTAATATACACGGGACATGTTACCAGGTGAACAGTATAAGTGAGGAGAGTGAGTTCCCCTGATGGTTTAATATACACAGGACATGTCACCAGGTGAACAGTATAAGTGAGGACAGTGTGTTCCCCTGATTGTTTAATACACACGGGACATGTCACCAGGTGAACAGTATAAGTGAGGAGAGTCTGTTCCCCTGATTGTTTAACACTGACGGGACATGTCACCAGGTGAACAGTATAAGTGAGGAGAGTCTGTTCCCCTGATGGTTTAATGCACACGGGACATGTTACCAGGTGAACAGTATAAGTGAGGAGAGTGTGTTCCCCTGATGGTTTCATATACACGGGACATGTTACCAGGAGAACAGTATTAGTGAGGGGAGTGCTTTCCCCTGATGGTTTAATATTCACGGGACATGTTGCCAGGTGAAAAGTATAAGTAAGGAGAGTGTGTTCCCCTGATGGTTTAATATACACAGGACATGTCACCAGTTGAACAGTATAAGTGAGGAGAGTGTGTTCCCCTGATTGTATAATACACACGGGACATGTCACCAGGTGAACAGTATAATTGAGGAGAGTGTGTTCCCCTGATTGTTTAATACTGACGGGACATGTCACCATGTGAACAGTATAAGTGAGGAGAGTCTGTTCCCCTAATTCTTTAATACTGACGGGACATGTCACCAGGTGAACAGTATAAGTGAGGAGAGTCTGTTCCCCTGATTCTTTAATACACACGGGACATTTCACCAGGTGAACAGTGTAAGTGAGGAGAGAGTGTTCCACTGATTGTTCAATACACACGGGACATGTTACCAGGTGAACAGTATAAGTGAGGAGAGTGTGTTCCCCTGATGGTTTAATGCACACGGGACATGTTACCAGGTGAACAGTATAAGTGAGGAGAGTGTGTTCCCCTGATGGTTTCATATACAAGGGACATGTTACCGGGAGAACAGTATAAGTGAGGGGTGTGCTTTCCCCTGATGGTTTAATATTCACGGGACATGTTACCAGGTGAACAGTATAAGTAAGGAGAGTGTGTTCCCCTCATGGTATAATATACACTGGACATATTATCTGGTGATCAGTATAAGTGAGGAGAGTGTGTTCACCTTGTGGTTTAATACAAACAGGACATGTTACCAGGTGAACAGTATAAGTGAGGAGAATGTGTTCCCCTGATGGATTAATATACACTGGACATATTATCTGGTGATCAGTATAAGTGAGGAGAGTGTGTTCCCCTGATTGTTTAATACTCACTGGACATGTTACCAGGTGAACAGTATAAGTGAGGAGAGTGTGTTGCCCTGATGGTTTAACACGCACGGGACATGTCACCAGGTGAACAGTATAAGTGAGGAGAGTGTGTTCCCCTGATGGTTTAATATACACTGGACATGTTACCAGGTGAACAGCATAAGTGAGGAGAGTGAGTTCCCCTGATTGTTTAATACACACGGGACATGTCACCAGGTGAACAGTATAAGTGAGGAGAGTGTGTTCCCCTGATTGTTTAATACACACAGGACATGTCACCAGGTGAACAGTATAAGTGAGCAGAATGTTTTCCCCTGATGGTTAAATATGCAAAGGACATGTTACCAGGTGAACAGTATAAGTGAGGAGAGTGTGTTCCCCTGATTGTTTAATACACACGGGACATGTCACCAGGTGAACAGTATAAGTGAGCAGAATGTTTTCCCCTGATGGTTAAATATGCAAAGGACATGTTACCAGGTGAACAGTATAAGTGAGGAGACTGTGTTCTCCTGATGGTTTAATACTGACGGGACATGTTACCAGATGAACAGTATAAGTGAGGAGAGTGCGTTCCTCTGATGGTTTCATGCACACAGGACATGTTACCAGGTGAACAGTATAAGTGAGGAGAGTGTGTTCCCCTGATGGTTTAATGCACACGGGACATGTTACCAGGTGAACAGTATAAGTGAGGAGAGTGTGTTCCCCTGATGGTTTCATATACACGGGACATGTTACCAGGAGAACAGTATAAGTGAGGGGAGTGCTTTCCCCTGATGGTTTAATATTCACGGGACATGTTACCAGGTGAACAGTATAAGTAAGGAGAGTGTGTTCCCCTGATGGTTTAATATTCACAGGACATGTTACCAGGTGAACAGTATAAGTGAGGAGAATGTGTTCCCCTGATGGTTTAATATGCACTGGTCATATTATCTGGTGAACAGTATAAGTGAGGAGAGTGTGTTCCCCTGATTGTTTAATACTCACGGGACATGTTACCAGGTGAACAGTATAAGTGAGGAGAGTGTGTTCCCCTGATGGTTTAACACGCACGGGACATGTTACCAGGTGAACAGTATAATTGACGAGAGTGTGTTCCCCTGATTGTTAAATACTGACGGGACATGTCACCAGGTGAACAGTATAAGTGAGGAGAGTGTGTTCCCCTGATAGTTTAATACTGACGGGACATGTTACCAGATGAACAGTATACGTGAGGACAGTGTGTTCCTCTGATGGTTTCATGCACACAGGACATGTTACCAGGTGAACAGTATAAGTGAGGAGAGTGTGTTCCCCTGATGGTTTAATATACACGGGACATGTTACCAGGTGAACAGTATAAGCGAGGAGAGTGTGTTCCCCTGATGGTTTAACACGCAGTGGACATGTTACCAGGTGAACAGTATAAGTGAGGAGAGTGTCTTCCCCTGATGGTTTAATATACGAGGGAAATGTTACCAGGTGAACAGTATAAGTGAGGAGAGTGTGTTCCCCTGATGGTTTAATACAGACAGGACATGTTACCAGGTAAACAGTATAAGTGAGGAGAGTGTGTTCCCCTGATTGTTTAATACACACCGGACATGTTACCAGGTGATCAGTACAAGTGAGGAGAGTTTCTTACCCTGATGGTTTAACACGCACGGGACATGTTACCAGGAAAACAGTATAAGTGAGGAGAGTGTGTTCCCCTGATTGTTTAATACTGACGGGACATGTCACCAGGTGAACAGTATAAGTGAGGAGAGTGTGTTCCCCTGATGGTTTAATATACGAGGGATATGTTACCAGGTGAACAGTATAAGTGAGGAGAGTGTGTTCCCCTGATGGTTTAACACGCACGGGACATGTTACCAGGTGAACAGTATAATTGAGGAGAATGTGTTCCCCTGATGGTTTAATATGCACTGGACATATTACCAGGTGAACAGTATAAATGAGGAGAGTGTGTTCCCCTGATGGGTTAATATACACGGGACATGTTACCAGATGAACAGTATAAGTGAGGAGAGTGTGTTCCCCTGATGGTTTAACACGCACGGGACATGTTACCAGGTGAACAGTATAAGTGAGGAGAGTGTGTTCCCCTGATGGGTTAATATACACGGGACATGTTACCAGGTGAACAGTATAAGTGAGGAGAGTGTGTTCCCCTGATTGTTTAATGCACACGGGACATGTCACCAGGTGAACAGTATAAGTGAGGAGAGTGTGTTCCCCTGTTTGTTTAATACATACGGGACATGTTACCAGGTGAAAAGTATAAGTGAGGAGAGTGTGTTCCCCTGAAGGTTTCATATACACGGGACATGTTACCAGGAGAACAGTATAAGTGAGGGGAGTGCTTTCCCCTGATGGTTTAATATTCACGGGACATGTTACCAGGTGAACAGTAGAAGTGAGGAGAGTGTGTTCCCCTGATTGTTGAATACAAACAGGACATGTTACCTGGTGAGCAGTATAAGTGAGGAGAATGTGTTCCCCTGATGGTTTAATAAACACTGGACATATTATCTGGTGAACAGTATAAGTGAGGAGAGTGTGTTCCCCTGATTGTTTAATACTCACGGGACATGTTACCAGGTGAACAGTATAAGTGAGGAGAGTGTGTTCCCCTGATGGTTTAACACGCACGGGACATGTTACCAGGTGGACAGTATAATTGACGAGAGTGTGTTCCCCTGATTGTTTAATACTGACGGGACATGTCACCAGGTGAACAGTATAAGTGAGGAGAGTGTGTTCCCCTGATGGTTTAAAATACACAGGACATGTTACCAGGTGAACAGTATAAGTGAGGAGAGTGTGTTCCCCTGATTGTTTAATACACACGGGACATGTCATCGGGTGAACAGTATAAGTGAGGAGAGTGTGTTCCCCTGATTGTTTAATACACACAGGACATGTTACCAGGTGAACAGTATAAGTGAGGAGAGTGTGTTCCCCTGATGGTTTAATATACGAGGGAAATGTTACCAGGTGAACAGTGTAAGTGAGGAGAGTGTGTTCCCCTGATTGTTTAATACTCACGGAACATGTTACCAGGTGAACAGTATATGTGAGGAGATTGTGTTCCCCTGATGGTTTAACACGCACGGGACATGTTACCAGGTGAACAGTATAAGTGAGGAGAATGTGTTCCCCTGATGGTTTAATATGCACTGGACATGTTACCAGCTGAACAATATAAGTGAGGAGAGTGTGTTCCCCTGATTGTTTATTACTCACGGGACATGTTACCAGGTGAATAGTATAAGTGAGGAGAGTGTGTTCCCCTGATGGTTTAACACGCACGGGACATGTTACCAGATGAATAGTATAAGTGAGGAGAGTGTGTTCCCCTGATTGTTTAATACACACGGGACATGTTACCAGGTGAACAGTGTAAGTGAGGCGAGTATGTTCCCCTGATGGTTTAATATACGAGGGAAATGTTAACAGGTGAACAGTATAAGTGAGGAGAGTGTGTTCCCCTGATTGATTAATACACACGGGACATGTTACCAGGTGAACAGTATAAGTGAGGAGAGTGTGTTCCCCTGATGGTTTAATATACACGGGACATGTTACCAGGTGAACAGTATAATTGAGGAGTGTGTGTTTCCCTGATGGTTTAATACACACGGGACATCGTACCAGGTGAACAGTATAAGTGAGGAGAGTGTGTTCCCCTGATTGTTTAATACTCACGGGACATGTTACCAGGTGAACAGTATAAGTGAGGAGAGTGTGTTCCCCTGATTGTTTAATATACCTGGGACATGTCACCAGGTGAAGAGTAGAATTGAGGAGAGTGTGTTCCCCTGATGGTTTAAGGCACACAGGCCATGCTACCAGGTGAACAGTATAAGTGAGGAGAGTGTGTTCCTCTGATGGTTTAATGCACACGGGACATGTTACCAGGTGAAGAGTATAAGTGAGGAGAGTGCTTTCCCCTGATGGTTTAATATTCACGGGACATGTCACCAGGTGAACAGTATAAGTGAGGAGAGTGACTTCCCCTGATTGTTTAATACACACAGGACATGTCACCAGGTGAAGAGTATAAGTGAGGAGAGTGTGTTCCCCTGATTGTTTAATACACACAGGACATGTTACCAGGTGAACAGTATGAGTGAGGAGAGTGTGTTCCCCTGATGGTTTAATATACTCAGGACATGCTTCCAGGAGAACAGTTTTAGTGAGGAGACTGTGTTCCCCTGATGGTTTAATATACGAGGGAAATGTTACCAGGTGAACAGTATAAGTGAGGAGAATGTGTTCCCCTGATGGTTTAATATACACGGGACATGTTACCAGGTGAACAATATAAGTGAGGAGAATGTGTTCCCCTGATGGTTTAATATACACGGGACATGTTACCAGGTGAACAATATAAGTGAGGAGAGTGTGTTCCCCTGATTGTTTATTACTCACGGGACATGTTACCAGGTGAATAGTATAAGTGAGGAGAGTGTGTTCCCCTGATGGTTTAACACGCACGGGACATGTTACCAGGTGAATAGTATAAGTGAGGAGAGTGTGTTCCCCTGATTGTTTAATATACCCGGGACATGTCACCAGGTGAAGAGTAGAATTGAGGAGAGTGTGTTCCCCTGATGGTTTAATGCACACGGGACATGTTACCAGGTGAAGAGTATAAGTGAGGAGAGTGCTTTCCCCTGATGGTTTAATATTCACGGGACATGTTACCAGGTGAACAGTATAAGTGAGGAGAGTGTGTTCCCCTGATGGTTTAATATACACGGGACATGTCACCAGGTGAACATTATAAGTGAGGAGAGTGAGTTCCCCTGATTGTTTAATACACACAGGACATGTCACCAGGTGAAGAGTATAAGTGAGGAGAGTGTGTTCCCCTGACTGTTTAATACACACAGGACATGTTACCAGGTGAACAGTATGAGTGAGGAGAGTGTGTTCCCCTGATGGCTTAATATACTCAGGACATGCTTCCAGGAGAACAGTTTTAGTGAGGAGACTGTGTTCCCCTGATGGTTTAATATACACGGGACATGTTACCAGGTGAACAGGAAGGCGAGGAGAGTGTGTTCCCCTGATTGTTCAATTTACACGGGACGTTTTACCAGGTGAACAGTATAAGTGAGGAGAGTGTGTTCCCCTGATGGTTTAATATACACGGAACATGTTACCAGGTGAACAGTATGAGTGAGGAGAGTGTGTTCCCCTGATGGTTTAATATACTCAGGACATGCTTCCAGGAGAACAGTTTTAGTGAGGAGACTGTGTTCCCCTGATGGTTTAATATACACGGGACATGTTACCAGGTGAACAGGAAGGCGAGGAGAGTGTGTTCCCCTGATTGTTCAATTTACACGGGACGTTTTACCAGGTGAACAGTATAAGTGAGGAGAGTGTGTTCCCCTGATGGTTTATTATACACGGAACATGTCACCAGGCGAACAGTATAAGTGAGGAGATTGTGTTCCCCCGATGGTTTAAGACACATGGGACATGTTAGCAGGCGAACAGTATAAGTGAGGAGAGTGTGTTCCCCTAATGTTTTAATAGACACGGGACATGTTACCAGGTGAACAGTATAAGTCAGGAGAGTGTGTTTCGCTGATGTTTTAATACACACGGTACATGTTACCAGGTGAACAGTATAAGTGAGCATAGTGTGTTCCCCAGATGGTTTAATACACACGGGACATGTTACCAGGTGAACAGTATAAGTGAGGAGATTGTGTTCCCCTGATTGTTTAATATACACGGGACATGTTACCAGGTGAGCAGTATAAGTGAGGAGAGTGTGTTCCCCTGATTGTTTAATACACACTGGACATGTTACCAGGTGAACAGTATAAGTGAGGAGAGTGTTTTCCCCTGATAGTTTAATACACACGGGACATGTTACCAGGTGAACAGTATAAGTGAGGAGAGTGTGTTCCCTGATGGTTTAATACACACGAGACCTGTTACCAGGTGAAGAGTATAAGTGAGGAGAGTGTGTTCCCCTGATTGTTTAATACACACAGGACATGTTACCAGGTGAACAGTATAAGTGAGGAGAGTGTGTTCCACTGATTGTTTAATACACACAGGACATGTTACCAGGTGAACAGTATAAGTGAGGAGAGTGTGTTCCCCTGATTGTTTATTACACACAGGACATTTCACCAGGTGAACAGTATAAGTGAGGAGACTGTGTTCCACTGATGGTTGAATACACACGGGACATGTCAGCAGGTGAACAGTATATGTGAGGAGAGTGTGTTCCCCTGATGGTTTAACACGCACGGGACATGTTACTAGGTGAACAGTATAAGTGAGTAGAGTGTGTTCCGCTGATGGTTTAATATACCCGGGACATGTCAGCAGGTGAACAGTATAATTGAGGAGATTGTGTTCCCCTGATTGTTTAATACACACGGGACATGTCACCTGGTGAACAGTATAAGTGAGGAGAGTGTGTTCCCCTGATGGTTTAATACACACGGGACATGTCACCTGGTGAACAGTATAAGTGAGAAGAATGTGTTCCCCTGATTGTTTAATACACACGGGACATGTCACCAGGTGAACAGTATAAGTGAGGAGAGTGTGTTCCCCTGATGGTTTAATACACACGGGACATGTCACCAAGTGAACAGTCTCAGTCAGGAGAGTGAGTTCCCCTGATTGTTTAATACACACGGGACATTTCACCAGGTGAACATTATAAGTGAGGAGAGTGTGTTCCCCGGATGGTTTAAAACATACGGGACATGTTACCAGGTGAACAGTATAAGTGAGGAGAGTGTGTTCCCCAGATTGTTTAATACACACGGGTCATGTTACCAGGTAAACAGTACAGGTGAGGAGACTGTGTTGCTTTGATGGTTTAATATACACGGGACATCTTACCAGGTGAACAGTATAAGTGAGGAGAGTGTGTTCCCCAGATTGTTTAATACACACGGGTCATGTTACCAGGTTAACAGTACAGGTGAGGAGACTCTGTTCCTTTGATGGTTTAATATACAAGGGACATGTTACCAGGTGAACAGTATAAGTGAGGAGAGTGTGTTCCCCAGATTGTTTAATACACACGGGTCATGTTACCAGGTTAACAGTACAGGTGAGGAGACTGTGTTCCTTTGATGGTTTAATATACAAGGGACATGTTACCAGGTGAACAGTATAAGTGAGCAGAGTGTGTTCCCCTGATGGTTTAAGACACACAGGACATGTTACCAGGTGAAAAGTATGAGTGAGGAGAGTGTGTACCCCTGATGGTTTAATACACACAGGACATGGCTTTAGGTGAACAGTATAAGTGAGGAGAGTGTGTTCCCCTGATGGTTTAATATACACGGGGCATGTTGCCAGGTGAACTGTATAAGTGAGGAGAGTGTGTTCCCCTGATAGTTTAATACACACGGGACATGTTACCAGGTGAACAGTATAAGTGAGGAGAGTGTGTTCCCTGATGGTTTAATAGACACGGGACATCTTCCCAGGTGAACAGTATAAGTGAGCAGAGTGTGTTCCCCTGATTGTTTAATACACAAGGGACATGTTACCAGGTGAACAGTATAAGTGAGGAGAGTGTTTTCCCCTGATTGTTTAATACACAAGGGACATGTTACCAGGTGAACAGTATAAGTGAGGAGAGTGTGTTCCCCTGATTGTTTTTTATACACAGGACATGTTACCAGGTGAACAGTATAAGGGAGCAGAGTGTGTTCCCCTGATTGTTTAATACACACGGGTCATGTTACCAGGTAAACAGTACAGGTGAGGAGACTGAGTTCCCCTGATGGTTTAATATGCACGGGACATGTTACCAGGTGTACAGGAAGGCGAGGAGAGTGTGTTCCGGTGATTGTTTAATATACACGGGACATGTTACCAGGTGAACAGTATAAGTGTGGAGAGTGTGTTCCCCTGATTGTTCAATTTACACGGGACGTTTTACCAGGTGAACAGTATAAGTGAGGAGAGTGTGTTCCCCTGATGGTTTAATATACACGGAACATGTTACCAGGTGAACAGTATCAGTGAGGAGATTGTGTTCCCCTGATGGTTTCAAACACATGGGAGATGTCACCAGGCGAACAGTATAAGTGAGGAGAGTGTGTTCCCCAGATTGTTTAATACACACGGGTTATGTTACCAGGTTAACAGTACAGGTGAGGAGACTGAGTTCCTTTGATGGTTTAATATACAAGGGACATGTTACCAGGTGAACAGTATAAGTGAGGAGAGTGTGTTCCCCAGATTGTTTAGTACACACGGGACATGTTGCCAGGTGAACAGTATAAGTTAGGAGAGAGTGTTTCCCTGATGTTTTAATAAACACGGGACATGTTCCCAGGTAAACAGTATAAGTGAGGAGAGTGCGTTCCCCAGATTGTTTAATACACACGGGTCATGATACCAGGTAAACAGTACAGGTGAGGAGACTGTGTTCCTTTGATGGTTTAATATACACGGGACATCTTACCAGGTGAACAGTATAAGTGAGCAGAGTGTGTTCCCCTGATTTTTTAAGACACACAGGACATGTTACCAGGTGAAAAGTATGAGTGAGGAGAGTGTGTACCCCTGATGGTTTAATACACACAGGACATGGCTTTAGGTGAACAGTATAAGTGAGGAGAGTGTGTTCCCCTGATGGTTTAATATACACGGGGCATGTTGCCAGGTGAACTGTATAAGTGAGGAGAGTGTGTTCCCCTGATGGTTTAATATACATAGGGCATGTTGCCAGGTGAACAGTATAACTGAGGAGAGTGTGTTCCCCTGATGGTTTAAAACACACAGGACATGTTACCAGGTGAACAGTATGAGTGAGGAGAGTGTGTTCCCCTGATGGTTTAATATACTCAGGACATGCTTCCAGTAGAACAGTTTTAGTGAGGAGACTGTGTTCCCCTGATGGTTTAATATACACGGGACATGTTACCAGGTGAACAGGAAGGCGAGGAGAGTGTGTTCCCCTGATTGTTTAATATACACGGGACGTTTTACCAGGTGAACAGTATAAGTGAGGAGAGTGTGTTCCCCTGATGGTTTAATATACACGGAACATGTTACCAGGTGAACAGTATCAGTGAGGAGATTGTGTTCCCCTGATGGTTTCAAACACATGGGACATGTTACCAGGCGAACAGTATAAGCGAGGAGATTGTGTTCCCCTGATGGTTTAAGACACACGGGACATATTAGCAGGCGAACAGTAAAAGTGAGGAGAGTTTGTTCCCCTGATGTTTTAATACACACGGGACATGTTACCAGCTGAACAGTATACGTGAGGAGAGTGTGTTCCCCTAATGTTTTAATAGACACGGGACATGTTACCAGGTGAACAGTATCAGTCAGGAGAGTGTGTTTCGCTGATTGTTTAATACACACGGGACATGTTACCAGGTGAACAGTATAAGTGAGGAGAGTGTGTTCCCCTGATTGTTTAATATACACAGGACATGTTACCAGGTGAAAAGTATAAGTGAGGAGAGTGTGTTCCCCTGATTGCTTAATACACACTGGACATGTTACCAGGTGAACAGTATAAGTGAGGAGAGTGTGTTCCCCTAATGGTTTAATACACACGGGACATGTTACCAGGTGAACAGTATAAGTGAGGAGATTGTGTTCCCCTGATTGTTTAATATACACGGGACATGTTACCAGGTGAGCAGTATAAGTGAGGAGAGTGTGTTCCCCTGATTGTTTAATACACACTGGACATGTTACCAGGTGAACAGTATAAGTGAGGAGAGTGTTTTCCCCTGATAGTTTAATACACACGGGACATGTTACCAGGTGAACAGTATAAGTGAGGAGAGTGTGTTCCCTGATGGTTTAATACACACGAGACCTGTTACCAGGTGAAGAGTATAAGTGAGGAGAGTGTGTTCCCCTGATTGTTTAATACACACAGGACATGTTACCAGGTGAACAGTATAAGGGAGGAGAGTGTGTTCCACTGATTGTTTAATACACACAGGACATGTTACCAGGTGAACAGTATAAGTGAGGAGAGTGTGTTCCCCTGATTGTTTATTACACACAGGACATTTCACCAGGTGAACAGTATAAGTGAGGAGACTGTGTTCCACTGATGGTTGAATACACACGGGACATGTCAGCAGGTGAACAGTATATGTGAGGAGAGTGTGTTCCCCTGATGGTTTAACACGCACGGGACATGTTACTAGGTGAACAGTATATGTGAGTAGAGTGTGTTCCGCTGATGGTTTAATATACCCGGGACATGTCAGCAGGTGAACAGTATAATTGAGGAGATTGTGTTCCCCTGATTGTTTAATACACACGGGACATGTCACCTGGTGAACAGTATAAGTGAGGAGAGTGTGTTCCCCTGATGGTTTAATACACACGGGACATGTCACCTGGTGAACAGTATAAGTGAGAAGAATGTGTTCCCCTGATTGTTTAATACACACGGGACATGTCACCAGGTGAACAGTATAAGTGAGGAGAGTGTGTTCCCCTGATGGTTTAATACACACGGGACATGTCACCAAGTGAACAGTCTCAGTCAGGAGAGTGAGTTCCCCTGATTGTTTAATACACACGGGACATTTCACCAGGTGAACATTATAAGTGAGGAGAGTGTGTTCCCCGGATGGTTTAAAACATACGGGACATGTTACCAGGTGAACAGTATAAGTGAGGAGAGTGTGTTCCCCAGATTGTTTAATACACACGGGTCATGTTACCAGGTAAACAGTACAGGTGAGGAGACTGTGTTGCTTTGATGGTTTAATATACACGGGACATCTTACCAGGTGAACAGTATAAGTGAGGAGAGTGTGTTCCCCAGATTGTTTAATACACACGGGTCATGTTACCAGGTTAACAGTACAGGTGAGGAGACTCTGTTCCTTTGATGGTTTAATATACAAGGGACATGTTACCAGGTGAACAGTATAAGTGAGGAGAGTGTGTTCCCCAGATTGTTTAATACACACGGGTCATGTTACCAGGTTAACAGTACAGGTGAGGAGACTGTGTTCCTTTGATGGTTTAATATACAAGGGACATGTTACCAGGTGAACAGTATAAGTGAGCAGAGTGTGTTCCCCTGATGGTTTAAGACACACAGGACATGTTACCAGGTGAAAAGTATGAGTGAGGAGAGTGTGTACCCCTGATGGTTTAATACACACAGGACATGGCTTTAGGTGAACAGTATAAGTGAGGAGAGTGTGTTCCCCTGATGGTTTAATATACACGGGGCATGTTGCCAGGTGAACTGTATAAGTGAGGAGAGTGTGTTCCCCTGATAGTTTAATACACACGGGACATGTTACCAGGTGAACAGTATAAGTGAGGAGAGTGTGTTCCCTGATGGTTTAATAGACACGGGACATCTTCCCAGGTGAACAGTATAAGTGAGCAGAGTGTGTTCCCCTGATTGTTTAATACACAAGGGACATGTTACCAGGTGAACAGTATAAGTGAGGAGAGTGTTTTCCCCTGATTGTTTAATACACAAGGGACATGTTACCAGGTGAACAGTATAAGTGAGGAGAGTGTGTTCCCCTGATTGTTTTTTATACACAGGACATGTTACCAGGTGAACAGTATAAGGGAGCAGAGTGTGTTCCCCTGATTGTTTAATACACACGGGTCATGTTACCAGGTAAACAGTACAGGTGAGGAGACTGTGTTCCTTTGATGGTTTAATATACACGGGACATCTTACCAGGTGAACAGTATAAGTGAGCAGAGTGTGTTCCCCTGATGGTTTAAGACACACGGGACATGTTACCAGGTGAACAGTATGAGTGAGGAGAGTGTGTTCCCCTGATGGTTTAATATAATCAGGACATGCTTCCAGGAGAACAGTTTTAGTGAGGAGACTGTGTTCCCCTGATGGTTTAATATGCACGGGACATGTTACCAGGTGAACAGGAAGGCGAGGAGAGTGTGTTCCGGTGATTGTTTAATATACACGGGACATGTTACCAGGTGAACAGTATAAGTGTGGAGAGTGTGTTCCCCTGATTGTTCAATTTACACGGGACGTTTTACCAGGTGAACAGTATAAGTGAGGAGAGTGTGTTCCCCTGATGGTTTAATATACACGAAACATGTTACCAGGTGAACAGTATCAGTGAGGAGATTGTGTTCCCCTGATGGTTTCAAACACATGGGAGATGTCACCAGGCGAACAGTATAAGTGAGGAGAGTGTGTTCCCCAGATTGTTTAATACACACGGGTTATGTTACCAGGTTAACAGTACAGGTGAGGAGACTGAGTTCCTTTGATGGTTTAATATACAAGGGACATGTTACCAGGTGAACAGTATAAGTGAGGAGAGTGTGTTCCCCAGATTGTTTAGTACACACGGGACATGTTGCCAGGTGAACAGTATAAGTTAGGAGAGAGTGTTTCCCTGATGTTTTAATAAACACGGGACATGTTCCCAGGTAAACAGTATAAGTGAGGAGAGTGCGTTCCCCAGATTGTTTAATACACACGGGTCATGATACCAGGTAAACAGTACAGGTGAGGAGACTGTGTTCCTTTGATGGTTTAATATACACGGGACATCTTACCAGGTGAACAGTATAAGTGAGCAGAGTGTGTTCCCCTGATTTTTTAAGACACACAGGACATGTTACCAGGTGAAAAGTATGAGTGAGGAGAGTGTGTACCCCTGATGGTTTAATACACACAGGACATGGCTTTAGGTGAACAGTATAAGTGAGGAGAGTGTGTTCCCCTGATGGTTTAATATACACGGGGCATGTTGCCAGGTGAACTGTATAAGTGAGGAGAGTGTGTTCCCCTGATGGTTTAATATACATAGGGCATGTTGCCAGGTGAACAGTATAACTGAGGAGAGTGTGTTCCCCTGATGGTTTAAAACACACAGGACATGTTACCAGGTGAACAGTATGAGTGAGGAGAGTGTGTTCCCCTGATGGTTTAATATACTCAGGACATGCTTCCAGTAGAACAGTTTTAGTGAGGAGACTGTGTTCCCCTGATGGTTTAATATACACGGGACATGTTACCAGGTGAACAGGAAGGCGAGGAGAGTGTGTTCCCCTGATTGTTTAATATACACGGGACGTTTTACCAGGTGAACAGTATAAGTGAGGAGAGTGTGTTCCCCTGATGGTTTAATATACACGGAACATGTTACCAGGTGAACAGTATCAGTGAGGAGATTGTGTTCCCCTGATGGTTTCAAACACATGGGACATGTTACCAGGCGAACAGTATAAGTGAGGAGATTGTGTTCCCCTGATGGTTTAAGACACACGGGACATATTAGCAGGCGAACAGTAAAAGTGAGGAGAGTTTGTTCCCCTGATGTTTTAATACACATGGGACATGTTACCAGCTGAACAGTATACGTGAGGAGAGTGTGTTCCCCTAATGTTTTAATAGACACGGGACATGTTACCAGGTGAACAGTATCAGTCAGGAGAGTGTGTTTCGCTGATTGTTTAATACACACGGGACATGTTACCAGGTGAACAGTATAAGTGAGGAGAGTGTGTTCCCCTGATTGTTTAATATACACAGGACATGTTACCAGGTGAAAAGTATAAGTGAGGAGAGTGTGTTCCCCTGATTGCTTAATACACACTGGACATGTTACCAGGTGAACAGTATAAGTGAGGAGAGTGTGTTCCCCTAATGGTTTAATATACACGGGACATGTTACCAGGTGAACAGTATAAGTGAGGACATTGTGTTCCCCTGATGGTTTAATACACACGGGACATGTTACCAGTTGAACAGTATAAGTGAGGAGAGTGTGTTCCCCTGATTGTTTAATATACACAGGACATGTTACCAGGTGAACAGTATAAGTGAGGAGATTGTGTTCCCCTGATGGTTTAATACACATGGGACATGTTACCAGGAGAAGAGTATAAGTGAGGAGAGTGTGTTCCCCTGATTGTTTAATATATACAGGACATGTTACCAGGTGAACAGTATAAGTGAGGAGATTGTGTTCCCCTGATGGTTTAATACACACGGGACATGTTACCAGGTGAACAGTATAAGTGAGGAGACTGTGTTCCACTGATGGTTTAATATACACGGGACATCTTCCCAGGTGAACAGTATAAGTGAGGAGAGTGTTTTCCCCAGATTGTTTAATACACAAGGGACATGTTACCAGGTGAACAGTATAAGTGAGGAGTGTGTGTTCCCCTGATTGTTTAATACACAAGGGACATGTTACCGGGTGAACAGTATAAGTGAGGAGAGTGTGTTCCCCTGATGGTTTAATACACACGGGACATGTTACCAGGTGAAGAGTATAAGTGAGGAGAGTGTGTTCCCCTGATTGTTTAATGCACACAGGACATGTTACCAGGTGAACAGTATAACTGAGGAGAATGTGTTTCCATGATGGTTTAATATACACGGGACTTATTACCATGTGAACAGAATAAGTGAGGAGAGGGCTTTCCCCTGATGGTTTAATACACACGGGACATGTTACCAGGTGAACAGTATAAGTGAGGAGAGTGTGTTCCCCTGATGGTTTAATATACACGAGACATGTCAGCAGGTGAACTGTATAGGTGAGGTGAGGGTGTTCATCTGATGTTTTAATACACACGGGACATGTTACCAGGTGATCAGTATAAGTGAGGCGAGTGTAGTCCCCTAATGTTTTAATAGACACGGGACAAGTTACCAGGTGAACAGTATAAGTGAGGAGAGTGTGTTCCCCTGATGGTTTAATATACACGAGACATGTTACCAGGTGAACAGTATAAGTGAGGAAAGTGTGTTCCCCTGATTGTTTAATACACACGGGACATGTTACCAGGTGAACAGTATAAGTGAGCAGAGTGTGTTCCCCTGATTGTTTAATACACACGGGACATGTTGCCAGGTGAACAGTATAAGTGAGGAGAGTGAGTTCCCCTGATTGTTTAATACACACGGGACATGTTGCCAGGTGAACAGTATAAGTGAGGAGAGTGTGTTCCCCAGATTGTTTAATATGCACAGGACATGTTACCAGGTGAACAGTCTAAGTGAGGAGAGTGTGTTTCGCTGATGTTTTAATACACACGGGACATGTTACCAGGTGAACAGTCTCAGTGAGCAGAGTGTGTTCCCCTGATTGTTTAATACACACGGGACATGTTGCCAGGTGAACAGTATAAGTGAGGAGAGTGTGTTTCGCTGATGTTTTAATACACACGGGACATGTTACCAGGTGAACAGTATAAGTGAGGCGAGTGTGTTCCCCTGATTGTTTAATACACACGGGACATGTTGCCAGGTGAACAGTATAAGTGAGGCGAGTGTGTTCCCCAGATTATTTAATATACACGGGACATGTTACCAGGTGAACAGTTTAAGTGAGGAGAGTGTGTTCCCCAGATTGTTTAATACACACGGGACATGTTGCCAGGTGAGCAGTATAAGTGAGGAGAGTGTGTTCCCCTGATTGTTTAATAAGCACGGGACATGTTGCCAGGTGAACAGTGTAAGTGAGGAGAGTGTGTTCCCTTGATGGTTTAAAATACACGAGACATGTTACCAGGTGAACAGTATAAGTGAGGAGAGTGTGTTCCCCTGATTGTTTAATACACACGGGACATGTTACCAGGTGAACAGTGTAAGTGAGGAGAGTGTGTTCCCCTGATGGTTTAATATACACGAGACATGTTACCAGGTGAACAGTATAAGTGAGGAGAGGGTGTTCCCCTGATGTTTTAATACACACGGGACATGTTACCAGATGAACAGTATAAGTGAGGAGAGTGTGTTCCCCTAATGTTTTAATAGACACGGGACAAGTTACCAGGTGAACAGTATAAGTGAGGAGAGTGTGTTTCGCTGATGTTTTAATACACACGGGACATGTTACCAGGTGAACAGTTTAAGTGAGGAGAGTGTGTTTCGCTGATGTTTTAATACACACGGGACATGTTACCAGGTGAACAGTATAAGTGAGGCGAGTGTGTTCCCCAGATTGTTTAATATACACGGGACATGTTACCAGCTGAACAGTATAATTGAGGAGAGGGCTTTCCCCTGATGGTTTAATATACACGAGACATTTTACCAGGTGAACAGTATAAGTGAGGAGAGTGTGTTCCCCAGATTGTTTAATACACACGGGACATGTTACCAGGTGAACAGTATAAGTGAGCTGAGTGTGTTCCCCTGATGTTTTAATACACACGGGACATGTTGCCAGGTGAACAGCATAAGTGAGGAGACTGTGTTCCACTGATAGTTTAATAGACACGGGACATGTTACCAGGTGAACAGTATAAGTGAGGAGAGTGTGTTCCCCTGATGGTTTAATATACACAGGACATGTTCCCAGGTGAGCAGTATAAGTGAAGAGAGTGTGTTCCACTGATTGTTTAATATACACGGGACATGTTACCAGGTGAACAGTTTTAGTGAGGAGAGTGTGTTTCGCTGATGTTTTAATACACACGGGACATGTTACCTGGTGAACAGTGTAAGTGAGGAGAGTGTGTTCCCCTGATGTTTTAATATACACGAGACATGTTACCAGGTGAACAGCATAAGTGAGGAGACTGTGTTCCACTGATAGTTTAATAGACACGGGACATGTTACCAGGTGAACAGTATAAGTGAGGAAAGGGTGTTCCCCTCATGTTTTAATACACACGGGATATGTTACCAGATGAACAGTATAAGTGAGGAGAGTGTGTTCCCCTAATGTTTTAATAGACACGGGACAAGTTAACAGGTGAACAGTATAAGTGAGGAGAGTGTGTTCCCCTGATGGTTTAATATACACAGGACATGTTCCCAGGTGAGCAGTATAAGTGAAGAGAGTGTGTTCCACTGATTGTTTAATATACACGGGACATGTTACCAGGTGAACAGTTTTAGTGAGGAGAGTGTGTTTCGCTGATGTTTTAATACACACGGGACATGTTACCTGGTGAACAGTGTAAGTGAGGAGAGTGTGTTCCCCTGATGTTTTAATATACACGAGACATGTTACCAGGTGAACAGCATAAGTGAGGAGACTGTGTTCCACTGATAGTTTTATAGACACGGGACATGTTACCAGGTGAACAGTATAAGTGAGGAAAGGGTGTTCCCCTCATGTTTTAATACACACGGGATATGTTACCAGATGAACAGTATAAGTGAGGAGAGTGTGTTCCCCTAATGTTTTAATAGACACGGGACAAGTTAACAGGTGAACAGTATAAGTGAGGAGAGTGTGTTCCCCTGATGGTTTAATATACACAGGACATGTTCCCAGGTGAGCAGTATAAGTGAAGAGAGTGTGTTCCCCTGATTGTTTAATATACACGGGACATGTTACCAGGTGAACAGTTTTAGTGAGGAGAGTGTGTTTCGCTGATGTTTTAATACACACGGGACATGTTACCTGGTGAACAGTGTAAGTGAGGAGAGTGTGTTCCCCTGATGTTTTAATATACACGAGACATGTTACCAGGTGAACAGTATAAGTGAGGAGAGTGTGTTCCTCTGATTGTTTAATATACACGGGACATGTTACCAGGTGAACAGTTTAAGTGAGGAGAGTGTGTTTCGCTGATGTTTTAATACACACGGGACATGTTACCTGGTGAACAGTGTAAGTGAGGAGAGTGTGTTCCCCTGATGGTTTAATATACACGAGACATGTTACCATGTGAACAGTATAAGTGAGGAGAGTGTGTTCCCCTGATTGTTTAATACACACGGGACATGTTACCAGGTGAACAGTGTAAGTGAGGAGAGTGTGTTCCCCTGATGGTTTAATACACACGGGACATGTTACCAGGAGAACAGTGTAAGTGAGGAGAGTGTGTTCCCCTGATGGTTTAATATACACGAGACATGTTACCATGTGAACAGTATAAGTGAGGAGAGTGTGTTCCCCTGATTGTTTAATACACACGGGACATGTTACCAGGTGAACAGTGTAAGTGAGGAGAGTGTGTTCCCCTGATGGTTTAATATACACGAGACATGTTACCAGGTGAACAGTATAAGTGAGGAGAGTGTGTTCCCCTGATTGTTTAATGCACACGGGACATGTTACCAGGTGAACAGTTTAAGTCAGGAGAGTGTGTTCCCCAGATTGTTTAATATACACAGGACATGTTCCCAGGTGAGCAGTATAAGTGAGGAGAGTGTGTTCCTCTGATTGTTTTATATACACGGGACATGTTACCAGGTGAACAGTTTAAGTGAGGAGAGTGTGTTTCGCTGATGTTTTAATACACACGGGACATGTTACCAGGTGAACAGTATAAGTGAGGCGAGTGTGTTCCCCAGATTGTTTAATATACACAGGACATGTTCCCAGGTGAGCAGTATAAGTGAGGAGAGTGTGTTCCTCTGATTGTTTAATATACACGGGACATGTTACCAGGTGAACAGTATAAGTGAGGAGAGTGTGTTTCGCTGATGTTTTAATGCACACGGGACATGTTACCAGGTGAAAAGTTTAAGTGAAGAGAGTGTGTTTCGCTGATGTTTTAATACACACGGGACATGTTACCAGGTGAACAGTATAAGTGAGGCGAGCGTGTTCCCCAGATTGTTTAATATGCACGGGACATGTTACCAGGTGAACAGTCTAAGTGAGCAGAGTGTGTTCCCCTGATGGTTTAATATACACGAGACATGTTACCAGGTGAACAGTATAAGTGAGGAGAGTGTGTTCCCCAGATTGTTTAATACACACGGGACATGTTACCAGGTGAACAGGATAAGTGAGCTGAGTGTGTTCCCCTGATGTTTTAATACACACGGGACATGTTGCCAGGTGAACAGTATAAGTGAGGAGAGTGTGTTCCCCAGATTGTTTAATACACACGGGACATGTTACCAGGTGAACAGTATAGGTGAGGAGACTGTGTTCTACTGATAGTTTAATAGACACGGGACATGTTACCAGGTGAACAGTATAAGTGAGGAGAGTGTGTTTCCCTGATGTTTTAATACACACGGGACATGTTACCAGGTGAACAGGATAAGTGAGGAGAGGGTGCTCCCCTCATGTTTTAATACACACGGGACATGTTACCAGATGAACAGTATAGGTGAGGAGACTGTGTTCCACTGATAGTTTAATAGACACGGGACATGTTACCAGGTGAACAGTACAAGTGAGGAGAGGGTGCTCCCCTCATGTTTTAATACACACGGGACATGTTACCAGGTGAACAGTATAAGTGAGGAGAGTGTGTTGCCCTGATGGTTTAATATACACGATTCATGTTACCAGATGAACAGTATAAGTGAGGAGAGTGTGTTTCCCTGATGTTTTAATACACACGGGACATGTTATCATGTGAACAGTATAAGTGAGGAGAGGGTGTTCCCCTGATGATTTAATACACACGGGACATGTTACCAGGTGAACAGTAGAAGTGAGGAGAGTTTGTTCCCCTGATTGTTTAATACTGACGGGACATGTTACCTGGTGAACAGTATAAGTGAGGAGAGTGTGTTCCCCTGATGTTTTAATATACACGGGACATGTTACCAGGTGAACAGTATAAGTGAGGAGAGTGTGTTCCCCTGATGGTTTAATATGCACAGGGCATGTTACCAGGTGAACAGTGTAAGTGAGGAGAATGTGTTCCCCTGATTGTTTAATACACAAAGGACATGTTACCAGGTGAACAGTATAAGTGAGGAGAGTGTGTTCCCCTGATGGTTTAATATACTGAGGACATGTTACCAGGTGAAGAGTATAAGTGAGGAGAGTGTGTTCCCCTGATTGTTTAATACTGACGGGATGGGAGTGGGGGAGGGCAGTGGGGGAGTGGAGTTGGGGAGTGGAGTGGGAGGGGAGTGGGGGAATGGAGTGGGAGGGCAGTGGGGGAGTGGAGTGGGGGAGTGGAGTGGGAGGGGAGTGGGGGAATGGAGTGGGAGGGGAGTGGGGGAGTGCAGTGGGAGGTGGCTGGGAGGGGGCGTGGGATGCGAGTGGGAGGGGGAGTGGGAGGGGTAGTGGGAGGGGAGAGGAGGAGGGGAGGGGGGAAGGGGAAGGGTGAGGGTGAGGGGATTGCGATGGGAGGGGGTAGGTGAGCGTTAATGAGAGTGGGAGAGGGGAGTGAGGGAGTGAGGGAGGGGAGTGGGGAAGTGGCAGGGGTAGGGGAGTGGGAGTGGGAGATGGGTGGCGGACGGGTGTGGGAAGTGGGTGGAGGCGGGGTTGGGAAGGTGAGTGGGGGAGGGGAGTGGGGGAGGGGAGTGGGGAAGGGGGTGGGGGAGGGGAGTGGGGAAGGGGTGGGGGAGGGGCTGGGAAGGTGATTGGGGGAGGGGAGTGGTGGCGGGTTGTTCGGGAGGGGAGTGGTGAAGGGGTATGCAGGAGGGGATTGGGAGAGGGGAGAGGGGGAGGGAAGTGGGGGATCGGAGTGGGAAGGGGGTGGGGGAGGGGTTGGGAAGGTGATTGGGGGAGGGGTCTGGGGGAGGGGTGTGCGGGTGGGGAGGGGGGAATTGATTGGGAAGGGGAGTGGGGGAGGGGAGAGGACGGGAGTAGGGGTGGCAGTGGGAGAGGGGAGTGGGAAGGGGAGTGGAGTAGGGGAGAGGAGGGTAGGAGGGTAGAGTAGGGGAGGAGGGGGGAGGAGGGTAGAGGAGGGGAGTAGGGGTGGCTGTGGGAGAGGGGAGTGGGAATGGGAGTGGAGGAGGGGAGAGGAGGGGAGGAGGGTAGAGTAGGGGAGGAGGGGAGAGGAGGGGAGTAGGGCGGAGGGGATGGGAGAGGAGAGTGGGAAGAGGAGTGGTGGAGGGGAGAGGAGGGGAGTCGGGTAGGCTGTGGGAGAGGGGAATGGGGGAGGGGAGGCTGTGGGAGATTGGAGTGGGAAGGGTAGTGGGGGAGGGAAGAGGTGGGGAGA
Organism: Heterodontus francisci; assembly: GCF_036365525.1. Classification (NCBI taxonomy): domain Eukaryota; kingdom Metazoa; phylum Chordata; class Chondrichthyes; order Heterodontiformes; family Heterodontidae; genus Heterodontus; species Heterodontus francisci. The sequence goes on along the minus strand of NW_027140423.1, from coordinate 968,818 downwards.
GGAGGCTGTGAGAGAGGGGAATGGCAAGGGGAGTGTGGAGGGGAGAGGATGGGAATGGGGAGGCTGTGGGAGAGGGGCGTGGTAAGCGGAAGGTGGAGGGGAGCGGAGGGAGGAGAGGGGTAGCGAGTGGGAGTGGCAGAGGGAAGTGTGTGAAGGGAGTGTGGGAGGGTTGAAGGGGAGCGGAGTGGAGGAGGGATGTGGGGGACGGTGAGTGGGTGAGGGGAGTGGGACAGGGGAGTGGAAAGGGAGTGGGATAGGGTAGTGGGGGAGGGGAGTGGAAGCGGAGTGGGGAGGGGAGTGGAAGGGGAGTGGAAAGGGAGTGGGATAGGGTAGTGGGGAGGGGAGTGGAAGCGGAGTGGGGAGGGAGTGGAAGGGGAGTGGGGGAGGTGAGTGGAAGGGGAGTGGGGGAGGGAGTGGAAGGGGAGTGGGGGAGGTGAGTGGAAGAGGAGTGGGGGGGATTGGAGTGGAAGGGGAGTGGGGAGGGGAGTGGGGGAGGGGAGTGGAAGTGGAGTGGGGAGGGGAGTGGAAGGGGAGTGGGGGAGGTGAGTGGAAGTGGAGTGGGGGAGGGGAGTGGAGTGGAAGGGGAGTGGGGGGGAGTGGAGTGGAAGGGGAGTGGGGGAGGGGAGTGGGGGAGGGGAGTGGAAGTGGAGTGGGGAGGGGAGTGGAAGGGGAGTGGGGGGAGTGGAGTGGGATAGGGGAAGGGGAGGGGTATTGGAGAACAGGGTGGGGGAGCGGAGTGGAGTAGGGAAGTTTGGGAGGCGAGTGGGGGAGCTGAGTGGGGGAGGGGTGTGATATAGGGGGGTGGGGGAGGGGAGTGGGGTAGGGGAGTTGGGGCGGGGAGTGGGCAAGGGGAGCTGGGGAGCGCAATGGGGTAGAGGAGTGGGGGTGGAGAGTGGGAGTGAGCGGGGGAGGGGAGTGGTATTGGGGAGTGGGGGAGGTGAGTGGGAGGAAGTTGGTGGGGGGATTTGGGGAGATGAGTGGGGGAGGGAAGTTGGGGATGTGAGTGGGGTTGGGGTGTGAGGGAGGGGAGTTAGGGAGGGGAGTGGGGAGTTGAGTGGGAGGGAGTTAGTGAGGGGAGTTGGGTAGGTGAGGGGGAGGGGAGTGGGGGAGGGGAGTTAGGGAGGGGAGTTAGGGAGGTGAGTGGGAGGGAGTTAGTGAGGGGAGTTGGGGAGTTGAGTGGGGGAGGGGAGTGGGGGTGCGGAGTTAGGGAGGTGGGTGGGGTAGGGGAGTGGGGTTGGGGAGCGGAATGGAGGAGGGCAGTTTGGGAGGCGAGTGTGGGAGGGGAGTGGAGAGGAGTGGAGAGGAGGGGAGTGGGGGAGGTGAGTGAGAGGGAGTTAGTGAGGGGAGTTGGTGAGGTGAGGGGGAGGGAGTTGGTGAGGGGGATTGGGAGGTAAGTGGGGTGGGGGAGTGAGGGAGGGGAGTTAGGGAGGGGAGTGGGGTGAGGGAGGGGAGTTAGGGAGGGGAGTGGGGGAGGTGAGTGGGAGGGAGTTAGTGAGGGGAGTTGGGGAGGTGAGGGGGAGGGGAGTGGGGGAGGCGAGTTAGGGAGGGGAGTTAAGGAGGTGAGTGGGAGGGAGTTGGTGAGGGGAGTTGGGGAGGTGAGTAGTGGAGGGGTGTGGGCTTGCGGAGTTAGGGATGTGAGTGGTGTTGGGGTGTGGGGGAGTGGAGTGGGTAAGGGGAGCTGGGGATGGGATTTGGGTAGGGGAATGGGGGAGGGTGTTTGGGGAGCGGAGTGGAGTAGGGAAGTTTGGGAGGCGAGTGGGGGATGGGAGTGGTGTCGGGGAGTGGGGGAGGGGTGTGATATAGGCGAGTGGGGGAGGGGAGTGGGGTAGGGGAGTTGGGGCGGGGAGTGGGCAAGGGGAGCTGGGGAGCGCAGTGGGGTGGGGAGTGGGGGTGGAGAATGGGGGTGAGCGGGGGAGGGGAGTGGGATAGGGAAGTGGGGACCGTGAGTGGGAGGGAGTTGGGCAGGGGAGTGAGTGAGGGGAGTTGGGGAGGGGTGTGAGGGAGGGGAGTTAGGGAGAGGAGTGGGGGAGGTGAGTGGGAGGGAGTTGGTGGGGAGAGTTGGGGAGATGAGTGGGGGAGGGGAATGGGGGAGGGAAGTTGGTGATCTGAGAGGGGTAGGGGAGTGAGGGAGGGGAGTTAGGGAGGGGAGTGGGGGAGGTGAGTGGGAGGGAGTTAGTGAGTGGAGTTATGGAGGTGAGTGGGAGGGAGTTGGGAAGGTGAATGGGGGAGGGGAGTTGGGGTAGGGGAGTGGGGGAGGGGAATGAGTAAGGGGTGCTGGGGAGGGGATTTGGGTAGGGGAATGGGGGCATGGGTTTGGGGAGCGGGGTGGAGTATTGAAGTTTGGGAGGCGAGTGGGGAATGGGAGTGGTGTAGGGGAGGGGGGAGGAGAATGACAGAGGGGAGTGGGGGAAGGGATCTGGGGAGGGGAGTGGGGTAGTGGAGTGGGGGAGGGGTGTGATATAGGGGAGTGCGGGAGGGGAGTGGGGTAGGGGAGTTGGGGCGGGGAGTGGGAAATGGGAGCTGGGGAGTGCAGTGGGGTAGGGGAGTGGGGGTGGAGAGTGGGGGTGAGCGGTGGATTGGAGTGGGATAGGGGAGTGGGGGAGGTGAGTGGGAGGGAGTTGGCCAGGTGAGTGGGTAAGGGGAGTTGGGGAGGGGAGTTAGGGAGGGGAGTGGGGGAGGTGAGTAGGAGGGAGTTGTTGGGGGGAGTTGGGGAGATGTGGGGGAGGGGAGTGAAGGAGGGGAGTTAGGGAGGGGAGTGGGGGAGGTGAGTGGGAGGGAGTTAGTGAGTGGAGTTGTGGAGGTGAGGGGGTGGGGTGTGGGGGAGGGGAGTTATGCAGGTGAGTGGGAGGGAGTTGGGAAGGTGAGTTGGGGAGGGGAGTTGGCGTGCAGAGTTAGGGAGGTGAGTGGCGTCGGGGAGTTGGGGTGGGGAGTTAGGGAGGGGAGTGGGGGAGGTGAGTGGGAGGGAGTTGTTGGGGGGAGTTGGGGAGATGAGTGGGGGAGGGGAGTGGGGGAGGGAAGTTGGTGACGTGAGTGGGGTAGGGGAGTGAGGGAGGGGATTTAGGGAGGGGAGTGGGGGAGGTGAGTGGGAGGACTTAGTGAGGGGAGTTGGGGAGGTGAGGGGGAGAGGAGTGGGGGAGGGGAGTTAGGGATGTGAGTGGGGCAGAGGAGTGGGGGAGGGGAGTGGGTAAGGGGAGCTGGGGAGGGGATATGGGTAGGGGAATAGGGGAGGGGGTTTGGGGAGCGGAGTGGAGTAGGGAAGTTTGGGAGGCGAGTGGGGGAAGGGAGTGGTGTAGGGGAGTGGGGGAGGGGATTGACATAGGGGAGTGGGGGAGGGGAGCTGGAGAGGGGAGTGGGGAGGGGTGTGAGGGAGGGGAATGGTTCAGGGGAGTGGGGGTGGGGAGTGCGGGAGGGGTGTTGGGGAAGGGAGTGGGGGAGGGGAATGAGGGATTGGAGTGGGGGATGTGAGTAGGGGAGGGGAGTTGGGTAGGGGTGTTGGGGATGGGAGTGGGGGAGGGGAGTGATATAGTGATGTGGGGAAGTGGAGTGGGGGAGGGTAGTGGAGGAGAGGAGTGGGGAGGGGAGTGGGGGAGGGGAGTGGGGGAGGTGAGTGGGGGAGGTGAGTGGGGTAGGGGTGTTGGGGAGGGGAGTGGGGGAGGGGAGTGGGGGAGGGAAGATGGTGACGTGAGTGGGGTAGGGGAGTGAGGGAGGGGAGTTAGGGAGGGGAGTGGGGGAGGTGAGTGGGAGGGAGTTAGTGAGTGGAGTTATGGAGGTGAGTGGGAGGGAGTTGGGAAGGTGAATGGGGGAGGGGAGTTGGGGTAGGGGAGTGGGGGAGGGGAATGAGTAAGGGGTGCTGGGGAGGGGATTTGGGTAGGGGAATGGGGGCGTGGGTTTGGGGAGCGGGCTGGAGTATTGAAGTTTGGGAGGCGAGTGGGGAATGGGAGTGGTGTAGGGGAGGGGGGAGGAGAATGACAGAGGGGAGTGGGGGAAGGGATCTGGGGAGGGGAGTGGGGTAGTGGAGTGGGGGAGGGGTGTGATATAGGGGAGTGCGGGAGGGGAGTGGGGTAGGGGAGTTGGGGCGGGGAGTGGGAAATGGGAGCTGGGGAGTGCAGTGGGGTAGGGGAGTGGGGGTGGAGAGTGGGGGTGAGCGGTGGATTGGAGTGGGATAGGGGAGTGGGGGAGGTGGGTGGGAGGGAGTTGGCCAGGTGAGTGGGTAAGGGGAGTTGGGGAGGGGAGTTAGGGAGGGGAGTGGGGGAGGTGAGTAGGAGGGAGTTGTTGGGGGGAGTTGGGGAGATGTGGGGGAGGGGAGTGAAGGAGGGGAGTTAGGGAGGGGAGTGGGGAGGTGAGTGGGAGGGAGTTAGTGAGTGGAGTTGTGGAGGTGAGGGGGTGGGGTGTGGGGGAGGGGAGTTATGCAGGTGAGTGGGAGGGAGTTGGGAAGGTGAGTTGGGGAGGGGAGTTGGCGTGCAGAGTTAGGGAGGTGAGTGGCGTCGGGGAGTTGGGGTGGGGAGTTAGGGAGGGGAGTGGGGGAGGTGAGTGGGAGGGAGTTGTTGGGGGGAGTTGGGGAGATGAGTGGGGGAGGGGAGTGGGGGAGGGAAGTTGGTGACGTGAGTGGGGTAGGGGAGTGAGGGAGGGGATTTAGGGAGGGGAGTGGGGGAGGTGAGTGGGAGGACTTAGTGAGGGGAGTTGGGGAGGTGAGGGGGAGAGGAGTGGGGGAGGGGAGTTAGGGATGTGAGTGGGGCAGAGGAGTGGGGGAGGGGAGTGGGTAAGGGGAGCTGGGGAGGGGATATGGGTAGGGGAATAGGGGAGGGGGTTTGGGGAGCGGAGTGGAGTAGGGAAGTTTGGGAGGCGAGTGGGGGAAGGGAGTGGTGTAGGGGAGTGGGGGAGGGGATTGACATAGGGGAGTGGGGGAGGGGAGCTGGAGAGGGGAGTGGGGAGGGGTGTGAGGGAGGGGAATGGTTCAGGGGAGTGGGGGTGGGGAGTGCGGGAGGGGTGTTGGGGAAGGGAGTGGGGGAGGGGAATGAGGGATTGGAGTGGGGGATGTGAGTAGGGGAGGGGAGTTGGGTAGGGGTGTTGGGGATGGGAGTGGGGGAGGGGAGTGATATAGTGATGTGGGGAAGTGGAGTGGGGGAGGGTAGTGGAGGAGAGGAGTGGGGAGGGGAGTGGGGGAGGGGAGTGGGGGAGGTGAGTGGGGGAGGTGAGTGGGGTAGGGGTGTTGGGGAGGGGAGTGGGGGAGGGGAGTGGGGGAGGGAAGATGGTGACGTGAGTGGGGTAGGGGAGTGAGGGAGGGGATTTAGGGAGGGGAGTGGGGGAGGTGAGAGGGAGGACTTTGTGAGGGGAGTTGGGGAGTTGAGGGCCAGGGGAGTGGGGGAGGGGAGTGGGGGAGGGGAGTGGGGGAGGTGAGTGGGGTAGGGGTGTTGGGGAGGGGAGTGGGGGAGGGGAGTGGGGGAGGGAAGATGGTGACGTGAGTGGGTTTAGGGGAGTGAGGGAGGGGATTTAGGGAGGGGAGTGGGGGAGGTGAGAGGGAGGACTTTGTGAGGGGAGTTGGGGAGTTGAGGGCGAGGGGAGTGAGGGAGGGGATTTAGGGAGGGGAGTGGGGGAGGTGAGTGGGAGGACTTAGTGAGGGGAGTTGGGGAGGTGAGGGGGAGGGGAGTGGGGGAGGGGAGTTAGGGATGTGAGTGGGGCAGGGGAGTGGGGGAGGGGAGTGGGTAAGGGGAGCTGGGGAGGGGTTATGGGTAGGGGAATAGGGGAGGGGGTTTGGGGAGCGGAGTGGAGTAGGGAAGTTTGGGAGGCGAGTAGGGGATGGGAGTGGTGTAGGGGAGTGGGGGAGGGGATTGACATAGGGGAGTGGGGGAGGGGAGTGGGTAAGGGGAACTGGGGAGGGGATATGGGTAGGGGAATAGGGGAGGGGGTTTGGGGAGCGGAGTGGAGTCGGGAAGTTTGGGAGGCGAGTAGGGGATGGGAGTGGTGTAGGGGAGTGGGGGATGGGATTGACATAGGGGAGTGGGGGAGGGGAGCTGGAGAGGGGAGTGGAGTAAGGGAGTGGGGGAGGGGTGTGAGGGAGGGAGTTTGGGGAGGGGTGTGGGGGAGGGGAGCGGGGAGGGCTGTGGGGTAGGGGAGTGGTGGAGGGGAATGGGGGATTGGAGTGGGGGTGGGGAGTGGGGGAGGGGAGTGGGGTAGGGGTGTTGGGAGTGGGGGAGGGGAGTGGGGGAGAGGAGTGGGGGAGGGGAGTGGGGTAGGGGTGTTGGGGAGGGGAGTGGGGGAGGGGAGTGGGGGAGGGGAGTGAGGGAGGGGAGTGGGGGAGGGGAGTGGGGTAGGGGTGTTGGGGAGGGGAGTGGGGGAGGGGAGTGGGGGAGGGAGTTTGGGGAGGGGAGTGGGGGAGGGGAGTGGGGAGGGGAGTGGTGGAGAGGAGTGGGGGAGGGGAGTGGGGGAGGGAGTTTGGGGAGGGGAGTGGGGGAGGGGAGTGGGGGAGGGAGTTTGGGGAGGGGAGTGGGGGAGGGGAGTGGGGTAGGGGTGTTGGGGAGGGGAGTGGGGGAGGGGAGTGGGGAGGGGAGTGAGGGAGGGGAGTGGGGGAGGGGAGTCGGGTAGGGGTGTTGGGGAGGGGAGTGGGGGAGGGGAGTGGGGGAGGGGAGTGGGGGAGGGAGTTTGGGGAGGGGAGTGGGGGAGGGGAGTGGGGGAGGGGAGTGGGGTAGGGGTGTTGGGGAGGGGAGTGGGGGAGGGGAGTGGTGGAGAGGAGTGGGGGAGGGGAGTGGGGGAGGGAGTTTGGGGAGGGGAGTGGGGGAGGGAGTTTGGGGAGGGGAGTGGGGGAGGGGAGTGGGGGAGGGGAGTGGGGTAGGGGTGTTGGGGAGGGGAGTGGGGGAGGGGAGTGGTGGAGAGGAGTGGGGGAAGGGAGTGGGGGAGTGGAGTGGGGTAGGGGTGTTGGGGAGGGGAGTGCCGGAGGGGAGTGGGGGAGGGGAGTGGGGGAGGGGAGTTTGGGGAGGGGAGTGGAGGAGGGGAGTGGGGGAGGGGAGTGGGGTAGGGGTGTTGGGGAGGGGAGTAGGGGAGGGGAGTGGGGGAGGGGTGTTGGGGAGGGGAGTGGTGGAAAGGTGTGCCTTGGAACATGTACTGACATTAATGGTGCTATATAAATACAAGTTGTTGTTGTGTTGGACATATATCACCTTTCCTTCATCATGACTGGGTGAAAATGCTGTAACTCCTTCTCCAACACCATTGTGAGATGACCTTCACCACACAGACTGCAGAGGTTCAAGGTAATGGACCAGCATCACCTTCTCAATGGACAACTGGGGATGGACAATATCTGCTGGTCTAGTGACAGACACATCCTAACAATGAAGACAAATATCTGTCTGTGTAAAATGGATGAAAAGTCTTTACACAAAGAGAATCATAGAGAGATACTGCACTGAAACAGACCCTTTGGCCCATCGAGTATGTGCTGACCAACAGCCACCCATTTATATATCCGACATTAATCCCATATTTCCTACCATATCCCCACCATCCTCCAATCACCTAACGAGACTAGGGACATTTACAATGGCCAATTTATCAATCAAACTGCAAGTCTTTGTCTGTGGGAGGAAACCAGAGCACCCGGCAGAAACCCACATGGTCACAGGGAAAACTTGCAAACTCCACACAGGCAGCACCCAGAACAGAACCCGGGACACTGGAGCTGTGAGACTGTGGCAGTAAACAGAACCGAACCTAGGTCACTGGAGCTGTGAGACTGTGGCAGTAAACAGAACTGAACCCGGGACACTGGAGCTGTGAGACTGTGGCAGTCCCCAGAACCGAACCCAGGACACTGGAGCTGTGAGACTGTGGCAGTACGCAGAACCGAACCCAGGTCACTGGAGCTGTGAGACTGTGGCAGTAAACAGAACCGAACCCAGGTCACTGGAGCTGTGAGGCTGTGGCAGTAAACAGAACCGAACCCGGGTCACTGGAGCTGTGAGACTGTGGCAGTAAACAGAACCGAACCCAGGTCACTGGAGCAGTGAGACTGTGGCAGTAAACAGAACCGAACCCAGGTCACTGGAGCAGTGAGACTGTGGCAGTAAACAGAACCGAACCCAGGTTACTGGAGCTGTGAGGCTGTGGCAGTGAACAGAACCGAACCCGGGACACTGGAGCTGTGAGACTGTGGCAGTAAACAGAACCGAACCCGGGTCACTGGAGCAGTGAGACTGTGGCAGTAAACAGAACCGAACCCGGGTCACTGGAGCTGTGAGACTGTGGCAGTAAACAGAACCGAACCCGGGTCACTGGAGCTGTGAGGCTGTGGCAGTACGCAGAACCGAACCCAGGTCACTGAAGCTGTGAGACTGTGGCAGTAAACAGAACCGAACCCGGGTCACTGGAGCTGTGAGACTGGCAGTAAACAGAACCGAACCCAGGTCACTGGAGCTGTGAGACTGGCAGTAAACAGAACCGAACCCAGGTCACTGGAGCTGTGAGGCTGTGGCAGTAAACAGAACCGAACCTGGGACACTGGAGCTGTGAGACTGTGGCAGTAAACAGAACCGAACCCAGGTCACTGGAGCTGTGAGGCTGTGGCAGTAAACAGAACCGAACCCAGGTCACTGGAGCTGTGAGACTGTGGCAGTAAACTGAACCGAACCCGGGTCACTGGAGCTGTGAGACTGTGGCAGTAAACAGAACCGAACCCAGGTCACTGGAGCTGTGAGACTGTGGCAGTAAACAGAACCGAACCCGGGTCACTGGAGCTGTGAGACTGTGGCAGTAAACAGAACCGGACCCGGGTCACTGGAGCTGTGAGACTGTGGCAGTAAACAGAACCGAACCCGGGTCACTGGAGCGGTGAGACTGTGGCAGTAAACAGAACAGAACCCGGGACACTGGAGCTGTGAGACTGTGGCAGTAAACAGAACCGAACCCGGGACACTGGAGCTGTGAGACTGTGGCAGTAAACAGAACCGAACTCAGGTCACTGGAGCTGTGAGACTGTGGCAGTAAACAGAACCGAACCCAGGTCACTGGAGCTGTGAGACTGTGGCAGTAAACAGAACTGAACCCAGGTCACTGGAGCTGTGAGACTGTGGCACTAATACTTGTTACAAAAACAATACTCTGTTACATTGAGAGGCTGATTGACAGCGTCTCCAGACAGAGTTCATAAAAACAGAGAGTGCTGGAAATACTCAGCAGGTCGGGCAACATCTGTGGAGAGAGAAACAGAGTTAATAAAAACAGAGAGTGCTGGAAATATTCAGCAGGTCGGGCAACATCTGTGGAGAGAGAAACAGAGTTAATAAAAACAGAGAGTGCTGGAAATACTCAGCAGGTCGGGCAACATCTGTGGAGAGAAAAACAGAGTTAATAAAAACAGAGAGTGCTGGAAATATTCAGCAGGTCGGGCAACATCTGTGGAGAGAGAAACAGAGTTAATAAAAACAGAGAGTGCTGGAAATACTCAGCAGGTCGGGCAACATCTGTGGAGAGAGAAACAGAGTTAATAAAAACAGAGTGCTGGAAATATTCAGCAGGTCGGGCAACATCTGTGGAGAGAGAAACAGAGTTAATAAAAACAGAGAGTGCTGGAAATATTCAGCAGGTCGGGTAACATCTGTGGAGAGAGAAACAGAGTTAATAAAAACAGAGAGTGCTGGAAATACTCAGCAGGTCGGGCAACATCTGTGGAGAGAGAAACAGAGTTTTAAAAAACAGAGAGTGCTGGAAATACTCTGCAGGTCGGGCAACATCTGTGGAGAGAGAAACAGAGTTAATAAAAACAGCGAGTGCTGGAAATATTCAGCAGGTCGGGCAACATCTGTGGAGAGAGAAACAGAGTTAATAAAAACAGCGAGTGCTGGAAATATTCAGCAGGTCGGGCAACATCTGTGGAGAGAGAAACAGAGTTTTTAAAAACAGAGAGTGCTGGAAATATTCAGCAGGTCGGGCAACATCTGTGGAGAGAAAAACAGAGTTAATAAAAACAGAGAGTGCTGGAAATACTCAGCAGGTCGGGCAACATCTGTGGAGAGAGAAACGGAGTTAATAAAAACAGAGAGTGCTGGAAATACTCAGCAGGTCGGGCAGCATCTGTGGAGAGAAAAACAGAGTTAATAAAAACAGAGAGTGCTGGAAATATTCAGCAGGTCGGGCAGCATCTGTGGAGAGAAAAACAGAGTTAATAAAAACAGAGAGTGCTGGAAATACTCAGCAGGTCGGGCAACATCTGTGGAGAGAGAAACGGAGTTAACGTTTCAGGTCTGTGACCCTTCATCAGAACTAACAGATATAAGAAATGTAAAAGATTTTAAGCAAGTAAAGCGGGGGTGGGGTAAGAGATAACAAAAGAGAAGGTGTTGATAGGACAAGGTCACAGACTAACAGACCAGAAGGTCATGGAGCAAAGACAAACAATATGTTAATGTTTTGCTGAAAGACACTTTAATGTAAAGCTCTGTTATCTTGTACCTCCTGGAAGCAGACACTCTGCTCTCTGACCCATGGTGACTGCACTGTGACCCAGAATATGGTGACTTCACATCTTCTTTCTTTCAGTAGGAGATATTCAATTCAGGAATGTTTTAGCATGGTATAGGATGTGTTCATTTGACACCTGTTAGCTTTGACCATTTGTCCTTTGTCCTTGTCAGACAGTTTCAACACACAAAGACCAAGATTTGTTTTCTTTCAATGCCATTTTGGATACATTGTTCATTTTGTAAATTAAAGGCTGATTTTTTTTCCTTCAAGACAAAGATGGTTTCTGGAGCTCTTTGGAGTTATTTTCACGATTGTTGTATTATCACAGCTGTGGTTTGTGTGACAACTCCATGTGGATGTTAAACTGCAAGGGTGATTGCACTGTCAAAGGCCTCTCCAGTCCTTAAACTGTCAGTGTATCCTGCATTGCAAGGTGCTGTCACCGTGCAAGAGGTGATTGAATTACAAAGGACTATTAAACTGTCAGTGTATCCTGCATTGCAAGGTGCTGTCACCGTGCAAGAGGTGATTGAATTACAAAGGACTATTAAACTGTCAGTGTATCCTGCATTGCAAGGTGCTGTCACCGTGCAAGAGGTGATTGAATTACAAAGGACTATTAAACTGTCAGTGTATCCTGCATTGCAAGGTGCTGTCACCGTGCAAGAGGTGATTGAATTACAAAGGACTATTAAACTGTCATTGTATCCTGCATTGCAAGGTGCTGTCACCGTGCAAGAGGTGATTGAATTATAAAGGATTATTAAACTGTCATTGTATCCTGCATTGCAAGGTGCTGTCACCGTGCAAGAGGTGATTGAATTATAAAGAATTATTAAACTGTCAGTGTATCCTGCATTGCAAGGTGCTGTCACCGTGCAAGAGGTGATTGAATTACAAAGGACTATTAAACTGTCATTGTATCCTGCATTGCATGGTGCTGTCACCGTGCAAGAGGTGATTGAATTATAAAGGATTATTAAACTGTCAGTGTATCCTGCATTGCAAGGTGCTGTCACCGTGCAAGAGGTGATTGAATTACAAAGGACTATTAAACTGTCAGTGTATCCTGCATTGCAAGGTGCTGTCACCGTGCAAGAGGTGATTGAATTACAAAGGACTATTAAACTGTCAGTGTATCCTGCATTGCAAGGTGCTGTCACCGTGCAAGAGGTGATTGAATTACAAAGGACTATTAAACTGTCAGTGTATCCTGCATTGCAAGGTGCTGTCACCGTGCAAGAGGTGATTGAATTACAAAGGACTATTAAACTGTCATTGTATCCTGCATTGCAAGGTGCTGTCACCGTGCAAGAGGTGATTGAATTACAAAGGACTATTAAACTGTCAGTGTATCCTGCATTGCAAGGTGCTGTCACCGTGGAAGAGGTGATTGAATTACAAAGGACTATTAAACTGTCAGTGTATCCTGCATTGCAAGGTGCTGTCACCGTGGAAGAGGTGATTGAATTACAAAGGACTATTAAACTGTCAGTGTATCCTGCATTGCAAGGTGCTGTCACCGTGCAAGAGGTGATTGAATTACAAAGGGTATTTCTTTGCAAGAGGCTTCTGCTTTCCAGCACGTAGCTATTGAACTGCAAGAGTGTTCACACTACAAGAAGATATTACAGTGTAAGAGGCCATTGTAATGTAAAGTGTTATTGTATTAATCATGGATACTGTATTGTAAGCCCCCAATGTACTGCTTCAGGTTATTGCATTGCAAAGGGCAATTGCCCTCCGATGAGCTATTGCTCTGTAAAAGTCCATTACTTTGCCAGTGTGCAATGTTATCTATGGGCTATTGCATGACTTAGCCCTATTGCATTGCAAGTAGTTGTTTCAGTGCATTGCCAAACATTCTTGGTTTTCTTGCGTTGCATGTGGATGTTGTATTGAAAGGGGCTCTGACATTGCAAGGATAATAGTCTGCAAGGGAGGGACTGTTGGATTGCAAGCGCTATTGCAATGAAATGCGTGTTGCATTGCTGGAGTTTTTGCTCTGCAAATAGTTCTTGTATTGCAAGGTGCCTTTGCATTTTCATTGCAAGTGGATGTTGCACACCACGCTCTATTGCAAACTCAAAGACCTTTGCATTGGAAGGAGTTATTGCACTACCAAAGGTCCCTGCATTGCAAGCTGCTATTGCACTGCAAGAGGCTATTGCAATACAAGGATCATGCACACTAATGGTTCCATTACATTGCAACTGGATGTTACATGGCAAGTGCCTATTGCATTGAAAGTCACAATTGCAAAACAAATAGCTATTGCACTGCAGGGAAATTTTGTATTGCGAGATGGTTTCCATTGTGAGAGGATATTATATTTCAATAGGGTATCAAAAGGCAATTTGCTCTTGGACTGCACCTGGCTTTTGTACCATAAGCATGTTATGCAAAGCATAGAACTGTTGCACTGTAAGGGGAAAATACATTGTCAGGGTCTATTGCACACCAAAGAGCTTTTGCACTGCAAGAGGCTATTGAATTTTCATGGTCTGTTGTGTTCAAAAGGCTATAGCATTTCTTCACGTTATTGCTATGTCACTCTTAGAGACTATTACATTGCATGTTGTTTTTACACTGTGAGTGGAGATTGCACTGCATGGGGCTATTGCTTTGTTAGTGGATGTTGTACTGCAAAGGCTATTGTACTACAAGTTTTTGTGTTGCATTGCAAGGGTCTAGTGCACCATAACTTCAATGGGATTTCAAATGCTTGTTGCATTGCAACATTCTATGACATCTCAAGGTGCTTTTTGCACTACAAGGGGCTGCAGCACTGCATGGGAAATTTGCATTACAATTGGATTTTACATAGCAAGTCCCATTGCATTACATGGGCAAATGCACAGGAAAGGCCTCTGCATTGCAAGATGCTATTGTGCTGCTAGAGGTTCCTGCACTGCGAGGGACAATTACCCTGTCAGAGGTTCCTGCACTGCGAGGTACAATTACCCTGTCAGAGGTTCCTGTACTGCGAGGTACAATTACCCTGTCAGAGGTTCCTGTACTGCGAGGTACAATTACCCTGTCAGAGGTTCCTGCACTGCGAGGTACAATTACCCTCTCAGAGGTTCCTGTACTGCGAGGTACAATTACCCTGTCAGAGGTTCCTGTACTGCGAGGAACAATTACCCTGTCAGAGGTTCCTGCACTGCGAGGTACAATTACCATGTCAGAGGTTCCTGTACTGCGAGGTACAATTACCCTGTCAGAGGTTCCTGCACTGTGAGGTACAATTACCCTGTCAGAGGTTCCTGTACTGCAAGGTACTATTACCCTGTCAGAGGTTCCTGCACTGCGAGGTACAATTACCCTGTCAGAGGTTCCTGTACTGCGAGGTACAATTACCCTGTCAGAGATTCCTGCACTGCGAGGTACAATTACCCTGTCAGAGGTTCCTGTACTGCGAGGTACAATTACCCTGTCAGAGGTTCCTGTACTGCGAGGTACAATTACCCTGTCAGAGGTTCCTGTACTGCGAGGTACAATTACCCTGTCAGAGGTTCCTGTACTGCGAGGTACAATTACCCTGTCAGAGGTTCCTGTACTGCGAGGTACAATTACCCTGTCAGAGGTTCCTGCACTGCGAGGTACAATTACCCTGTCAGAGGTTCCTGTACTGCGAGGTACAATTACCCTGTCAGAGGTTCCTGTACTGCGAGGTACAATTACCCTGTCAGAGGTTCCTGCATTGCGAGGTACAATTACCCTGTCAGAGGTTCCTGCACTGCGAGGTACAATTACACTGCAATAGGCCTTTGCATTCCAATAGTCAAGCATGCTAAAAAGGTCCAGGGCATTGTAAGTGAATGGTGTGTTAAACGTTTCTATTACTTTGCACTTATAAATGTCTATGGCACTGCCAGAGTGAGCGTGTTAATATTAATCTGTGTTCTCTGTCAGTGTGTTAATATTACTGAGGACAGTGGGGGTGTTTTACAATTCACAGGGTGTATCTGACTGTGGGTCATGATATACACAGTGTGTCAGTGAGTGTGTTAATATTAATCTGTGTTCTCTGTCAGTGTGTTAATATTCCTGAGGACAGTGGGGGTGTTTTACACTTCACAGGGTGTATCTGACTGTGGGTCATGATATACACAGTGTGTCAGTGAGTGTGTTAATATTAATCTGTGTTCTCTGTCAGTGTGTTAATATTCCTGAGGACAGTGGGGGTGTTTTACACTTCACAGGGTGTATCTGACTTTGGGTCATGATATATACAGTGTGTCAGTGAGTGTGTTAATATTAATCTGTGTTCTCTGTCAGTGTGTTAATATTACTGAGGACAGTGGGGGTGTTTTACACTTCACAGGGTGTATCTGACTGTGGGTCATGATGTACACAGTGTGTCAGTGAGTGTGTTAATATTAATCTGTGTTCTCTGTCAGTGTGTTAATATTCCTGAGGACAGTGGGGGCGTTTTACACTTCACAGGGTTTATCTGACTGTGGGTCATGATGTACACAGTGTGTCAGTGAGTGTGTTAATATTAATCTGTGTTCTCTGTCAGTGTGTTAATATTCCTGAGGACAGTGGGGGTGTTTTACACTTCACAGGGTGTATCTGACTGTGGGTCATGATATACACAGTGTGTCAGTGAGTGTGTTAATATTAATCTGTGTTCTCTGTCAGTGTGTTAATATTCCTGAGGACAGTGGGGGTGTTTTACACTTCACAGGGTGTATCTGACTGTGGGTCATGATGTACACAGTGTGTCAGTGAGTGTGTTAATATTAATCTGTGTTCTCTGTCAGTGTGTTAATATTGCTGAGGACAGTGGGGGTGTTTTACACTTCACAGGGTGTATCTGACTGTGGGTCATGATATACACAGTGTGTCAGTGAGTGTGTTAATATTAATCTGTGTTCTCTGTCAGTGTGTTAATATTGCTGAGGACAGTGGGGGTGTTTTACACTTCACAGGGTGTATCTGACTGTGTGTCATGATATACACAGTGTGTCAGTGAGTGTGTTAATATTAATCTGTGTTCTCTGTCAGTGTGTTAATATTACTGAGGACAGTGGGGGTGTTTTACACTTCACAGGGTGTATCTGACTGTGGGTCATGATATACACAGTGTGTCAGTGAGTGTGTTAATATTAATCTGTGTTCTCTGTCAGTGTGTTAATATTCCTGAGGACAGTGGGAGTGTTTTACACTTCACAGGGTTTATCTGACTGTGGGTCATGATATACACAGTGTGTCAGTGAGTGTGTTAATATTAATCTGTGTTCTCTGTCAGTGTGTTAATATTCCTGAGGACAGTGAGGGTGTTTTGCACTTCACAGGGTGTATCTGACTGTGGGTCATGATGTACACAGTGTATCAGATAGTGTGTTAATATTAATCTGTGTTCTCTGTCAGTGTGTTAATATTCCTGAGGACAGTGGGGTGTTTTACACTTCACAGGGTGTATCTGACTGTGGGTCATGATGTACACAGTGTGTCAGTGAGTGTGTTAATATTAATCTGTGTTCTCTGTCAGTGTGTTAATATTGCTGAGGACAGTGGGGGTGTTTTACACTTCACAGGGTGTATCTAACTGTGGGTCATGATGTACACAGTGTGTCAGTGAGTGTGTTAATATTAATCTGTGTTCTCTGTCAGTGTGTTAATATTCCTGAGGACAGTGGGGATGTTTTACACTTCACAGGGTGTATCTGACTGTGGGTCATGATGTACACAGTGTGTCAGTGAGTGTGTTAATATTAATCTGTGTTCTCTGTCAGTGTGTTAATATTGCTGAGGACAGTGGGGGTGTTTTACACTTCACAGGGTGTATCTGACTGTGGGTCATGATGTACACAGTGTGTCAGTGAGTGTGTTAATATTAATCTGTGTTCTCTGTCAGTGTGTTAATATTACTGAGGACAGTGGGGGTGTTTTACACTTCACAGGGTGTATCTGACTGTGGGTCATGATATACACAGTGTGTCAGTGAGTGTGTTAATATTAATCTGTGTTCTCTGTCAGTGTGTTAATATTCCTGAGGACAGTGGGGGTGTTTTACACTTCACAGGGTGTATCTGACTGTGGGTCATGATATACACTGTGTGTCAGTGAGTGTGTTAATATTAATCTGTGTTCTCTGTCAGTGTGTTAATATTACTGAGGACAGTGGGGGTGTTTTACACTTCACAGGGTGTATCTGACTGTGGGTCATGATATACACTGTGCGTCAGTGAGTGTGTTATTATTAATCTGTGTTCTCTGTCAGTGTGTTAATATTACTGAGGACAGTGGGGGTGTTTTACACTTCACAGGGTTTATCTGACTGTGGGTCATGATGTACACAGTGTGTCAGTGAGTGTGTTAATATTAATCTGTGTACTCTGTCAGTGTGTTAATATTCCTGAGGACAGTGGGGATGTTTTACACTTCACAGGGTTTATCTGACTGTGGGTCATGATGTACACAGTGTGTCAGTGAGTGTGTTAATATTAATCTGTGTTCTCTGTCAGTGTGTTAATATTACTGAGGACAGTGGGGGTGTTTTACACTTCACAGGGTGTATCTGACTGTGGGTCATGATATACACAGTGTGTCAGTGAGTGTGTTAATATTAATCTGTGTTCTCTGTCAGTGTGTTAATATTACTGAGGACAGTGGGGGTGTTTTACACTTCACAGGGTGTATCTGACTGTGGGTCATGATGTACACAGTGTGTCAGTGAGTGTGTTAATATTAATCTGTGTTCTCTGTCAGTGTGTTAATATTGCTGAGGACAGTGGGGGTGTTTTACACTTCACAGGGTGTATCTAACTGTGGGTCATGATGTACACAGTGTGTCAGTGAGTGTGTTAATATTAATCTGTGTTCTCTGTCAGTGTGTTAATATTCCTGAGGACAGTGGGGATGTTTTACACTTCACAGGGTGTATCTGACTGTGGGTCATGATGTACACAGTGTGTCAGTGAGTGTGTTAATATTAATCTGTGTTCTCTGTCAGTGTGTTAATATTCCTGAGGACAGTGGGGGTGTTTTACACTTCACAGGGTGTATCTGACTGTGGGTCATGATGTACACAGTGTGTCAGTGAGTGTGTTAATATTAATCTGTGTTCTCTGTCAGTGTGTTAATATTACTGAGGACAGTGGGGGTGTTTTACACTTCACAGGGTGTATCTGACTGTGGGTCATGATATACACAGTGTGTCAGTGAGTGTGTTAATATTAATCTGTGTTCTCTGTCAGTGTGTTAATATTCCTGAGGACAGTGGGGGTGTTTTACACTTCACAGGGTGTATCTGACTGTGGGTCATGATATACACTGTGTGTCAGTGAGTGTGTTAATATTAATCTGTGTTCTCTGTCAGTGTGTTAATATTACTGAGGACAGTGGGGGTGTTTTACACTTCACAGGGTGTATCTGACTGTGGGACATGATATACACAGTGTGTCAGTGAGTGTGTTAATATTAATCTGTGTTCTCTGTCAGTGTGTTAATATTCCTGAGGACAGTGGGGGTGTTTTACACTTCACAGGGTGTATCTGACTGTGGGTCATGATGTACACAGTGTGTCAGTGAGTGTGTTAATATTAATCTGTGTTCTCTGTCAGTGTGTTAATATTACTGAGGACAGTGGGGGTGTTTTGCACTTCACAGGGTGTATCTGACTGTGGGTCATGATGTACACAGTGTATCAGTGAGTGTGTTAATATTAATCTGTGTTCTCTGTCAGTGTGTTAATATTCCTGAGGACAGTGGGGTGTTTTACACTTCACAGGGTGTATCTGACTTTGGGTCATGATATACACAGTGTGTCAGTGAGTGTGTTAATATTAATCTGTGTTCTCTGTCAGTGTGTTAATATTGCTGAGGACAGTGGGGGTGTTTTACACTTCACAGGGTGTATCTGACTGTGGGTCATGATGTACACAGTGTGTCAGTGAGTGTGTTAATATTAATCTGTGTTCTCTGTCAGTGTGTTAATATTACTGAGGACAGTGGGGGTGTTTTACACTTCACAGGGTGTATCTGACTGTGGGTCATGATATACACAGTGTGTCAGTGAGTGTGTTAATATTAATCTGTGTTCTCTGTCAGTGTGTTAATATTACTGAGGACAGTGGGGGTGTTTTACACTTCACAGGGTGTATCTGACAGTGGGTCATGATATACACAGTGTGTCAGTGAGTGTGTTAATATTAATCTGTGTACTCTGTCAGTGTGTTAATATTCCTGAGGACAGTGGGGATGTTTTACACTTCACAGGGTGTATCTGACTGTGGGTCATGATATACACAGTGTGTCAGTGAGTGTGTTAATATTAATCTGTGCACTCTGTCAGTGTGTTAATATTCCTGAGGACAGTGGGAATGTCTTACACTTCACAGGGTGTATCTGACTGTGGGTCATGTTATACACAGTGTGTCAGTGAGTGTGTTAATATTAATCTGTGTTCTCTGTCAGTGTGTTAATATTACTGAAGACAGTGGGGGTGTTTTACACTTCACAGGGTTTATCTGACTGTGAGTCATGATATACACAGTGTGTCAGTGAGTTTGTTAATATTAATCTGTGTTCTCTGTCAGTGTGTTATATTACTGAGGACAGTGGGGGTGTTTTACACTTCACAGGGTGTATCTGACTGTGGGTCATGATATACACAGTGTGTCAGTGAGTGTGTTAATATTAATCTGTGTTCTCTGTCAGTGTGTTAATATTCCTGAGGACAGTGGGGGTGTTTTACACTTCACAGGGTGTATCTGACTTTGGGTCATGATATATACAGTGTGTCAGTGAGTGTGTTAATATTAATCTGTGTTCTCTGTCAGTGTGTTAATATTACTGAGGACAGTGGGGGTGTTTTACACTTCACAGGGTGTATCTGACTGTGGGTCATGATGTACACAGTGTGTCAGTGAGTGTGTTAATATTAATCTGTGTTCTCTGTCAGTGTGTTAATATTCCTGAGGACAGTGGGGGCGTTTTACACTTCACAGGGTTTATCTGACTGTGGGTCATGATGTACACAGTGTGTCAGTGAGTGTGTTAATATTAATCTGTGTTCTCTGTCAGTGTGTTAATATTCCTGAGGACAGTGGGGGTGTTTTACACTTCACAGGGTGTATCTGACTGTGGGTCATGATATACACAGTGTGTCAGTGAGTGTGTTAATATTAATCTGTGTTCTCTGTCAGTGTGTTAATATTCCTGAGGACAGTGGGGGTGTTTTACACTTCACAGGGTGTATCTGACTGTGGGTCATGATGTACACAGTGTGTCAGTGAGTGTGTTAATATTAATCTGTGTTCTCTGTCAGTGTGTTAATATTGCTGAGGACAGTGGGGGTGTTTTACATTTCACAGGGTGTATCTGACTGTGGGTCATGATATACACAGTGTGTCAGTGAGTGTGTTAATATTAATCTGTGTTCTCTGTCAGTGTGTTAATATTGCTGAGGACAGTGGGGGTGTTTTACACTTCACAGGGTGTATCTGACTGTGTGTCATGATATACACAGTGTGTCAGTGAGTGTGTTAATATTAATCTGTGTTCTCTGTCAGTGTGTTAATATTACTGAGGACAGTGGGGGTGTTTTACACTTCACAGGGTGTATCTGACTGTGGGTCATGATATACACAGTGTGTCAGTGAGTGTGTTAATATTAATCTGTGTTCTCTGTCAGTGTGTTAATATTCCTGAGGACAGTGGGAGTGTTTTACACTTCACAGGGTTTATCTGACTGTGGGTCATGATATACACAGTGTGTCAGTGAGTGTGTTAATATTAATCTGTGTTCTCTGTCAGTGTGTTAATATTCCTGAGGACAGTGGGGGTGTTTTGCACTTCACAGGGTGTATCTGACTGTGGGTCATGATGTACACAGTGTATCAGATAGTGTGTTAATATTAATCTGTGTTCTCTGTCAGTGTGTTAATATTCCTGAGGACAGTGGGGTGTTTTACACTTCACAGGGTTTATCTGACTTTGGGTCATGATATACACAGTGTGTCAGTGAGTGTGTTAATATTAATCTGTGTTCTCTGTCAGTGTGTTAATATTGCTGAGGACAGTGGGGGTGTTTTACACTTCACAGGGTGTATCTGACTGTGGGTCATGATGTACACAGTGTGTCAGTGAGTGTGTTAATATTAATCTGTGTTCTCTGTCAGTGTGTTAATATTACTGAGGACAGTGGGGGTGTTTTACACTTCACAGGGTGTATCTGACTGTGGGTCATGATATACACAGTGTGTCAGTGAGTGTGTTAATATTAATCTGTGTTCTCTGTCAGTGTGTTAATATTACTGAGGACAGTGGGGGTGTTTTACACTTCACAGGGTTTATCTGACTGTGGGTCATGATGTACACAGTGTGTCAGTGAGTGTGTTAATATTAATCTGTGTTCTCTGTCAGTGTGTTAATATTCCTGAGGACAGTGGGGATGTTTTACACTTCACAGGGTTTATCTGACTGTGGGTCATGATGTACACAGTGTGTCAGTGAGTGTGTTAATATTAATCTGTGTTCTCTGTCAGTGTGTTAATATTACTGAGGACAGTGGGGGTGTTTTACACTTCACAGGGTGTATCTGACTGTGGGTCATGATATACACAGTGTGTCAGTGAGTGTGTTAATATTAATCTGTGTTCTCTGTCAGTGTGTTAATATTACTGAGGACAGTGGGGGTGTTTTACACTTCACAGGGTGTATCTGACTGTGGGTCATGATGTACACAGTGTGTCAGTGAGTGTGTTAATATTAATCTGTGTTCTCTGTCAGTGTGTTAATATTGCTGAGGACAGTGGGGGTGTTTTACACTTCACAGGGTGTATCTAACTGTGGGTCATGATGTACACAGTGTGTCAGTGAGTGTGTTAATATTAATCTGTGTTCTCTGTCAGTGTGTTAATATTCCTGAGGACAGTGGGGATGTTTTACACTTCACAGGGTGTATCTGACTGTGGGTCATGATGTACACAGTGTGTCAGTGAGTGTGTTAATATTAATCTGTGTTCTCTGTCAGTGTGTTAATATTCCTGAGGACAGTGGGGGTGTTTTACACTTCACAGGGTGTATCTGACTGTGGGTCATGATGTACACAGTGTGTCAGTGAGTGTGTTAATATTAATCTGTGTTCTCTGTCAGTGTGTTAATATTACTGAGGACAGTGGGGGTGTTTTACACTTCACAGGGTGTATCTGACTGTGGGTCATGATATACACAGTGTGTCAGTGAGTGTGTTAATATTAATCTGTGTTCTCTGTCAGTGTGTTAATATTCCTGAGGACAGTGGGGGTGTTTTACACTTCACAGGGTGTATCTGAATGTGGGTCATGATATACACTGTGTGTCAGTGAGTGTGTTAATATTAATCTGTGTTCTCTGTCAGTGTGTTAATATTACTGAGGACAGTGGGGGTGTTTTACACTTCACAGGGTGTATCTGACTGTGGGTCATGATATACACAGTGTGTCAGTGAGTGTGTTAATATTAATCTGTGTTCTCTGTCAGTGTGTTAATATTCCTGAGGACAGTGGGGGTGTTTTACACTTCACAGGGTGTATCTGACTGTGGGTCATGATGTACACAGTGTGTCAGTGAGTGTGTTAATATTAATCTGTGTTCTCTGTCAGTGTGTTAATATTACTGAGGACAGTGGGGGTGTTTTGCACTTCACATTGTGTATCTGACTGTGGGTCATGATGTACACAGTGTATCAGTGAGTGTGTTAATATTAATCTGTGTTCTCTGTCAGTGTGTTAATATTCCTGAGGACAGTGGGGTGTTTTACACTTCACAGGGTGTATCTGACTTTGGGTCATGATATACACAGTGTGTCAGTGAGTGTGTTAATATTAATCTGTGTTCTCTGTCAGTGTGTTAATATTGCTGAGGACAGTGGGGGTGTTTTACACTTCACAGGGTGTATCTGACTGTGGGTCATGATGTACACAGTGTGTCAGTGAGTGTGTTAATATTAATCTGTGTTCTCTGTCAGTGTGTTAATATTACTGAGGACAGTGGGGGTGTTTTACACTTCACAGGGTGTATCTGACTGTGGGTCATGATATACACAGTGTGTCAGTGAGTGTGTTAATATTAATCTGTGTTCTCTGTCAGTGTGTTAATATTACTGAGGACAGTGGGGGTGTTTTACACTTCACAGGGTGTATCTGACAGTGGGTCATGATATACACAGTGTGTCAGTGAGTGTGTTAATATTAATCTGTGTACTCTGTCAGTGTGTTAATATTCCTGAGGACAGTGGGGATCTTTTACACTTCACAGGGTGTATCTGACTGTGGGTCATGATATACACAGTGTGTCAGTGAGTGTGTTAATATTAATCTGTGCACTCTGTCAGTGTGTTAATATTCCTGAGGACAGTGGGAATGTCTTACACTTCACAGGGTGTATCTGACTGTGGGTCATGTTATACACAGTGTGTCAGTGAGTGTGTTAATATTAATCTGTGTTCTCTGTCAGTGTGTTATATTACTGAGGACAGTGGGGGTGTTTTACACTTCACAGGGTGTATCTGACTGTGGGTCATGATGTACACAGTGTGTCAGTGAGAGTGTTAATATTAATCTGTGTTCTCTGTCAGTGTGTTAATATTACTGAGGACAGTGGGGGTGTTTTACACTTCACAGGGTGTATCTGACTGTGGGTCATGATATACACAGTGTGTCAGTGAGTGTGTTAATATTAATCTGTGTTCTCTGTCAGTGTGTTAATATTCCTGAGGACAGTGGGGGTGTTTTACACTTCACAGGGTGTATCTGACTGTGGCTCATGATGTCCACAGTGTGTCAGTGAGTGTGTTAATATTAATCTGTGTTCTCTGTCAGTGTGTTAATATTGCTGAGGACAGTGGGGGTGTTTTACACTTCACAGGGTGTATCTAACTGTGGGTCATGATGTACACAGTGTGTCAGTGAGTGTGTTAATATTAATCTGTGTTCTCTGTCAGTGTGTTAATATTCCTGAGGACAGTGGGGATGTTTTACACTTCACAGTGTGTATCTGACTGTGGGTCATGATGTACACAGTGTGTCAGTGAGTGTGTTAATATTAATCTGTGTTCTCTGTCAGTGTGTTAATATTGCTGAGGACAGTGGGGGTGTTTTACACTTCACAGAGTGTATCTGACTGTGGGTCATGATATACACAGTGTGTCAGTGAGTGTGTTAATATTAATCTGTGTTCTCTGTCAGTGTGTTAATATTACTGAGGACAGTGGGGGTGTTTTACACTTCACAGGGTGTATCTGACTGTGGGTCATGATATACACAGTGTGTCAGTGAGTGTGTTAATATTAATCTGTGTTCTCTGTCAGTGTGTTAATATTCCTGAGGACAGTGGGGGTGTTTTACACTTCACAGGGTGTATCTGACTGTGGGTCATGATGTACACAGTGTGTCAGTGAGTGTGTTAATATTAATCTGTGTTCTCTGTCAGTGTGTTAATATTACTGAGGGCAGTGGGGGTGTTTTACACTTCACAGGGTGTATCTGACTGTGGGTCATGATATACACAGTGTGTCAGTGAGTGTGTTAATATTAATCTGTGTTCTCTGTCAGTGTGTTAATATTCCTGAGGACAGTGGGGGTGTTTTACACTTCACAGGGTGTATCTGACTGTGGGTCATGATATACACTGTGTGTCAGTGAGTGTGTTAATATTAATCTGTGTTCTCTGTCAGTGTGTTAATATTACTGAGGACAGTGGGGGTGTTTTACACTTCACAGGGTGTATCTGACTGTGGGTCATGATATACACTGTGTGTCAGTGAGTGTGTTATTATTAATCTGTGTTCTCTGTCAGTGTGTTAATATTACTGAGGACAGTGGGGGTGTTTTACACTTCACAGGGTTTATCTGACTGTGGGTCATGATGTACACAGTGTGTCAGTGAGTGTGTTAATATTAATCTGTGTTCTCTGTCAGTGTGTTAATATTCCTGAGGACAGTGGGGATGTTTTACACTTCACAGGGTTTATCTGACTGTGGGTCATGATATACACAGTGTGTCAGTGAGTGTGTTAATATTAATCTGTGTTCTCTGTCAGTGTGTTAATATTGCTGAGGACAGTGGGGGTGTTTTACACTTCACAGGGTGTATCTGACTGTGGGTCATGATGTACACAGTGTGTCAGTGAGTGTGTTAATATTAATCTGTGTTCTCTGTCAGTGTGTTAATATTACTGAGGACAGTGGGGGTGTTTTACACTTCACAGGGTGTATCTGACTGTGGGTCATGATGTACACAGTGTGTCAGTGAGTGTGTTAATATTAATCTGTGATCTCTGTCAGTGTGTTAATATTGCTGAGGACAGTGGGGGTGTTTTACACTTCACATGGTGTATCTAACTGTGGGTCATGATGTACACAGTGTGTCAGTGAGTGTGTTAATATTAATCTGTGTTCTCTGTCAGTGTGTTAATATTCCTGAGGACAGTGGGGGTGTTTTACACTTCACAGGGTGTATCTGACTGTGGGTCATGATGTACACAGTGTGTCAGTGAGTGTGTTAATATTAATCTGTGTTCTCTGTCAGTGTGTTAATATTACTGAGGACAGTGGGGGTGTTTTACACTTCACAGGGTGTATCTGACTGTGGGTCATGATATACACAGTGTGTCAGTGAGTGTGTTAATATTAATCTGTGTTCTCTGTCAGTGTGTTAATATTCCTGAGGACAGTGGGGTTGTTTTACACTTCACAGGGTGTATCTGACTGTGGGTCATGATATACACTGTGTGTCAGTGAGTGTGTTAATATTAATCTGTGTTCTCTGTCAGTGTGTTAATATTACTGAGGACAGTGGGGGTGTTTTACACTTCACAGGGTGTATCTGACTGTGGGTCATGATGTACACAGTGTGTCAGTGAGTGTGTTAATATTAATCTGTGCTCTCTGTCAGTGTGTTAATATTCCTGAGGACAGTGGGGGTGTTTTACACTTCACAGGGTGTATCTGACTGTGGGTCATGATGTACACAGTGTGTCAGTGAGTGTGTTAATATTAATCTGTGTTCTCTGTCAGTGTGTTAATATTACTGAGGACAGTGGGGGTGTTTTGCACTTCACAGGGTGTATCTGACTGTGGGTCATGATGTACACAGTGTATCAGTGAGTGTGTTAATATTAATCTGTGTTCTCTGTCAGTGTGTTAATATTCCTGAGGACAGTGGGGGTGTTTTACACTTCACAGGGTGTATCTGACTGTGGGTCATGATGTACACAGTGTGTCAGTGAGTGTGTTAATATTAATCTGTGTTCTCTGTCAGTGTGTTAATATTACTGAGGACAGTGGGGGTGTTTTACACTTCACAGGGTGTATCTGACTGTGGGTCATGATATACACAGTGTGTCAGTGAGTGTGTTAATATTAATCTGTGTTCTCTGTCAGTGTGTTAATATTCCTGAGGACAGTGGGGGTGTTTTACACTTCACAGGGTGTATCTGACTGTGGGTCATGATATACACAGTGTGTCAGTGAGTGTGTTAATATTAATCTGTGTTCTCTGTCAGTGTGTTAATATTACTGAGGACAGTGGGGGTGTTTTACACTTCACAGGGTGTATCTGACTGTGGGTCATGATATACACAGTGTGTCAGTGAGTGTGTTAATATTAATCTGTGTTCTCTGTCAGTGTGTTAATATTCCTGAGGACAGTGGGGGTGTTTTACACTTCACAGGGTGTATCTGACTGTGGGTCATGATGTACACAGTGTGTCAGTGAGTGTGTTAATATTAATCTGTGTTCTCTGTCAGTGTGTTAATATTACTGAGGACAGTGGGGGTGTTTTGCACTTCACAGGGTGTATCTGACTGTGGGTCATGATGTACACAGTGTATCAGTGAGTGTGTTAATATTAATCTGTGTTCTCTGTCAGTGTGTTAATATTCCTGAGGACAGTGGGGTGTTTTACACTTCACAGGGTGTATCTGACTTTGGGTCATGATATACACAGTGTGTCAGTGAGTGTGTTAATATTAATCTGTGTTCTCTGTCAGTGTGTTAATATTGCTGAGGACAGTGGGGGTGTTTTACACTTCACAGGGTGTATCTGACTGTGGGTCATGATGTACACAGTGTGTCTGTGAGTGTGTTAATATTAATCTGTGTTCTCTGTCAGTGTGTTAATATTCCTGAGGACAGTGGGGATGTTTTACACTTCACAGGGTGTATCTGACTGTGGGTCGTGATATACACAGTGTGTCAGTGAGTGTGTTAATATTAATCTGTGTTCTCTGTCAGCGTGTTAATATTACTGAGGACGGTGGGGGTGTTTTACACTTCACAGGGATTATCTGACTGTGGGTCATGATGTACACAGTGTGTCAGTGAGTGTGTTAATATTAATCTGTGTTCTCTGTCAGTGTGTTAATATTCCTGAGGACAGTGGGGATGTTTTACACTTCACAGGGTTTATCTGACTGTGGGTCATGATGTACACAGTGTGTCAGTGAGTGTGTTAATATTAATCTGTGTTCTCTGTCAGTGTGTTAATATTACTGAGGACAGTGGGGGTGTTTTACACTTCACAGGGTGTATCTGACTGTGGGTCATGATATACACAGTGTGTCAGTGAGTGTGTTAATATTAATCTGTGTTCTCTGTCAGTGTGTTAATATTCCTGAGGACAGTGGGGGTGTTTTACACTTCACAGGGTGTATCTGACTGTGGGTCATGATGTACACAGTGTGTCAGTGAGTGTGTTAATATTAATCTGTGTTCTCTGTCAGTGTGTTAATATTGCTGAGGACAGTGGGGGTGTTTTACACTTCACAGGGTGTATCTAACTGTGGGTCATGATGTACACAGTGTGTCAGTGAGTGTGTTAATATTAATCTGTGTTCTCTGTCAGTGTGTTAATATTCCTGAGGACAGTGGGGATGTTTTACACTTCACAGGGTGTATCTGACTGTGGGTCATGATGTACACAGTGTGTCAGTGAGTGTGTTAATATTAATCTGTGTTCTCTGTCAGTGTGTTAATATTGCTGAGGACAGTGGGGGTGTTTTACACTTCACAGAGTGTATCTGACTGTGGGTCATGATATACACAGTGTGTCAGTGAGTGTGTTAATATTAATCTGTGTTCTCTGTCAGTGTGTTAATATTCCTGAGGACAGTGGGGGTGTTTTACACTTCACAGGGTGTATCTGACTGTGGGTCATGATGTACACAGTGTGTCAGTGAGTGTGTTAATATTAATCTGTGTTCTCTGTCAGTGTGTTAATATTACTGAGGACAGTGGGGGTGTTTTGCACTTCACAGGGTGTATCTGACTGTGGGTCATGATGTACACAGTGTATCAGTGAGTGTGTTAATATTAATCTGTGTTCTCTGTCAGTGTGTTAATATTCCTGAGGACAGTGGGGTGTTTTACACTTCACAGGGTGTATCTAACTGTGGGACATGATGTACACAGTGTGTCAGTGATTGTGTTAATATTAATCTGTGTTCTCTGTCAGTGTGTTAATATTCCTGAGGACAGTGGGGGTGTTTTACACTTCACAGGGTGTATCTGACTGTGGGTCATGATGTACACAGTGTGTCAGTGAGTGTGTTAATATTAATCTGTGTTCTCTGTCAGTGTGTTAATATTACTGAGGACAGTGGGGGTGTTTTACACTTCACAGGGTGTATCTGACTGTGGGTCATGATATACACAGTGTGTCAGTGAGTGTGTTAATATTAATCTGTGTTCTCTGTCAGTGTGTTAATATTCCTGAGGACAGTGGGGGTGTTTTACACTTCACAGGGTGTATCTGACTGTGGGTCATGATATACACTGTGTGTCAGTGAGTGTGTTAATATTAATCTGTGTTCTCTGTCAGTGTGTTAATATTACTGAGGACAGTGGGGGTGTTTTACACTTCACAGGGTGTATCTGACTGTGGGTCATGATATACACAGTGTGTCAGTGAGTGTGTTAATATTAATCTGTGTTCTCTGTCAGTGTGTTAATATTCCTGAGGACAGTGGGGGTGTTTTACACTTCACAGGGTGTATCTGACTGTGGGTCATGATGTACACAGTGTGTCAGTGAGTGTGTTAATATTAATCTGTGTTCTCTGTCAGTGTGTTAATATTACTGAGGACAGTGGGGGTGTTTTGCACTTCACAGGGTGTATCTGACTGTGGGTCATGATGTACACAGTGTATCAGTGAGTGTGTTAATATTAATCTGTGTTCTCTGTCAGTGTGTTATTATTCCTGAGGACAGTGGGGTGTTTTACACTTCACAGGGTGTATCTGACTTTGGGTCATGATATACACAGTGTGTCAGTGAGTGTGTTAATATTAATCTGTGTTCTCTGTCAGTGTGTTAATATTGCTGAGGACAGTGGGGGTGTTTTACACTTCACAGGGTGTATCTGACTGTGGGTCATGATGTACACAGTGTGTCAGTGAGTGTGTTAATATTAATCTGTGTTCTCTGTCAGTGTGTTAATATTCCTGAGGACAGTGGGGATGTTTTACACTTCACAGGGTGTATCTGACTGTGGGTCGTGATATACACAGTGTGTCAGTGAGTGTGTTAATATTAATCTGTGTTCTCTGTCAGCGTGTTAATATTACTGAGGACGGTGGGGGTGTTTTACACTTCACAGGGTTTATCTGACTGTGGGTCATGATGTACACAGTGTGTCAGTGAGTGTGTTAATATTAATCTGTGTTCTCTGTCAGTGTGTTAATATTCCTGAGGACAGTGGGGATGTTTTACACTTCACAGGGTTTATCTGACTGTGGGTCATGATGTACACAGTGTGTCAGTGAGTGTGTTAATATTAATCTGTGTTCTCTGTCAGTGTGTTAATATTACTGAGGACAGTGTGGGTGTTTTACACTTCACAGGGTGTATCTGACTGTGGGTCATGATATACACAGTGTGTCAGTGAGTGTGTTAATATTAATCTGTGTTCTCTGTCAGTGTGTTAATATTGCTGAGGACAGTGGGGGTGTTTTACACTTCACAGAGTGTATCTGACTGTGGGTCATGATATACACAGTGTGTCAGTGAGTGTGTTAATATTAATCTGTGTTCTCTGTCAGTGTGTTAATATTCCTGAGGACAGTGGGGATGTTTTACACTTCACAGGGTGTATCTGACTGTGGGTCATGATATACACAGTGTGTCAGTGAGTGTGTTAATATTAATCTGTGTTCTCTGTCAGTGTGTTAATATTGCTGAGGACAGTGGGGGTGTTTTGCACTTCACAGGGTGTATCTGACTGTGGGTCATGATGTACACAGTGTAACAGTGAGTGTGTTAATATTAATCTGTGTTCTCTGTCAGTGTGTTAATATTCCTGAGGACAGTGGGGTGTTTTACACTTCACAGGGTGTATCTGACTTTGGGTCATGATATACACAGCGTGTCAGTGAGTGTGTTAATATTAATCTGTGTTCTCTGTCAGTGTGTTAATATTGCTGAGGACAGTGGGGGTGTTTTACACTTCACAGGGTGTATCTGACTGTGGGTCATGATGTACACAGTGTGTCAGTGAGTGTGTTAATATTAATCTGTGTTCTCTGTCAGTGTGTTAATATTAATGAGGACAGTGGGGGTGTTTTACACTTCACAGGGTGTATCTGACTGTGGGTCATGATGTACACAGTGTGTCAGTGAGTGTGTTAATATTAATCTGTGTTCTCTGTCAGTGTGTTAATATTGCTGAGGACAGTGGGGGTGTTTTACACTTCACAGGGTGTATCTAACTGTGGGTCATGATGTACACAGTGTGTCAGTGAGTGTGTTAATATTAATCTGTGTTCTCTGTCAGTGTGTTAATATTCCTGAGGACAGTGGGGGTGTTTTACACTTCACAGGGTGTATCTGACTGTGGGTCATGATGTACACAGTGTGTCAGTGAGTGTGTTAATATTAATCTGTGTTCTCTGTCAGTGTGTTAATATTACTGAGGACAGTGGGGGTGTTTTACACTTCACAGGGTGTATCTGACTGTGGGTCATGATATACACAGTGTGTCAGTGAGTGTGTTAATATTAATCTGTGTTCTCTGTCAGTGTGTTAATATTCCTGAGGACAGTGGGGGTGTTTTACACTTCACAGGGTGTATCTGACTGTGGGTCATGATGTACACAGTGTGTCAGTGAGTGTGTTAATATTAATCTGTGTTCTCTGTCAGTGTGTTAATATTACTGAGGACAGTGGGGGTGTTTTGCACTTCACAGGGTGTATCTGACTGTGGGTCATGATGTACACAGTGTATCAGTGAGTGTGTTAATATTAATCTGTGTTCTCTGTCAGTGTGTTAATATTCCTGAGGACAGTGGGGTGTTTTACACTTCACAGGGTGTATCTGACTTTGGGTCATGATATACACAGTGTGTCAGTGAGTGTGTTAATATTAATCTGTGTTCTCTGTCAGTGTGTTAATATTGCTGAGGACAGTGGGGATGTTTTACACTTCACAGGGTGTATCTGACTGTGGGTCATGATGTACACAGTGTGTCAGTGAGTGTGTTAATATTAATCTGTGTTCTCTGTCAGTGTGTTAATATTACTGAGGACAGTGGGGGTGTTTTACACTTCACAGGGTGTATCTGACTGTGGGTCATGATGTACACAGTGTGTCAGTGAGTGTGTTAATATTAATCTGTGTTCTCTGTCAGTGTGTTATTATTGCTGAGGACAGTGGGGGTGTTTTACACTTCACAGGGTGTATCTAACTGTGGGTCATGATGTACACAGTGTGTCAGTGAGTGTGTTAATATTAATCTGTGTTCTCTGTCAGTGTGTTAATATTCCTGAGGACAGTGGGGGTGTTTTACACTTCACAGGGTGTATCTGACTGTGGGTCATGATGTACACAGTGTGTCAGTGAGTGTGTTAATATTAATCTGTGTTCTCTGTCAGTGTGTTAATATTCCTGAGGACAGTGGGGGTGTTTTACACTTCACAGGGTGTATCTGACTGTGGGTCATGATATACACAGTGTGTCAGTGAGTGTGTTAATATTAATCTGTGTTCTCTGTCAGTGTGTTAATATTCCTGAGGACAGTGGGGGTGTTTTACACTTCACAGGGTGTATCTGACTGTGGGTCATGATGTACACAGTGTGTCAGTGAGTGTGTTAATATTAATCTGTGTTCTCTGTCAGTGTGTTAATATTACTGAGGACAGTGGGGGTGTTTTGCACTTCACAGGGTGTATCTGACTGTGGGTCATGATGTACACAGTGTATCAGTGAGTGTGTTAATATTAATCTGTGTTCTCTGTCAGTGTGTTAATATTCCTGAGGACAGTGGGGTGTTTTACACTTCACAGGGTGTATCTGACTTTGGGTCATGATATACACAGTGTGTCAGTGAGTGTGTTAATATTAATCTGTGTTCTCTGTCAGTGTGTTAATATTGCTGAGGACAGTGGGGGTGTTTTACACTTCACAGTGTGTATCTGACTGTGGGTCATGATGTACACAGTGTGTCAGTGAGTGTGTTAATATTAATCTGTGTTCTCTGTCAGTGTGTTAATATTACTGAGGACAGTGGGGGTGTTTTACACTTCACAGGGTGTTTCTGACTGTGGGTCATGATGTACACAGTGTGTCAGTGAGTGTGTTAATATTAATCTGTGTTCTCTGTCAGTGTGTTAATATTGCTGAGGACAGTGGGGGTGTTTTACACTTCACAGGGTCTATCTAACTGTGGGTCATGATGTACACAGTGTGTCAGTGAGTGTGTTAATATTAATCTGTGTTCTCTGTCAGTGTGTTAATATTCCTGAGGACAGTGGGGGTGTTTTACACTTCACAGGGTGTATCTGACTGTGGGTCATGATATACACAGTGTGTCAGTGAGTGTGTTAATATTAATCTGTGTTCTCTGTCAGTGTGTTAATATTACTGAGGACAGTGGGGGTGTTTTACACTTCACAGGGTGTATCTGACTGTGGGTCATGATATACACAGTGTGTCAGTGAGTGTGTTAATATTAATCTGTGTTCTCTGTCAGTGTGTTAATATTGCTGAGGACAGTGGGGGTGTTTTACACTTCACAGGGTGTATCTAACTGTGGGTCATGATGTACACAGTGTGTCAGTGAGTGTGTTAATATTAATCTGTGTTCTCTGTCAGTGTGTTAATATTCCTGAGGACAGTGGGGATGTTTTACACTTCACAGGGTGTATCTGACTGTGGGTCATGATGTACACAGTGTGTCAGTGAGTGTGTTAATATTAATCTGTGTTCTCTGTCAGTGTGTTAATATTCCTGAGGACAGTGGGGGTGCTTTACACTTCACAGGGTGTATCTGACTGTGGGTCATGATGTACACAGTGTGTCAGTGAGTGTGTTAATATTAATCTGTGTTCTCTGTCAGTGTGTTAATATTACTGAGGACAGTGGGGGTGTTTTACACTTCACAGGGTGTATCTGACTGTGGGTCATGATATACACAGTGTGTCAGTGAGTGTGTTAATATTAATCTGTGTTCTCTGTCAGTGTGTTAATATTCCTGAGGACAGTGGGGGTGTTTTACACTTCACAGGGTGTATCTGACTGTGGGTCATGATATACACTGTGTGTCAGTGAGTGTGTTAATATTAATCTGTGTTCTCTGTCAGTGTGTTAATATTACTGAGGACAGTGGGGGTGTTTTACACTTCACAGGGTGTATCTGACTGTGGGTCATGATATACACAGTGTGTCAGTGAGTGTGTTAATATTAATCTGTGTTCTCTGTCAGTGTGTTAATATTCCTGAGGACAGTGGGGGTGTTTTGCACTTCACAGGGTGTATCTGACTGTGGGTCATGATGTACACAGTGTGTCAGTGAGTGTGTTAATATTAATCTGTGTTCTCTGTCAGTGTGTTAATATTACTGAGGACAGTGGGGGTGTTTTGCACTTCACAGGGTGTATCTGACTGTGGGTCATGATGTACACAGTGTATCAGTGAGTGTGTTAATATTAATCTGTGTTCTCTGTCAGTGTGTTAATATTCCTGAGGACAGTGGGGTGTTTTACACTTCACAGGGTGTATCTGACTTTGGGTCATGATATACACAGTGTGTCAGTGAGTGTGTTAATATTAATCTGTGTTCTCTGTCAGTGTGTTAATATTGCTGAGGACAGTGGGGGTGTTTTACACTTCACAGGGTGTATCTGACTGTGGGTCATGATGTACACAGTGTGTCAGTGAGTGTGTTAATATTAATCTGTGTACTCTGTCAGTGTGTCAATATTCCTGAGGACAGTGGGGATGTTTTACACTTCACAGGGTGTATCTGACTGTGGGTCATGATATACACAGTGTGTCAGTGAGTGTGTTAATATTAATCTGTGCACTCTGTCAGTGTGTTAATATTCCTGAGGACAGTGGGAATGTCTTACACTTCACAGGGTGTATCTGACTGTGGGTCATGTTATACACAGTGTGTCAGTGAGTGTGTTAATATTAATCTGTGTTCTCTGTCTGTGTGTTAATATTACTGAGGACAGTGGCAATGTTTTACACTTCACAGGGTTTATCTGACTGTGAGTCATGATATACACAGTGTGTCAGTGAGTGTGTTAATATTAATCTGTGTTCTCTGTCAGTGTGTTAATATTCCTGAGGACAGTGGGGATGTTTTACACTTCACAGGGTGTATCTGACTGTGGGTCATGATATACACAGTGTGTCAGTGAGTGTGTTAATATTAATCTGTGTTCTCTGTCAGCGTGTTAATATTACTGAGGACAGTGGGGGTGTTTTACACTTCACAGGGTTTATCTGACTGTGGGTCATGATGTACACAGTGTGTCAGTGAGTGTGTTAATATTAATCTGTGTTCTCTGTCAGTGTGTTAATATTCCTGAGGACAGTGGGGATGTTTTACACTTCACAGGGTTTATCTGACTGTGGGTCATGATGTACACAGTGTGTCAGTGAGTGTGTTAATATTAATCTGTGTTCTCTGTCAGTGTGTTAATATTACTGAGGACAGTGGGGGTGTTTTACACTTCACAGGGTGTATCTGACTGTGGGTCATGATATACACAGTGTGTCAGTGAGTGTGTTAATATTAATCTGTGTTCTCTGTCAGTGTGTTAATATTCCTGAGGACAGTGGGGGTGTTTTACACTTCACAGGGTGTATCTGACTGTGGGTCATGATGTACACAGTGTGTCAGTGAGTGTGTTAATATTAATCGGTGTTCTCTGTCAGTGTGTTAATATTGCTGAGGACAGTGGGGGTGTTTTACACTTCACAGGGTGTATCTAACTGTGGGTCATGATGTACACAGTGTGTCAGTGAGTGTGTTAATATTAATCTGTGTTCTCTGTCAGTGTGTTAATATTCCTGAGGACAGTGGGGATGTTTTACACTTCACAGGGTGTATCTGACTGTGGGTCATGATGTACACAGTGTGTCAGTGAGTGTGTTAATATTAATCTGTGTTCTCTGTCAGTGTGTTAATATTGCTGAGGACAGTGGGGGTGTTTTACACTTCACAGAGTGTATCTGACTGTGGGTCATGATATACACAGTGTGTCAGTGAGTGTGTTAATATTAATCTGTGTTCTCTGTCAGTGTGTTAATATTACTGAGGACAGCGGGGGTGTTTTACACTTCACAGGGTGTATCTGACTGTGGGTCATGATATACACAGTGTGTCAGTGAGTGTGTTAATATTAATCTGTGTTCTCTGTCAGTGTGTTAATATTCCTGAGGACAGTGGGGGTGTTTTACACTTCACAGGGTGCATCTGACTGTGGGTCATGATGTACACAGTGTGTCAGTGAGTGTGTTAATATTAATCTGTGTTCTCTGTCAGTGTGTTAATATTACTGAGGACAGTGGGGGTGTTTTACACTTCACAGGGTGTATCTGACTGTGGGTCATGATATACACAGTGTGTCAGTGAGTGTGTTAATATTAATCTGTGTTCTCTGTCAGTGTGTTAATATTCCTGAGGACAGTGGGGGTGTTTTACACTTCACAGGGTGTATCTGACTGTGGGTCATGATATACACTGTGTGTCAGTGAGTGTGTTAATATTAATCTGTGTTCTCTGTCAGTGTGTTAATATTACTGAGGACAGTGGGGGTGTTTTACACTTCACAGGGTGTATCTGACTGTGGGTCATGATATACACTGTGTGTCAGTGAGTGTGTTATTATTAATCTGTGTTCTCTGTCAGTGTGTTAAATATTCCTGAGGACAGTGGGGATGTTTTACACTTCACAGGGTGAATCTGACTGTGGGTCATGATGTGCACAGTGTGTCAGTGAGTGTGTTAATATTAATCTGTGTTCTCTGTCAGTGTGTTAATATTCCTGAGGACAGTGGGGGTGTTTTACACTTCACAGGGTGTATCTGACTGTGGGTCATGATATACACTGTGTGTCAGTGAGTGTGTTAATATTAATCTGTGTTCTCTGTCAGTGTGTTAATATTACTGAGGACAGTGGGGGTGTTTTACACTTCACAGGGTGTATCTGACTGTGGGTCATGATATACACTGTGTGTCAGTGAGTGTGTTATTATTAATCTGTGTTCTCTGTCAGTGTGTTAATATTACTGAGGACAGTGGGGGTGCTTTACACTTCACAGGGTGTATCTGACTGTGGGTCATGATATACACAGTGTGTCAGTGAGTGTGTTAATATTAATCTGTTTTCTCTGTCAGTGTGTTAATATTCCTGAGGACAGTGGGGGTGTTTTACACTTCACAGGGTGTATCTGACTGTGGTCATGATATACACTGTGTGTCAGTGAGTGTGTTAATATTAATCTGTGTTCTCTGTCAGTGTGTTAATATTGCTGAGGACAGTGGGGGTGTTTTACACTTCACAGGGTGTATCTGACTGTGGGTCATGATATACACAGTGTGTCAGTGAGTGTGTGAATATTAATCTGTGTTCTCTGTCAGTGTGTTAATATTACTGAGGACAGTGGGGGTGTTTTACACTTCACAGGGTGTATCTGACTGTGGGTCATGACGTACACAGAGTGTCAGTGAGTGTGTTAATATTAATCTGTGTTCTCTGTCAGTGTGTTAATATTACTGAGGACAGTGGGTGTGTTTTACACTTCACAGGGTGTATCTGACTGTGGGTCATGATATACACAGTGTGTCAGTGAGTGTGTTAATATTAATCTGTGTTCTCTGTCAGTGTGTTAATATTACTGAGGACAGTGGGGGTGTTTTACACTTCACAGGGTTTATCTGACTGTGGGTCATGATGAACACAGTGTGTCAGTGAGTGTGTTAATATTAATCTGTGTTCTCTGTCAGTGTGTTAATATTACTGAGGACAGTGGGGGTGCTTTACACTTCACAGGGTTTATCTGACTGTGGGTCATGATGTACACAGTGTGTCAGTGAGTGTGTTAATATTAATCTGTGTTCTCTGTCAGTGTGTTAATATTCCTGAGGACAGTGGGGGTGTTTTACACTTCACAGGGTGTATCTGACTGTGGGTCATGATATACACAGTGTGTCAGTGAGTGTGTTAATATTAATCTGTGTTCTCTGTCAGTGTGTTAATATTCCTGAGGACAGTGGGGGTGTTTTACACTACTCAGGGTTTATCTGACTGTGGGTCATGATATACACAGTGTGTCAGTGAGTGTGTTAATATTAATCTGTGTTCTCTGTCAGTGTGTTAATATTACTGAGGACAGTGGGGGTGTTTTACACTTCACAGGGTGTATCTGACTGTGGGTCATGATATACACAGTGTGTCAGTGAGTGTGTTAATATTAATCTGTGTTCTCTGTCAGTGTGTTAATATTCCTGAGGACAGTGGGTGTGTTTTACACTTCACAGGGTGTATCTGACTGTGGGTCATGATGTACACAGTGTGTCAGTGAGTGTGTTAATATTAATCTGTGTTCTCTGTCAGTGTGTTAATATTACTGAGGACAGTGGGGGTGTTTTGCACTTCACAGGGTGTATCTGACTGTGTGTCATGATGTACACAGTGTGTCAGTGACTGTGTTAATATTAATCTGTGTTCTCTGTCAGTGTGTTAATATTACTGAGGACAGTGGGGGTGTTTTACACTTCACAGGGTGTATCTGACTGTGGGTCATGATATACACAGTGTGTCAGTGATTGTGTTAATATTAATCTGTGTTCTCTGTCAGTGTGTTAATATTCCTGAGGACAGTGGGGGTGTTTTACACTTCACAGGGTGTATCTGACTATGGGTCATGATGTACACAGTGTGTCAGTGAGTGTGTTAATATTAATCTGTGTTCTCTGTCTGTGTGTTAATATTACTGAGGACAGTGGGGATGTTTTACACTTCACAGGGTGTATCTGACTGTGGGTCATGATATACACAGTGTGTCAGTGAGTGTGTTTATATTAATCTGTGTTCTCTGTCAGTGTGTTAATATTCCTGAGGACAGTGGGGGTGTTTTACACTTCACAGGGTGTATCTGACTGTGGGTCATGATATACACAGTGTGTCAGTGAGTGTGTTAATATTAATCTGTGTTCTCTGTCAGTGTGTTAATATTACTGAGGACAGTGGGGGTGTTTTACACTTCACAGGGTTTATCTGACTGTGGGTCATGATATACACAGTGTGTCAGTGAGTGTGTTAATATTAATCTGTGTTCTCTGTCAGTGTGTTAATATTACTGAGGACAGTGGGGGTGTTTTACACTTCACAGGGTGTATCTGACTGTGGGTCATGATATACACAGTGTGTCAGTGAGTGTGTTAATATTAATCTGTGTTCTCTGTCAGTGTGTTAATATTCCTGAGGACAGTGGGGGTGTTTTACACTTCACAGGGTGTATCTGACTGTGGGTCATGATGTACACAGTGTGTCAGTGAGTGTGTTAATATTAATCTGTGTTCTCTGTCAGTGTGTTAATATTACTGAGGACAGTGGGGGTGTTTTGCACTTCACAGGGTGTATCTGACTGTGGGTCATGATATACACAGTGTGTCAGTGAGTGTGTTAATATTAATCTGTGTTCTCTGTCAGTGTGCTAATATTACTGAGGACAGTGGGGGTGTTTTACACTTCACAGGGTGTATCTGACTGTGGGTCATGATATACACTGTGTGTCAGTGAGTGTGTTATTATTAATCTGTGTTCTCTGTCAGTGTGTTAATATTACTGAGGACATTGGGGGTGTTTTACACTTCACAGGGTGTATCTGACTGTGGGTCATGATATACACAGTGTGTCAGTGAGTGTGTTAATATTAATCTGTGTTCTCTGTCAGTGTGTTAATATTCCTGAGGACAGTGGGGGTGTTTTACACTTCACAGGGTGTATCTGACTGTGGGTCATGATATACTCTGTGTGTCAGTGAGTGTGTTAATATTAATCTGTGTTCTCTGTCAGTGTGTTAATATTGCTGAGGACAGTGGGGGTGTTTTACACTTCACAGGGTGTATCTGACTGTGGGTCATGATGTACACAGTGTGTCAGTGAGTGTGTTAATATTAATCTGTGTTCTCTGTCAATGTGTTAATATTACTGAGGACAGTGGGGGTGTTTTACACTTCACAGGGTGTATCTGACTGTGGGTCATGATGTACACAGTGTGTCAGTGAGTGTGTTAATATTAATCTGTATTCTCTGTCAGTGTGTTAATATTTCTGAGGACAGTGGGGGTGTTATACACTTCACAGGGTGTATCTGACTGTGGGTCATGATGTACAGAGAGTGTCAGTGAGTGTGTTAATATTAATCTGTGTTATCTGTCAGTGTGTTAATATTACTGAGGACAGTGGGTGTGTTTTACACTTCACAGGGTGTATCTGACTGTGGGTCATGATGTACACAGTGTGTCAGTGAGTGTGTTAATATTAATCTGTGTTCTCTGTCAGTGTGTTAATATTACTGAGGACAGTGGGGGTGTTTTACACTTCACAGGGTTTATCTGACTGTGGGTCATGATGTACACAGTGTGTCAGTGAGTGTGTTAATATTAATCTGTGTTCTCTGTCAGTGTGTTAATATTACTGAGGACAGTGGGGGTGTTTTACACTTCACAGGGTGTATCTGACTGTGGGTCATGATATACACAGTGTGTCAGTGAGTGTGTTAATATTAATCTGTGTTCTCTGTCAGTGTGTTAATATTCCTGAGGACAGTGGGGGTGTTTTACACTTCACAGGGTGTATCTGACTGTGGGTCATGATATACACAGTGTGTCAGTGAGTGTGTTAATATTAATCTGTGTTCTCTGTCAGTGTGTTAATATTCCTGAGGACAGTGGGGGTGTTTTACACTTCACAGGGTGTATCTGACTGTGGGTCATGATGTACACAGTGTGTCAGTGAGTGTGTTAATATTAATCTGTGTTCTCTGTCAGTGTGTTAATATTACTGAGCACAGTGGGGGTGTTTTGCACTTCACAGGGTGTATCTGACTGTGGGTCATGATGTACACAGTGTGTCAGTGAGTGTGTTAATATTAATCTGTGTTCTCTGTCAGTGTGCTAATATTACTGAGGACAGTGTGGGTGTTTTACACTTCACAGGGTGTATCTGACTGTGGGTCATGATATACACAGTGTGTCAGTGAGTGTGTTAATATTAATCTGTGTTCTCTGTCAGTGTGTTAATATTCCTGAGGACAGTGGGGGTGTTTTACACTTCACAGGGTGTATCTGACTCTGGGTCATGATGTACACAGTGTGTCAGTGAGTGTGTTAATATTAATCTGTGTTCTCTGTCTGTGTGTTAATATTACTGAGGACAGTGGGGATGTTTTACACTTCACAGGGTGTATCTGACTGTGGGTTATGATATACACAGTGTGTCAGTGAGTGTGTTAATATTAATCTGTGTTCTCTGTCAGTGTGTTAATATTCCTGAGGACAGTGGGGGTGTTTTACACTTCACAGGGTGTATCTGACTGTGGGTCATGATATACACAGTGTGTCAGTGAGTGTGTTAATATTAATCTGTGTTCTCTGTCAGTGTGTTAATATTACTGAGGACAGTGGGGGTGTTTTACACTTCACAGGGTTTATCTGACTGTGGTTCATGATATTCACAGTGTGTCAGTGAGTGTGTTAATATTAATCTGTGTTCTCTGTCAGTGTGTTAATATTACTGAGGACAGTGGGGGTGTTTTACACTTCACAGGGTGTATCTGACTGTGGGTCATGATATACACAGTGTGTCAGTGAGTGTGTTAATATTAATCTGTGTTCTCTGTCAGTGTGTTAATATTCCTGAGGACAGTGGGGGTGTTTTACACTTCACAGGGTGTATCCGACTGTGGGTCATGATGTACACAGTGTGTCAGTGAGTGTGTTAATATTAATCTGTGTTCTCTGTCAGTGTGTTAATATTACTGAGGACAGTGGGGGTGTTTTGCACTTCACAGGGTGTATCTGACTGTGGGTCATGATATACACAGTGTGTCAGTGAGTGTGTTAATATTAATCTGTGTTCTCTGTCAGTGTGCTAATATTACTGAGGACAGTGGGGGTGTTTTACACTTCACAGGGTGTATCTGACTGTGGGTCATGATATACACAGTGTGTCAGTGAGTGTGTTAATATTAATCTGTGTTCTCTGTCAGTGTGTTAATATTCCTGAGGACAGTGGGGATGTTTTACACTTCACAGGGTGTATCTGACTGTGGGTCATGATGTACACAGTGTGTCAGTGAGTGTGTTAATATTAATCTGTGTACTCTGTCAGTGTGTTAATATTCCTGAGGACAGTGGGGATGTTTTACACTTCACAGGGTTTATCTGACTGTGGGTCATGATATACACAGTGTGTCAGTGAGTGTGTTAATATTAATCTGTGTTCTCTGTCAGTGTGTTAATTTTCCTGAGGACAGTTGGCATGTTTTACACTTCACAGGGTGTATCTGACTGTGGGTCATGATATACACAGTGTGTCAGTGAGTGTGTTAATATTAATCTGTGTTCTCTGTCAGTGTGTTAATATTCCTGAGGACAGTAGGGGTGTTTTACACTTCACAGGGTGTATCTGACTGTGGGTCATGATATACACAGTGTGTCAGTGAGTGTGTTAATATTAATCTGTGTTCTCTGTCAGTGTGTTAATATTACTGAGGACAGTGGGGGTGTTTTACACTTCACAGGGTGTATCTGCCTGTGGGTCATGATATATACAGTGTGTCAGTGAGTGTGTTAATATTAATCTGTGTTCTCTGTCAGTGTGTTAATATTCCTGAGGACAGTGGGGATGTTTTACACTTCACAGGGTGTATCTGACTGTGGGTCATGATATACACAGTGTGTCAGTGAGTGTGTTAATATTAATCTGTGTTCTCTGTCAGTGTGTTAATATTACTGAGGACAGTGGGGGTGTTTTACACTTCACAGGGTGTATCTGACTGTGGGTCATGATCTACACAGTGTGTCAGTGAGTGTGTTAATATTAATCTGTGTTCTCTGTCAGTGTGTTAATATTACTGAGGACAGTGGGGGTGTTTTACACTTCACAGGGTGTATCTGACTGTGGGTCATGATGTACACAGTGTGTCAGTGAGTGTGTTAATATTAATCTGTGTTCT
The DNA here is from genome assembly GCF_036365525.1 of Heterodontus francisci. Classification (NCBI taxonomy): domain Eukaryota; kingdom Metazoa; phylum Chordata; class Chondrichthyes; order Heterodontiformes; family Heterodontidae; genus Heterodontus; species Heterodontus francisci. Next base: position 926,896 of record NW_027140423.1, on the reverse strand, counting down.
CTGTCAGTGTGTTAATATTACTGAGGACAGTGCGGGTGTTTTACACTTCACAGGGTGTATCTGACTGTGGGTCATGATGTACACAGTGTGTCAGTGAGTGTGTTAATATTAATCTGTGTTCTCTGTCAGTGTGTTAATATTGCTGAGGACAGTGGGGGTGTTTTACACTTCACAGGGTGTATCTAACTGTGGGTCATGATGTACACAGTGTGTCAGTGAGTGTGTTAATATTAATCTGTGTTCTCTGTCAGTGTGTTAATATTCCTGAGGACAGTGGGGATGTTTTACACTTCACAGGGTGTATCTGACTGTGGGTCATGATGTACACAGTGTGTCAGTGAGTGTGTTAATATTAATCTGTGTTCTCTGTCAGTGTGTTAATATTCCTGAGGACAGTGGGGGTGTTTTACACTTCACAGGGTGCATCTGACTGTGGGTCATGATATACACAGTGTGTCAGTGAGTGTGTTAATATTAATCTGTGTTCTCTGTCAGTGTGTTAATATTCCTGAGGACAGTGGGGTTGTTTTACACTTCACAGGGTGTATCTGACTGTGGGTCATGATATACACTGTGTGTCAGTGAGTGTGTTAATATTAATCTGTGTTCTCTGTCAGTGTGTTAATATTGCTGAGGACAGTGGGGGTGTTTTACACTTCACAGGGTGTATCTGACTGTGGGTCATGATATACACAGTGTGTCAGTGAGTGTGTTAATATTAATCTGTGTTCTCTGTCAGTGTGTTAATATTACTGAGGACAGTGGGGGTGTTTTACACTTCACAGGGTGTATCTGACTGTGGGTCATGATGTACACAGTGTGTCAGTGAGTGTGTTAATATTAATCTGTATTCTCTGTCAGTGTGTTAATATTCCTGAGGACAGTGGGGGTGTTATACACTTCACAGGGTGTATCTGACTGTGGGTCATGATGTACACAGAGTGTCAGTGAGTGTGTTAATATTAATCTGTGTTCTCTGTCAGTGTGTTAATATTACTGAGGACAGTGGGTGTGTTTTACACTTCACAGGGTGTATCTGACTGTGGGTCATGATATACACAGTGTGTCAGTGAGTGTGTTAATATTAATCTGTGTTCTCTGTCAGTGTGTTAATATTACTGAGGACAGTGGGGGTGTTTTACACTTCACAGGGTTTATCTGACTGTGGGTCATGATGTACACAGTGTTTCAGTGAGTGTGTTAATATTAATCTGTGTTCTCTGTCAGTGTGTTAATATTACTGAGGACAGTGGGGGTGTTTTACACTTCACAGGGTTTATCTGACTGTGGGTCATGATGTACACAGTGTGTCAGTGAGTGTGTTAATATTAATCTATGTTCTCTGTCAGTGTGTTAATATTACTGAGGACAGTGGGGGTGTTTTACACTTCACAGGGTGTATCTGACTGTGGGTCATGATATACACAGTGTGTCAGTGAGTGTGTTAATATTAATCTGTGTTCTCTGTCAGTGTGTTAATATTACTGAGGACAGTGGGGTGTTTTACACTTCACAGGGTGTATCTGACTGTGGGTCATGATATACACAGTGTGTCAGTGAGTGTGTTAATATTAATCTGTGTTCTCTGTCAGTGTGTTAATATTCCTGAGGACAGTGGGGTTGTTTTACACTTCACAGGGTGTATCTGAGTGTGGGTCATGATATACACAGTGTGTCAGTGAGTGTGTTAATATTAATCTGTGTTCTCTGTCAGTGTGTTAATATTCCTGAGGACAGTGGGGGTGTTTTACACTTCACAGGGTTTATCTGACTGTGGGTCATGATATACACAGTGTGTCAGTGAGTGTGTTAATATTAATCTGTGTTCTCTGTCAGTGTGTTAATATTACTGAGGACAGTGGGGGTGTTTTACACTTCACAGGGTGTATCTGACTGTGGGTCATGATATACACAGTGTGTCAGTGAGTGTGTTAATATTAAACTGTGTTCTCTGTCAGTGTGTTAATATTCCTGAGGACAGTGGGGGTGTTTTACACTTCACAGGGTGTATCTGACTGTGGGTCATGATGTACACAGTGTGTCAGTGAGTGTGTTAATATTAATCTGTGTTCTCTGTCAGTGTGTTAATATTCCTGAGGACAGTGGGGGTGTTTTGCACTTCACAGGGTGTATCTGACTGTGGGTCATGATGTACACAGTGTGTCAGTGAGTGTGTTAATATTAATCTGTGTTCTCTGTCAGTGTGTTAATATTACTGAGGACAGTGGGGGTGTTTTACACTTCACAGGGTGTATCTGACTTTGGGTCATGATGTACACAGTGTGTCAGTGAGTGTGTTAATATTAATCTGTGTTCTCTGTCTGTGTGTTAATATTACTGAGGACAGTGGGGATGTTTTACACTTCACAGGGTGTATCTGACTGTGGGTCATGATATACACAGTGTGTCAGTGAGTGTGTTAATATTAATCTGTGTTCTCTGTCAGTGTGTTAATATTCCTG